>NC_139674.1:13930599-13953099 GCF_951799395.1 Argentina silus
AAATGCAAGCGCTCACACCAGAACCACACTGACTCTTGGGTTGCCCAAAGACTCTTGGGGGTGCCTAGATATTTTTGGAATTTTAAGGGAGTGTGTGTGATATTATATTGATATTTCATTACTTGTTTCGGGTGTGCCCTGTAATTAAAAACTCTGGAAGGGACATCCTAAAGGGACCTGCCAAATTTACACCTGGCAAGTGTGGAAGAATGGAAGTCCACGCCGTACCTGTCAGGTGTTTCTGGCACTACAGCCATGGCCATCAATCCCACACAGTGTTCTATTGGGAGGTAACTTGGTACCTGTGTTGACGTGACCTACATACCTACATTGGACTCTTTCCCGGGGGCAATTATTTCTTTTACAACAACGATATTAATAGACAGTGTAATGATTACTTCCTGAAAGTTGATATGCCAGAAGCAAGCTAAGAAACTGACCACCTTTGTAGGATGAAGCACTTATTTTTGTGTAATGGCTCCATCTACTGGACATTTAGAAACTTTCTGTTTCTAAAAACTAAGGTTTTATTTGATAGATAGATAGATAGATAGATAGATAGATAGATAGATAGATAGATAGATAGATAGATAGATAGATAGATAGCGTTACAGCAGCTCACATCACAAGCAACCAAACAACAACCACAAAATAAAGTGACAATAGAATAATAATAAATAATAATAATAAAATAGACATCTGTAACATTATATAAAGTATGAACAGTCCAGTATGATTTAACATCCCCCAGCCTGATTCTGATCGCCTCGATCGAGCCAGCCGGAGGAGGAGTTGTACAGTCTTATTGCGGCAGGCAGAAAAGACCTCCTATAGCGCTCCTTAGTGCAACGTGGTTGTAATAATCTGTTGCTAAATGAGCTTCTCTGCTCTGCCACAGTGTCATGTAGGGGATGGGAGGGATTGTCCATGATGGCCAGGAGTTTGGTCCTCATCCTCCTATTGGCCACCTCCTCCACAGTGTCCAGGGTGACACTGAGGACAGAACCAGCTTTCCTAATAAGCTTGTTCAGCCTCTTGGTGTCACCTTCCTTAATGCTGCCCCCCCAGCATACCACTGCGTACAGCACTGTGCTGGCCACCACTGATTGGTAGAACATGTTCAGCAGAGTCCTGCACACGCCAAAGGACCTGAGCCTCCTCAGGAAATAAAGGTGGCTCTGGCCTCTCTTGTACAGGACATCTGTGTTACCAGTCCAGTGCAGTTTATTGTCCAGCTGCACCCCCAGGTACTTGTAGCTCTGGACCACCTCCACGTCCTCTCCCTGGATGGAAACAGGAGACAGGGGGGCCCTGGTCCTCCTAAAGTCCACCTCCACGTCCTCTCCTTGGATGGAAACAGGAGACAGGGGGACCCTGGTCCTCCTAACGTCCACCACCACGTCCTCTCCTTGGATGGAAGCAGGAGACAGGGGGGCCCTGGTCCTCCTAACGTCCACCACCATCTCCTTTGTCTTGCTGATATTAAGTAGCAGGTGGTTCTGCTCCACCAATCCTCTGTACTCATCCACCAGTCCTCTGTACTCATCCACCAGTCCTCTGTACTCGTCCACCAGTCCTCTGTACTCGTCCACCAGTCCTCTGTACTCGTCCACCAGTCCTCTGTACTCGTCCACCAGTCCTCTGTACTCATCCACCAGTCCTCTGTACTCGTCCACCAGTCCTCTGTACTCATCCACCAGTCCTCTGTACTCGTCCACCAGTCCTCTGTACTCCTCCACCAGTCCTCTGTACTCATCCACCAGTCCTCTGTACTCATCCACCAGTCCTCTGTACTCATCCACCAGTCCTCTGTACTCATCCACCAGTCCTCTGTACTCGTCCACCAGTCCTCCACTGACACATCCCACAATCCCAGAATCGTCTGAGAACTTCTGCAGACGGCAAGTATCTGTCTTGTGCCTGAAGTCTGAGGTGAAGAGGATGGGAGCCAGAGGATGGGAGCCAGAACTGTCCACTGGGGGGCGCCAGTGCTGCTCATCACACAGTCCGACACACATCCCTGCGGCCGTACAAACTGTGGCCTGTTGGTCAGGTAGTTTGTAATCCAGGGAACAATGGGGGAGTCCACCTGCATCCTCAGCAGCTTATCCGCAAGTAAGGGTTGTATGGTGTTAAATGCACTGGAGAAGTCAAAGAACATGACCCTCACAGTGCTGCCTGCATTATCTAAACGGGACGTAAATGATTATGTATATCACATATATATATATATATATATATATATATATATATATATATATATATATATATATATATATATATATATATATATATGTACACTCACTGAGCACTTTATTAGGAACACTATACTAATACTGGTTAGGGCCTCCCTTTTCTCTCAAAACAGCCTCAATTGTTCGTGGCATTGATTCCACAAGATGTTGGAAACATTCCTCTGAGATTGATGACATGATTGCATCACGCAATTCCTGCAGATTTTTCAGGTGCACTTTCAAGCTGTGAATCTCCCATTCTACCACATCCCAAAGGTGTTCTTTTGAATTCAGATCCGGTGACTGGGAAGGCCACTGAAGAACACTGAACTCATTGTCATGTTCATGAAACCAGTTTGAGACGACTTTCGCTTTGTGACCTGGTGCATTATCATGCTGGAAGTAGCCATTAGAAGATGGGTAAATTGTGGCCATGAAGGCATGCACATGGTCAGCAACAATACTCAAATAGGCTGTGGCATTCAAGCGATGATTGATTGGTATTAACGAGCCCAAAGTGTGCCAAGAAAACATTCCCCTCACCATTACACCACCTCTTATCTCTAGCTCCATAGTCTATCCATGTTTTTGTCAACAAATTGCTTCTCACCAACCATGAAAAGTCCTATTTAAAGGTTTAGCAGGATCATACGGTGGATGATGAAAAAGTTCAAACAATCTGATTCACCCCTCAGTACGGTGTCCTGTCTCCTCCACCGTATTATTATATAATTATATTTCCATTTGGGTGTATATAATACTATACACAACACCCAAATGTAAATATAAAAATAATACTAGTCATGGATGCATGTCACAGTTCCCCAGGTTGACCAGGTTGACCAGCCAGCAGATGGAGACATCTACTCAGCAAAACCATGGCAACGCCACAGAAGCTGACTGAGTGCCACAGCTCACTCCAGACTCTAATGGGGCTACAATGACCTTTGACTACAGAGAATGACTGCAACGTTTCACTATAGTTGAGTTTTATTCAAAGCCTGTGTGTTAAGCATTGTTGACCTAGTTGTCTGTCAGTGATGTCATGGGTTGATTTCTATTTAGTTCTTGTCATTGGGGGGGGGGAAAATACATCTAAAAGCAATGTAAAAAAAAAGATACATAAAAAAAGTTCCTCTCAATGAGGGATGTTATATGTTTTGGTTTAAGACGCAATAGAAAGGTGGGGTCCTGCTATCTGTCTCGGTGGACAATAAGTGATCAATAACCCATGATGGAGCCCCAACAAGCACTTGTAGGCTACACATTAAAAAGCTGACCAACGGTATCCCAACGGTATCCCAACGGTCACCAACGGTCTGTGTGGAATGACAATCCCTCAGGATTGGCGCACCTTTTGCCCACTTCTCCCTCCAATCCAGGCGGGGACTTCCTTGGCGAGGAAGTGCCAGGTGGTGTCGGAGTTATGTCACAGTGCAAACGTTACTTGTCTATGTATGCACAAGGTCCTAGGATAAGGGCTACCTTTGACCTACAGCTGTCAGTCAGTTCTAAGCAGCTCAGAGCGGTGGCCCTGGCGACCAAATCCAGCCCTTGGTAAGTCACATGACTCTCTAATCGTGAGTGTATTTCCGCGTTCACGAGGACTGTACACATCTCAGCTGCTGTGAATGAAATTCTGAATCGGGTGTTGTTTAGCATCGCGCTGTCGTCGAAACGCGTCGCCGAGCTGGGGGGAAATTCGGGCAAAGGGAGCCGCGCAGTGCATCGCACGGACACACGACGCGGCACAAACATGCTCACACGGGTGAAGTCCGCGGTGGCCAATTTCATGGGAGGCGTCATGGCTGGTACCTCCAATGCTGATCACATCGGTTCGGATCTGCCTCTGAAATTCCCCTACATGAGACCCGAGTTTCTTGGACTGTCACTGGACGAGATAGAGTGCTCCGCGGATCACATTGCGCGACCCATTCTCATTCTGAAAGAAACGAAGAGGTTGCCTTGGGCCACTGGTTACGCAGAGTAAGTACCGCTGAAGGTTCAGTGTGCGTCCATCTTCAAGTGTTGTCAACCCTCTCTCTATAGTTTGAGGCTGCCGTGAGATCCACCCATAGAAACCTGGGATAACCTACGCATCCCGGTCTCTGTCTCAGCATCCGCATCTTTTTACAGGACATGATTTGGAACAAAATTGAAATGCGAACCAGTGTAACATGCAGAAAGACATGGATAGAGCGCAATAGCGCATGTATTCGTGTTTCAATGTCAACGCCGGTTTTCGCATGAGAGAGGATGCGGTTGCTTGTGAATGAAGCATATGGGAATTATGTTATTTATGGCTTGTCATAGGCAACCCTGCGCTATAGGCTCAGCGCTCCATACATAGAGGCACATACACTGTATTGCCCATGCTACTCATCCGCAAACGTTGAGTGAATGGAAAATATTGTCATTTTTCCTTGTAAGTTTAGATTATATTTAGTGTGACAAACAATCTACAGTAGCCTGCCAAATGTAGCTATGGGTGTCAGCCATGTATAACTGTTGTTCTGGTATCACTGTACTGATTTTACCCTAGAAGCGTTTCACTGTTTTATTTGTGACCTGTTATTTCCCTGTTCTCCGCATGGCAACATCAACAGGCCAAGGTACCATCTGCGCGCATTCGGTTACTTACGTCACCCAATACGCAGCAGTTTCCCACCTCAAGAGGGAGGCTCGCGCATCCTCCTCGACATACCAGTTCTATCAGTTGCCCGTTCACACTACACACTAGACTGTACATGTGTCATGCTGGTCCAGGTTTGCAAGAAACAGATTTTTAAATGTTATTTTGTGATATAATTATTTCAGATGACAGCTGTATCGGATGATAAATTAAACGTGGTCACCAGAGAAGTTCAGCTCTCACTGAATAACATAGAATCAATATCCTGTGTTATCAGAGTGGAGAATGAATGGGTTATGAATAGGTTTGAAAATGAATGCTTTCTCCTCATCCATACACACTGTCAGGCTGTGGGCCTACACATCGTATTCAGGAGCCTAGTGCTGATGCATGAATACAGATGCATGAGTGATGTCTCATCAACCATCAAATATCTCCCAAACCACATCAAAGAATCCAGTACACTCTCCTCCTTTAAACAATCCCTCAAAACCCATCTATTGAAACATGCTTTTAATCTTGAACAATTTTTTAGAGTTGTTTTTACTGTCTGTGCTTTTGTTTTACTTTTTATTTATCAATCTTTTCTTGTTCTCTCCGTGAGATGTAGTGTCTTTGAGCACTGAGAAAAGCGCTATACATCAACCCTTACCAAAGGATGCTGATGATGCATGTGGTTTTCTTTTGATGGCCCATATAAGGTGATAAGGTTTTGATGGCCCACAGTTCTGTAACCTACTGGAGGTCAACTCAGAACAGAGGACACCACTGTTCCACAGGTCATTCAATGCTTTCTCCCTCTCCGTCCGGTTATATGATCAATATTATAGAACAGCTCAATCGATTCTCAAATATTGATCTCACTCCACTGTGGTGGAAATGGACACATCTGTCACATGTTTTGTGGTATGTTTGCATAATAGTTAATACCCCAGACCTCGTACGTATTTCATTGATCATCCCTATAGATTTAAACTTACAGTGACCTCTATAAGAATTGGGACAGCGAAGCGTGTTTTTTTTCCGCCAAATTTCGTCTTGCAATCACTCTGGCACATGATAATATTAGTCTTGTCTGTACAATACAAAAAATGTTTCCAGAACTCTGCACTTTTCAGTCATCCACAGTTGAGGTCTCGTTTGCAATTGCTGAGCTCACCAGTGCTTTCCTACTTTTGAATGATGTTCCAAACTGTTAATTTTGGTATGCCTAAGATTTTTGCCTGCGTTTTTGATAGATTGATCAGCCTCATAATGGCTTCCTTGACTTTCAGTGACACCTCGTTGGTCCTCAAATTGACAGACATCAATAGCAGACTAGACGTTTACAGCTACACAAATGATGTGCCTGAACACACATAACTAAGAAAAACACTTCTTAATCCAATTGTCCCAATACTTTTGGTGCCATGAAATAGGGGGGGACTATGTTTCTAAATGGTGAAACCAATATGTACACAAATGCCCTCAAATAAAAGCTGACAATCTCTACTTTAAGCTGATAGTAATTGTTTGAAATCAAATCCAAACCTTCGGAGTATAAAGCCAAAAGAAGAAACAATGCTTCACTGTCCCAATAATTAGCAGTGGGCACTCCGTTGTTAGCTCATGTGGCTACACCATGGCAGTGCTAGCAGGGGAAGGTGTGACTGACAGAGCTCAGCAGTGTGTTTCTACACACACACACACTAGAGCCTGTAAGCGTACGGCCTACCTAATCTCCACGACAACCGAATGTCCACACCACATTGCTCCGTAGCTAAGGCCTTGGTTGTCACTGTTTTGTCAATAGTGACGGTAACAGGTCTGCTTTTTCTGTCTTTCTGAGAAGGGGGAATACTGCGTAGCCTACTCCCTTTTGTCCTGCTGTCTCTTTCTTGTTTGGCTTGAAAGATCTGAAAGGCCTTGATCACTGCAGTGCAGGGAGAGAGAAAAGACAGCAGTCGCTTCTAACAGAGACTTAAAGATAAACGGCTTGTTGCGTGTTCAAGAGTCTCTTTTAAGATGACTTTCGCTGTAGTCTCTCTCTGAATCAGTCAAGGATGTGTGTAGGGAAATCTTGCTTGGGGACTCGCTCTGATTTGACTCACCAGTGTCTTGCTGTTTCCTCACTCTCCCCGTTCTCTCTCTCTCTCTCTTTCTCTTCTCCTCCTCCTCCTCCTCTTCTCCTCTCCTCTCTCCATTAAGGATTGCTGTAAGAGCCCTGAACCTTTGCACACAAATGCTTTATCTGTCACTCCTCTCTCTCTCTCTCTCTCCCTCTCTCCCTCCGTCCCTCCCTCCCTCCCTCCTTCCTCCTCTCTCCCTCCCTCCTTCCTCCTCTCTCTCCCTCCCTCCCTCCCTCCTTCCTCCTCTCTCTCTCTCTCTCCCTCTCTCTCTCCTCTCAGGGGTCTTGTTTTAGGAGACAACCCTCTCAGTGGTTCATTGTAATAGTTAATGAGACCAGGCCTTTTGGCATGTGGCTGTAATTAGAACCCCCTCCTCTGTCATTACAGGCAGCTCAACTCTGATTATCCGTTCCTCGTACATTACACCCGTACTGCACGGCTCTGATACGAGGACATAACGGACACAATTGAATCACACCAGGCACTGAACCGAGCTCTATGCTTTTTATTCGATTCCGTTTATTCAATTTAGTTCGGATTGCTTTTGTATGCTGTCAGTTCATGTGTCGAACCCTGACCCTGTCATTTTATTATTGTTATTTTATCACCACAGGGCATCCGGAGTTCATCCTGCTGAATGAGTGACGGATTCTCTTCTGCCGCTGTGTCAAGTCCCTCTTCGATTCGGACTCTCTTTTTCACTATTTCATAGGTTCAGTACTGTAACATTCAAGCTTTCTAAAAGCTTCCTCATGGTTGTAATGACTGTTTAATCGGTCTCTGGTTGCATTCTGTCTCTGGTGGCTGCCTCTTCTAATCATGTGTCCATATAGAAACACAACAGCAAACATCCAACACTGCATGTCCATTTCAGGGAGGGTTATAGTAGTATTATTATTATTAGGGTGGATGTTTTTGTTTGGAAATTTGAACTGAATTTCGCCATGGTGACCAGAGGTGGCAGATTTCCAACAAACGTATATCCTGCTCCTTTAAACAATGACTCATTCACATTTTACAACTGGCATCACACTCATTCTGCCGTGGCAAACTCTCAGTTCTGCTCCAGGCATTGGTTGGGCAAGTAAAGGGACAAAGATGGCATTAGATGTCCACAATGGAACAGGAATTAGACCTCTGCATGGTTGGGAGCGCTGACTATCGCTCGTAATGAGGAAAACTGGCAGAGAGGAAGGAACTATGGTGGTCATTCTCCTCAGAAGAAGGATTAGAGACTCACAACCCACGAAAAGACACACACACACACACACACACACACACACACAGCACAAACACATTCTAAACACGCATTGTGGCCCGGCCCAATAATCTAATTAGTGGTTGCTGAATGGAGTGCAAATACTTCATTATTTAGCATGCATCTGTGGTGTTCCTGCCCCCCTGTGAGACAGGACCAATCAGAGCATGGAGTGAGAGAGGGGGGGGGGATGAGTCACTGGTTTTGAGCCACTGAGGTCGTCACAAAACAGGCCTGTGTCTCCGACAGATAACATGTTCCAGGCTAATGACATTAACAAAAGGCTATCAAGATGCCTGTTTATGAACAAACAAGTGTCTGTTTGAAGGTGGTGTGCTTTCTCTTCATGGGTAAACATCAGAATGGCTGGATCCATTAAGGATCCGCTTGTAAGAGCAATTTGCACATTTGCACACAAATGTTTTGTCTGTCCTCCTCTCTCTCTCCCTCTCTCTCTCTCCCCCTCTCTGTCTCTCCCCCTCTCTGTCTCTCTCCCTGTCTCTCAAAATCATCCAGCAAGCCTCAGAGAGAAGCCATAGAAACTCCACTGGAGTAATCACATTGTGGCTGGGTCCCTTTTGACTTATTGAGCTATCAGTGAGGAGGGATGCTCTTGGCTGACAGAGGTGACTTCATCATTCTGAGTTTCTCTCTTTATCTGTTTCTCTCATCTATTTCTCTCTCTCCATCCCCCTCCCTCACTCCCCTATCTCTCCCCCCTCTCTCTCTCCCTCTCCCTCCTTCCCCCGATGTCTCTCTCCTAACTCTCCCTCCTCCCCTCCACCTCTCCCTCTCCCCCCTCTCTCTCCCTCCTTCCCTCCATCTCTCTCTCTCTCCATCTTTCCCTCTCTCTCTCCCTCCTTGCCTCCCTCTCTTTCTATCTCTCTCTCTTCCCTCCCTCCCTCTCTCTCTCTCTCTCCTTCCCTCCATCTCTCCCTCCTTCCCTCCATCTCTTTCTGTCTGTCTCTCTCTCCTAACTCTCCCTCCTTCCTCCATCTCTCTCTCTCTCTCTTCCCTCCCTCCCTCCCTCCCTCCCTCCCTACCTTCCTGAGACAGCCAGACGGGTCCTCTGGGATGCCTGGGGAGCCGTGGTGGTTCCGACCCTGTGCTGATTGTTTCAGAAACACAGGCGTCTGAGCGCCAGATAATGATGCTGCTGCCTTGTTGAGTCGACACCCACAGGCCCTGTCTATAAATAACCCTGCTGCTGTCTAAAGTCAACCATACTCCCCCATCTTCCTCTGGATCAGTCTGTCAGCAGAGGCTGTTTCCCTTTATGCAGACCTTATGCAGGTCTTGTCTAGTCTCTCTGTACAGACCAGGGCAGGTTGATCCTCTGATTTCTACTTCCACCAGCCTCCCCTGGTACTGACACACTTTACATTAAGTTGCTCCCGTACACTGTACAGACACTGTACACATTATATATTTCCCGTCAGATGCACCACAAACAGAAGGGTTACAGCCACAGCGGTTGCTAGCCTAGGTAGACCCCCCTAAACTAAACCAGACAGGTAGGCTACTAGTCCGGGTCATAACAGTCCGGGTCGTTTCTTAAAAAAAGGTTCTACCTTAAACTCAAAAGGGCTCTACATGGAACCCTGAGGGGCTCCAAAAAGGGTTCTTCCACAGGGACAGCCGGAGAACCCTTTTGCAACCCTATGAGTGTTTAGCTGTGTAGTAACACTATAATTACTGCAGTAACAGTATTGTATTAACATACTGTTCTGGTATACTGTATCCCATGTGTTGGGTAATGTGCTTTTGCTGACTCCTGTAATTTGAGGAGACTGAAATTGAAAATGTGAACTATGACCCCCCCCTCCATAAGACATGTCATGTTTTCCTGTAATATGATCCCTCATCATTGCATGTTCGTCAGGTGTCAGGATAATGGAAGCTGTCAGTGCGGTCAGCGCCCCGTCCCTGCTACAGAGTCTCGTAAAGGCTAAGTGGAGTTTAGGGTTTCACTCAAATTAAGTTTTACTTTCGCAGTGAGTAACAGGAAGCGATAACTTTCGTCTCTGGATGTCTTGAGGTCAGTTCGACCGCACGAGAGTGACAGCTTGTTGGATGGGAATAGACGTCAGATGTTATGGTGTGGATGGATGGATACTCGTCTGAAACAGAGCCCTCTCGGACAATACTGCAGCTGTCTCTCGGACCAGGATGAGTCAGAGTCGGAGCCTGAGCCTGAGGTGTTCTAGCTGCACTTAGGGAAGCAGGTCTGCCTGTCTGTTTCACGTCTGTGTGACGTCATGTCAGGGAACAAGCAGTGTGTTTGTGCATTCAACTGCTCACCTGTCGCTCTTCAGATGAGTTGTGACAGAGGGGGGCGTTCTGGTGAATAAAGGGTTTGTGTTTGTGCGTGTTATGTGCGTGTGTGCCTGCGCGAGCGAGATCTCTACTGCTTTGTGATAACTAATGACTTTAGGAAACACATTTACACAAATCAATTTCCTCAAAACATTTGGCAATTGCATTGGCAAAGGGGTAGAGGAAGTCATTTGGACTCAACCCAGGACATTCTGTGCAGCTGTCCGTATGTTATATCAGCCATAATCCCTCTCATTATTACAGTATATTTCATTTCCTCTCTACAATGTTTTCAGTATTTGCACACAGCTTCCTGATACTCGTTTCCCTAAACCCCCATCCAACAAAGAGAAGTAGTCAACAAAGAACAGAGATTTTTTTTGTTCCACTGAAATACTGTAAAGGTCCAGTATGTAACATTCAAGCTTTCTAAAAGGTTCCTAATGGTTGTAATGACGGTGTTTAATCGGTAGCGATCAGGGAATGAGATCCCTTAAAATATTTCATTTAGGAACGTTGTTTTGGTTTGGAAAAAGCGCTTTCGACAGTGGAGTGTCCGAACTGACACTCGGTTTACATACAAACATGTTGTTATTGCAAGGGGTGGACAGGATAGGATGTTTACCACTGGGTCCTCTGCCTGCCCACAAGTGTGTAACTCAGCGTGCATGTGTGTGTGTGTGTGTGTGTGTGTGTGTGTGTGTGTGCGCGTGTGCCCGCCCTCCAGGGTGATCAACGCAGGCAAGAGTGCCCTGAACGAGGACCAGGCCTGCTGTGAGGTGGTGGTGGTAGGGAAGAGGCCGGGGGGCTGCTCCACCCCCAGTAAGACCCCCACCGCCAAGAGACGCTCCTCCCTGCCCAACGGAGAGGGCCTGAAGGACTCCAACATGGTGAGAGAGACCACCACATCCATTGGACACACACACACACACACACACACACACACACACACACACACACACACACACACAAAACATCTCACCCTCTGACCACACATATACACTACATACACACCCACACACACACACACACACACACACACACACACACAGTCTGCTTGCAAGCCAGCACCGGGGCTGCCGTGGGTTAAACTCAGCCTGCTTTTAGCATGATGAACCCACAATGAACCCAAGTTAGTGAGGGTCCGGAAAAATACAAGTTTCCTGTGCTATTACACCGAGCAAGCGACTGTCAGAGTGTGAGTCTTAGTCAGAGTCGCAGCAAGCAGCAGCACACCACAGCAATGCTTTCTGATTGGTTTGACCTCTGCGGCGCCCACACATGATGGGACAGAATGAGTCATGATGCGTTGACTGAGTAGTGCTGTTGTGCAGAGCAGATTCGAAATTACTTCAAGCCATCCGAGAGGAAATGAGATACACCTTGTCTTGTTTTAATCCAAGGAACATTGGAGACGTCTTGACTCTGTTTATTCTGCTCAGTCTGTTTGCTAAGTGTAGTCAAACATAGTGGACGTAGTGTACATGCCGTGTAGATTTGCACGTTGTACTCCTAACAGTGTATCTGACTGCGGTCTGTGCAAATATACACTCACCGAACACTTTATTAGGAACCCCTGTACACCTTCTGATGGTGGAGGTGGTGTAATGGTGTGGGGAATGTTTTCTTGGCACACATTGGGCCCGTTACTACCAATCAATCATCGCTTGAATGCCACAGCCTATTTGAGTATTGTTGCTGACCATGTGCATCCCTTGGCCACTATTTACCCGTCTTCTAATGGCTACTTCCAGCATGATAATGCAACATGTCACAAAGCAAAAGTCGTCTCAAACTGGTTTCATGAACATGACAATGAGTTCAGTGTTCTTCAGTGGCCTTCCCTGTCAACGGATCTGAATCCAATAGAACACCTCTGGGATGTGGTAGAACGGGAGATTCACAGCTTGAAAGTGCACCTGAAAAACCTGCAGGAATTGCGTGATGCAATCACGTCATCATGGACCAGAATCTCAAAGGAATGTTTCCAACATCTTGTGGAATCAATGCTACGAAGAATTGAGGCTGTTTTGAGAGCAAAGGGAGGCCCTACCCAGTATTAGTATAGTGTTCCTGGCATTCAAGCAATGATTGATTGGTATTAACGGGCCCAGAGTGTGCTGAGAAAACATTCCCCACACTATTCCACCACCTCCACCATGAGAAGGTGTACAGGTTAGGGTTAGGGTTAGGGTTAACCCTAACCCTAACCCTAACCCTAACAAAGTGCTCGGTGAGTGTACAATGATGTGGTAACAAGGGGTACGTTCTGGTACTTACCTCCAACAATTCAGCACAGTTCCCGTGGTACTAAATGGCACATCGAGGTGCTTGAGTCAGTCAACCTGTAGTAAAAGAAACAAGTTTAATAAATTTGCCATTGTCAGGTAATACCGTTTTTACCCAGTTATTTTGATGTCAGTACCTACCTAATAGCGGGCCGTCAAATACAGGGTTGCTGTTTCCTCTCTGGCAGACTGAGTCACTGCTTTTGAACAGAGCACCAGAGACCTCTAGCTTATACATACAGTACTGTCATTGCGTAATCTCCTCTTCCTCCAGTGTGTTCTTGGCTGTTGAATGGGGCCCTGGTACTGATGCACTGGGAAGCTGAACTGAGGCTGAACTCTCATAGGTTTCGAACATAGGTCATCGACCATTCAAGCACCTTTATTTTTGATTTGCAGTTGATTTCTCTGTGTACTGGTCAGAGCAGAGGTTGTGTGAATGTGTGTGTGTGAGTGTGAGTCTGTCTGTCTGTCTGTCTGTCTGTCTGTCTGTCTGTCTGTGTCTGTGTCTGTGTCTGTGTCTGTGTCTGTGTCTGTGTGTCTAATAACACCAGCCAGTCCTATTGAAACGCTTGAATGAAACTGGGGTTTGATAAGTACAATTTAATAGTGTGTACACTGATCCTCTTATAGGCCATTTCTCTCTAGGGACAAACATATGAGTTTCTAAGAGGTTTGGCGCCGTGCCAGGAATACAAGGAGCCTATCGAATGATGCCACAAATGGCTTTGTACATATTACACTGTAACTCCTTAGTAATACATATACCTATTTAGAAGCTGTCCCCTAATGTGTGTGTGTGTGCGTGCGCGTGCATGTGTGCGTTTGTGTGTGTGTGTGTGTGTGTGTGTCTGTGTGCGTGCGTGCGTGTGTGCGTGTATGTCCACAGGACCCCGAGGGTCTGGTGTTCCACTACTGGGCGTTGTTCGACGGCCACGCGGGCTCGGGGGCGGCGGTGGTGGCCTCGCGTCTCCTCCAACACCACATCGTGGAGCAGCTCCAGGCCGTCCTGGAGGTCCTGCGGAACTCCGCCAGCCTGCCGCCCACCGTGATGGGAGAGGAGCCCAGCAACCACCACACCCCAGGGACCCACCGGGCGCTGAGCCGGGCCGCCTCCCTCCGCGGGGCCGCAGGGGCGCCAGGCTCCCCCAGCACCAACCCTGCACCACGGTTCTTCACCGAGAAGAAGATCCAGCACGAGAGCCTGGTCGTAGGAGCCATAGAGAACGCCTTCAAAGAGATGGTGAGAGAGGGAGAGAGAGTGTGTGTGTGTGTGTGTGTGTTGGGGGGGGGGAGGGAGGGGGAGGTGTGTGTAAGTGTGTGTGGGTGAGTCCGGAAATGTATATAAAGAACTTTGTAACTTTGTAAAAAGCCAGAAAGGTTTGTAGGATTGGCTCACCCCCAGAGGATTAATAATTCGAGCAGAGGGTCTGGGGGAGGGTCTGGGGGGAGGCCTCTCTTTATCTGGTCTTTCAGAAACCCATTTCATGCAATTCTACCTAATTTTACATGACTGGAAACATATTTTCCGAATCTTTGTTTTGTATAAATATTTTAAACTCACATGGGCGAATCATGCTCGTGGGCGCAACGCAGCTTCTATTTTGAACGTGTTAGCTGTCTGGCTGTGACCACCAGCTCATGAGTCGTGACTGTCTTTGCCAATGCGACTTGCATGCAGCAGCACACATGCGAAGGAAAGCGATGCATCAGACAGACAACGAAAACCATGCATGAATGCCCATGCATGAACCATGCTGGAGAACATTGAAACGGTGCATCAACGTGCCTCAGACTGCATCGCAACAGTGTCGCTTCTCAGCGAGGAGGCTCGATTTTCTCCAATTTCCTGCACACCAGTTGGCGATTTCAAAAGACAGGGAAAACATCGGGCTGTTAACGCTGTAATCGGGCTCGGCCAAAAGAACATTCCAAGAAGACTGAATTGGCTGTGTTTAGGCATTAGATATCTGTTCTGGGGATAATTGTACAAACCCTACCATAAGTGGGGATATACAGGGATTAAAGATACTGATCAGATGGAGGGATGAGAAAAGTAGAAGGGGGGGTGGCGTAGCACACTAAGGCACATACCATGTCATCGCAAGGACCCTGGTTCGATTCCAGCCATCGACCTATCTTGCATGTCATCCCTCCTCTCTCTCACCCATCCTTCCTGCCAATATCTACTGTCTCTATCCCAATAAAGCAGAAATGCCCTAAAAAATATATTAAAAAAAAAAAAGAAGAAGGGGGGGGACAGCAGCAAATCGCACCCTGTGTACAGTATATATACGTACCCCAGTTTATCTATACATTTCCCAACTCAGAGGTTATGTCTATGAAAATGAACCTGCAATACATGGCAGTATACTCTTCCCCAGAGTCAGTCACTGGTGGCATAATGCAGGCATTGTTGATATCAGAGGTGCCCCCCCCCCCCCCTGCCCCCCCCCCCCCCCCCCCCCCTACGGTGCTCAGTCTCTAATCCTTTGTATCGGTGAAGGCTCAGTTTATATCCCCTGCATACGGCTGCTGTCTATGACATCGTGCAGGTCTCCACCCACAGGCTGGATAACCTGCCATCTGGTTCAATTGTATGCACACACACACACACACACACACACACACACACACACACACACACACAATAAACATGTATAGACACACACACACACACACACATGTATACACGCACACACACACACACACAATAAACATGTATAGACACACACACACACACACACATGTATACACACACACACACACACACACACAATAAATATGTATGCACACACACACACACACACACACACACACACACACACACACAATAAACATGTATACACACACACGCACACACACACACACAATAAACATGTATACACACACACACACACACGCACATTAAACATGTATAAATACACACACACACACACACACACACACACACACAATATACATGTATGCACACACACACACACACACACATACACACACACGCACATTAAACATGTATAAATACACACACATACAAACACATACTCTTAATAGCTTGCATAGAGGGCTGAATATCGTTGAGTGTAAAAGATTGGATTGCTGTTGCTTGGTGACAGTCCATATGCTTGATTTGTAGAAACATTGATAATCAGCTCATCTCTACAACCATCTAAACCTTTGCCGTTTTTGCTGGAAAGCACTCAGGTTGAAATTGCATCGATTCTCGGATATTCAGCTGCCTTAATTGCTTCCCTCTTGTATTCCCACGGGCCAACATGGAGCCTTTACTGTCTTTGTGATAGTAAACAGAAGGAATTATTCCACCATATTGGTATCCCAGATGGTAGACAACAACATTGTGATTTCTGCATAACTTCTGTTGAAGATTTATTTTACCTTGTAAGTTGACTGAGAACATATTCTCATTTGCAGCAACGACGTGGGGGCGAGTTGCCAGGTAGAGGAGAGGGGATCACCTGTTCCTAAGACTGTGCAACTGTGTTCTTCAAACGTGTATTTTCATTTAACTGTATCTTTTGTGTAATACAGTGCCCAGGACTAGTCCTCTCCCAGAGATATGATAAATGTCCACTAGATGGCAGTGTCTGTTAACACATGCTGCCTCCCTCCACCCAGGGCCTAGCTAAGTCTCTCTCTGTGACACAAGATTATCTAACCTTATGTACTGGTACTCACTGAGTCGTGTATACAGGTACTGAGAGCCTGCTAGCTTCAACCAGCCTGGCTTTAGTCGACCTATAAAGAGCATTACTGTCCACCGGGATGTCGACTGTAGGGTATGACAGGTGCAAAGGACATGAGTGATGGGTCTATGGCAGTAGAGGCTGGTAGAGGTAGAAACTGGAGGCCAGGCTCGTTGTAATGCATGGAATGGAATTGAAGAATGGTATGGATACCATTTATCATTCCATCCGATGCATAACAATGAGCCCGGCCTCCGATTTCTACCTCTACCAGCCTCCCCTGATATATGGGACATAACCTAGGGATGGATGGGAAAGTGTGTAACTTGTCTCATCTCTCCATTCTCCCCTGTCTCCCCTGTCTCCCCTGTCTCCCCTGTCTCCCCCAGCACACAGGCTACTTATGTAACTATGACCCTGGCTGATTCTGTTGTGACTTGTATTGTATTGTATTTGATGCACCAGGAAGAAAAAATCATGAGGAGTTTAGAATCATTTCAGTTTCTCCCGTTGGCTTATCTGACTGTAAACTCAGAGTTGGGTTCTAGTCTCTTCTTCTCTGTTTGTGTACAGTGTGATGTCCAAAGCTCTCATTAACATTGCAGAGGAGATCGGGTTGGGTTCATACTGTGTGTGTGTGTGTGTGTGTGTGTGTGTGTGTGTGTGTGTGTGTGTGTGTGTGTGTGTGTGTGTGTGTGTGTGTGTGTGTCTATGTGTGTATTCCCCTGTCAATGCAGATTAATTCCGATGCTTTGGCCTCAGGCTGAGAAACCAAACCTCGTAGTCTATAGGCTATCGCTGTGGTTACCAGATCACCTGGGAGACCTAGGCAGTGTGCAGCTCAACCTTCTAACTCAAATGGTCATTTGCATTATTTATGCCTAACAAGTCAGGTATTGATTCACCTGTGGACTGTGTGGGCTCTGGCGGCCCACATTGAGCTGTTTTCTAAAGTTCGAAACCCCTAGCACGGTTTTGTACTTACACTTCAGATTAATTGAAACTTGCGTTAACTTTCTGCCTCCCAGGACGCCCAGATCGAGAGGGAGAAGCAGGTGTTTAACATCACCGGGGGGTGTACCGCACTGTGTGCGGTCTATCTGCTCGGCAAGCTGTACGTGGGGAACGCAGGGGACAGCAGGTGAGTGTGTGTGTGTGTGCGTGTGTGCGTGTGTGCGCGTGTGCGCGTGTGCATGTCTGTGTCTGTGTCTGTGTCTGTGTGTGTGTGTGTGTGTGTGTGCATGCGTGTGTGTGTGTAGAGTGTGTGTTCCACATTGGAGTCTGATCTATGTTTACCTTCACTACACCATCTGGTTTGTCCCAGATATGGTAGTACTCTAGTCTATCATGTACATGATTAGAGTATAGCCTTATTTTAAGAGCCTATATATACAGTGCTGCTTGAAAGTATGTGAACCTCTTGTGCAATTTTTTTTATTTTTTTACCATGAAATCTTTATTTAATCAGAACCAGTCTTTTTTTATCTGACATAACAGGTTTATATTTACCAATTCCATATGTTGGTTTAGAGGAAATCATGCATGTAGTAGAAAAACGTAATTATAAAGAAATTAATGCAGGTGCAAAAATAAGTTAACCCCAAGTTGCATTGGTTAAATGAAGTAGGAAAGTAGAATCAGGTGGGTAAATAATTGGGTACCAAAGGAGAGATCTTTAGGAAAGAGTTTGGGTGGGATAAATAGAGATAAGAAACCTGGTCAGTTTTGTGTTACCCATACAGGTGAATGTTACCCATACAGGTGAATGCAAAACACACCATGCTGAGAGGAAAGGAGATCTCAGAGGACATCAGGAAGAGGGTAGTGAGAGCACATCAGTCTAGGGAAGGCTATAAAATCATCTCAACAAGATTTGAACTCCATCAGTTCACTGTGAGGCAAATCATTTACAAATGGGGAGCATTTAACATGACAGCAACTCAGCCTAGAAGTGGACGCCCTTCCAAAATATCCCCAAGAGCCACAAGAAAAGTAATAAATCAGGTAAAAGCCAACCCAAACATAACATCTAGAGATTTGCAGACCTCCTTTGCTGCATCTCAGGTAACTGTGCATGCTTCAACAAGAAGAAGAACACTGATTCGAAATGGCATTCATGGGAGGGTTGCTAGGGTGAAGCCTCTGCTGTCACAAAAGAACCACATTGCCCGTCTTAACTTTGCCAGAGACCACCTGGACAAGCCTGAAGGTTCCTGGAAGTCCGTTCTCTGGACAGATGAGTCCAAAATTGACCTTGTTGGTCATAATTAAAACCACTAAGTTTGGCGTAAACTCAACACTGCCTACCACCAAAAGAACCTTATCCCTACAGTCAAGCATGGTGGCGCAAATGTCAAGATCTGGGGCTGCTTTATTTATCTCCTCTGGACCTGGACGACTCCACATCATTAAGGGAACTATGAATTCTGAGGTATACCAGGAGATTCTTGAACAGAACGTCAAGCCATCAGTCAAGGCGCTAAAGCTGAGCTGAAAATGGGTCTTCCAACAAGGCAACGACCCAAAGCATTCAAGCAAATCTACCAAAGAATGGCTCAGGAGAAAGAAGATTTGTGTTTTGGATTGGCCAAGTCAAAGTTCTGACCTAAATCCAATCGAGGTGCTGTGGCAGGACCTGAAGCGGGCAGTTCATGCCAGACACCCCTCAAACCTCACTCAAGAGTTCTGTCAGGAGGAGTGGGCAAAAATCCCTCAAAACAGATGTCAGAGACTGATTAGTGACTATACGAGATGTTTACTCTAAGTTACCACTCCTAATGGAGGTGCCACAAGCTACCAACCGAAGAGATTCACATATTTTTGCACACATGAAATCTGAGATTTTGTTAAATAAACCACTTTCGTTAAATAAACAATGAAAATACATCATATATTTTTGTTTGCGTCCTTTATTTGGAATGTCTTCATTACGAAATGGGGTTTAGATAAAGAATTTCATTTCATTTCATTTAGAGAAAGATTTTATTTTACACACAAAAATAATGACCATCCCTGTTGAGTTCACACACTTTCAAGCAGCACTGTATACATATATATATATATATATATATATATATATTATAAGTAGTGTGAGTTGTTTTGCTAAATCAAAGGGCTGGTGGACAAGGCAGTAGTAGCTGTAAATAGAGCAGACTGACACGAGCCTCAGCTGAACGCACCCTGGAGATGTGGCCATATGCTCTGAAACCAGTCAGATCTAGATACCGTAAACAGTATGTTATGGAACTGCCTAGATGCAGTCTTTAAATACATTTCTCAGGCAGGAGAAAATGGGTCATGTTTCATGTGTGTGTGTCCTCAGAGAACACAAGCATCCAGTTTTTTTTGACTTTGTGTTTATTCTCTGACAAATTTGCCTCTGCGGGGGATTTGAAGCCATACTGCTCGTCTTTTGAAATAAAAGTTTGCGGGTTGGACTTGTTTGTGTCCCTTATATATAATTGATGTGTGTGTGTGTGTGTGTGTGTGTGTGTGTGTGTGTGTGTGTGTGTGTGTGTGTGTGTGTGTGTGCGTGCGTGCGTCTGCCTGCCTATCCCTGCGTGTGTGTGTGTGCTCGTGCGTCTGCCTGCCTGCCTGTCCCTGCGCGTGTGCGTGTGTGTGTGCGTGCGTCTCCAGGGCCATCATTATCAGGAACGGTGAGGTCATTCCTATGTCCACAGAGTTCACACCGGAATCAGAGCGACAGCGGCTGCAATTCTTGGTGAGAAGAAGTACCGGAGTATTCCCATTTGTATCCATTTATTCTCCCGGGAACGCTGTCAAACGAATGACAGACTTCAGTGACAGAATGTCTTCTATCGTCTGTCTGTGTCTGTTCTTCCAGGGATTCATGCAGCCCCACCTCCTGGGGGGCGAGTTCACACACCTGGAGTTCCCCAGGCGGATCCAGAGGAAGGAGGTCGGCAAGAGGATGCTCTACCGGGACTTCACCATGAGTGGCTGGTGAGTGCTGTCTGTCTCCCTCTGGCCCAATCCCCTGTCTTCTCTCCTGCTCTCCGAATTCGTCGGGATTTTTCAATGTTACATGTATTGTATTGTATTTCTTTCTTTCTTTGTTTTGATTGGTTTGATCAGTCCCACTGAGATTAGGGAATCTCTGGACGTGTCCCAAGATGAAAGCAAACACATACTTTACTGTAACAAAACAAGGGCCACTTTGAATGGACAATACAGCAGCACAGTAGACAGTAGGGATAGCTGTCCCAGTCCATAGTGAGGCAGTCCTCTGTCCTCTATTATCCAATTAGAGAGTGTATGTGTGTGTGTGTGTGTGTGTGTGTGTGTGTGTGTGTGTGTGTGTGTGTGTGTGTGTGTGTGTGTGTGTGTGTGTGTGTGTGTGTGTGTGTGTGTGTGTGTGTGTGTGTGTGTGTGTGTGTGTGGGAGGGGAGCCCTGTTTGCTGGTCTACTTTATGCATTATGCCACACACCCACCCACACACACACACACACACACACACCCACCCACACACACACACCCACACACCCACACACACACACACACACACACACACACACACACACACACACACACACACACACACACACACACACACACACACGCTCTTGGCACTCTGTCTGAATCAGATGAGATATGGGTCAGCGGTGCAGCTCGTTAAGAGACTCCAGTAGAACCCAGTAACGAGCCTCTCTGCTGCTGGTGGTGTGGCTCCCTGGTCACACATGTGATGTATTTTTAAACAGGCCCCTACGGTGGACCCCCTCAGGGCCAGAACTGGGCCAGACCAGACCCCTAGACCCGTATTAGTGATTAAGTGGCTAGCTGTGCAGCGGAGAAGAGAGGGGTGAGACAGAGAGAGACACTGTTTGTGTGAATGGTTCTTGAGTCTGTGCCTGTGGTTGTTTACCCGGCCGAGAATATCCAATATCATACGTCCATTTATACCAATCCTTTCTCGTCTGCCTGTCATCTCCTCATCCCCTCATCTCCTCATCCCCTCATCTCCTCATCCCCTCATCCCCTCATCCCCTCATCTCCTCATCCCCTCATCTCCTCATCTCCTCATCTCCTCATCCCCTCATCCCCTCATCCCCTCATCCCCTCATCTCCTCATCCCCTCATCTCCTCATCTCCTCATCCCCTCATCTCCTCATCCCCTCATCCCCTCATCTCCTCATCTCCTCATCCCCTCATCTCCTCATCTCCTCATCCCCTCATCCCCTCATCTCCTCATCCCCTCATCCCCTCATCTCCTCATCTCCTCATCCCCTCATCTCCTCGTCTCCTCATCCCCTCATCTCCTCATCCGTGTCCGCTCCATTCGTCTATCTCCATCATTATTA
Source organism: Argentina silus (assembly GCF_951799395.1). Taxonomy (NCBI): domain Eukaryota; kingdom Metazoa; phylum Chordata; class Actinopteri; order Argentiniformes; family Argentinidae; genus Argentina; species Argentina silus. The sequence continues at coordinate 13,952,462 of NC_139674.1, forward strand.
TTTCTCTCTCACTTTCTCTCCTTTATCCACATCGCTCTGTTCATTACCCCCCTGTTTCTCTCTCTCTCCTCCTCTCTTCCTCATCTGTATCAGTTCTGTATCTATCTCTTATCTCTCTCCATTTTCCCTCTCCCTCTCCATCCGCCATCTTTATCCCCTAGATCTATCCCTCGCTCTCTCCGTCATCTCCCCCGTGTCCCCCCTGTCTCCCCCCACCTCCTCCTCTGGTGTAGTGTAGTGTGTGTGTGTGTGTGTGTGTGTGTGTGTATGTGTGTATGTGTGTATGTGTGTATGTGTGTATGTGTGTATCTGTGTGTCTGTGTATCTGTGTCTGTGTGTGTCTGTGTGTGTGTGTGTGTGTGTGTGTGTGTGTGTGTGTGTGTGTGTGTGTGTGTGTGTGTGAGGTTGCTGGGGCTGCACAGTACAAGGGTCGTTAGGCCTGGCAGACAGACAAGCTGGCCTGTGTCTGTCTCTCTCTCTGTCTCTGGGCTGTGTCTGTCTCTCTCTCTCTCTCTGTCTCCGGGCTGTGTTAAAGTGATGGATGGTTTACACTGGGCATGTCCCCTGCATGTACAAACACCCTCCCTGCCGGAGGACGAGCTGGGAGGGAGGGGGGGGGGGGAGGGGAGGGAGGGAGG
>NC_139674.1:13958099-13973099 GCF_951799395.1 Argentina silus
ATTACCGTCTGAGTTCACCCAGGGTTCGGCAGACGTTGGCAGACGTTCTCTTGGTTCTCTTCATCCTCAACTACAGTGCCAACCGCCCCCCCCCCCCAACCCGTTCCGTCCCCGTCCCCGTCCCCCCCACCCCCCATACCTCTACCACTTCTATTGAGTTGAATGAATATAAAAATAAACACTGCATGTGCTGTTAAATATGCATGAGACATGTCAGTGTAATGTTAGCTTTCATCACATGGCATACTTCAGGTCTGTGCCTGAGATCAAAGAGAGAGGGGGGGGGGGCGCGGGGGGGGGGGGGGGGGGGGTTGGTGATGCACAGTGCACCAGACGGATTATGTCATGGCATTGGTCAAATCAAGGTCATGTGATGGGTAGTGTGGTCGACCACAGTGGGTCATTAACGGCGACCTTGATCATACACGCCCCCAATACATGTTGGCAGGAATATAATAGAGTTATATTCAGTCAGATTACATGTTATATAACCTTGTCCCCAGGCTATTGCAGACAGCGCATATAAGCCTGGAATAACAATGGCTCAAACCTGGCCTTAGTGCGAGTGAATTTACTGAGAAAAGTATTTGTTGTTATTTGATTTTCAGGGAATCAGACAGCTGTGAGGTGTAGCTCCAATTCAGAAACGTGTGGCGTGCAAGCACTGGGGGGGAGGGGCTGTGGGAGAGGATTGATGAGAAGCAAAGCCAATGGCCATGCACCGTCCGTTTTCAACACTCTTTCTATTGGCTTAATGAAGGCCAAGTTTGACGCGTTGGCCTACCAGACATTTTCGCGCATTTGGGCGGAAGTGTCTAGGAACGTGTCTACAGATTATATAACAGAAGCAGAGTGGAAGCTTTTTCTTGTTTTTCTAGCTTGTGTGATGTTGCACACATTTATCAGAATGTAGAAGTACTCATCCACTTCTCACAGTGAATGATGAAATCATCTGAGTATGTGTGTGTGTGTGTGTGTGTGTGTGTGTGTGTGTGTGTGTGTGTGTGTGTGTGTGTGTGTGTCCGTCTCTCAGCAAAAACGTTGGAAAAAAAAAACCTGCTTGCTTTATAACTATATTGAATTCAATACACTTAAAGACTAAGTGTACACTAAGACTTGCCTGTGTACCCAATCTCCTCATTTGTTGTTATTGTTTTAATTAACATTTATTTCCAAGTTAGTCTCATTGGGATAAAATGTATTTTTATTCCTGTGTGGTGCCCAGGTGAAGGTGTACAACCTGCCACAGTATGAGCATGGAGCCGACGATGTCCTGGTGATGGGGACAGATGGACTCTGGGACGTCCTCTCCAATGAGGAAGTGGCCGAATCAGTCGGCTCCTTCCTGGCCAACTGTGACCCAGATGACTTACACAGGTAGGCGCGTGTGTCTGCGCGTGCGTGCATGTGTGTGCCCGTGTGTGCCCGTGTGTGCGTGCGTGCGTTCGTGCATGTGTGTACGCCCAGTGCAATAAAACAAAAACCCATTAAAACCTCCTTTTCTCCACTCTCTCCCACACAGGTCTGTGTGTGTGCGTGTAATCACTGGGCACATCTTTTAAAACTCATCTAATCACCTTCCATCAAACTATTCAGTCATGACCGGTGCTTCATATTGAGTAAATGCAATGACTATCCAACATCTTGCAAATGAGACATCATTTTTGACAGTGACAATTTTAGGCATAACACTTCTCCTTTTAGCTCTGGTGCCATTTTGTCTGCGTACACCAGCTCTCTGTCCTTGACTGGCTGCATGTCTTGTTTAACCAGGTCATAACTGTAAGAGAGAATTTAGTCTATATTAAGGTTCGCACTAACCCCGTATTTTACAGCCCTGTTTCAGCTGGTATTTACTAAGAAACTGCCTGGTAACCGTGTGGTAACCAGGGTGGTAACCAGGGTGGTAGTTACCTCAATAACGTCACGACCATTGATACTGTAACGACCTGGCTGGTTCTAAATGACTAAATATTCTCAGTGTTCAGTGAATCTAAATAGACAACAGCGGTTGTAACGCGGTACATATGCAATGTTGTCAGGTTAGGATTCCACCACCCAGTACTTTCTAAGCATCTGCTAAAATAAAGGTACTTTCTAAGTAAGTACCTGCTCAAATAAAGGCTTACAGCACCAGGTGAGGTTACTAAATAGCTGAGTCTGCTCCTCCTGTGTGTGTCAGGTACACGATGGCGGCCCAGGACCTCGTGATGCGGGCGCGGGGCGTGCTGAGGGACCGGGGCTGGAGGATCACCAACGACCGGCTGGGTTCCGGAGATGACATCACCGTCTACATCATCCCCCTGATGTACGGCAACCGTCAGCCCTAGCAACCGCACCAGGGTTCCTAGACAGGGGCGTGGCACCTCAACCAGCAGTACTGTAGCCACACCCCTCTCTCTCTCCCTCCCTCCCTCCCTCTCTCTCTCTCTCTCCCCCGTACAAATCCCTCTCTCAGTCCCTCCTCTCTATCAGTGCTGTAAGTGATTTATAAGAAACGTCCCTCTTCAGCTGGGCCATCTTTTCTAAGAAGCCTGTTTTCTAGTGTCATGTAAAAGAGGCCAGTAAATGAGCAGGCCCTCGCCCCGCCAGACGCAGCAGTCTCGTTGGTGTGATGCGACTGGCTGTAAGGAACGTGGTCACATCTCCACCGATCCTTCTGGTTGGCTACGTTGAGTGTCTGTCATATTGCCTGCTCCTATCCTATCAATGACATGACAAGTGTCTCTGGGTCTTGGGGTTTGGGGCTAGAGGGTGGATTGGAGTTGGCAGCCCCCTCTCATGACCCCCCCCCCCCCCCCCCCCCCCCCACCCCAAAAAAAAAATCCTTTCTCTCAGTGCTGTACCGTAAGTGATATTCAAGACCCCCCGCCCCCTCCCCCTTTCATCTGCTGGTTTCTGGAGATGTTACAATGTCCCCTTCTTCTTCTTCTTCTTCTACTTCTTCTTCTCCCCTTTACGGGTGGGTATAAGCTTAGGATTGTGTGGTATGAACCCTTGTCATGTGACCTGAGGCCCTCGTCATGTGATGCTGGACTGTGCTGACCAGTCAGCTTGGTCTCGTGCTTCGCCACAGTGTGGCTTCAAAGGATTCACTTCCTGAAGTATTTCTTCTACCAGTTCTAGTGATCGACCAAGGTGCGGTGTTCAGGTGTGTTCTTGTCTTGTTGTACTCGACTGACATTGGTTTCTCCTTCCTGAGCAAGTTAGATGAAGTTCCTCAAAAGGTTTCACTCTAGCTTAGCTCTCGCCTGGATCAAATGAGAGTGGACTTTAACAGGAGTTAAAGCGACGTTAAGATCTTGTGATTTGAACTGCAATTGCATGTGAAGAAAAAAAAAGGTGTGAGACTGAGAATCTGAGCAAGGTGCAACGGTCTACTGGACTGGTTTTGTGTTTCTTTGGCTTGATCTTGTCGATGTTTTTTTTCCCATTGATGTCAAAATGGTAATGAAGAATTATGAATAGGAACTTCAACTGTATTGTTTTTTTCTTGTTTGTTTTGTTATGCATAATGTACTGTACACAGACAAATTCTTGTAATGAATGAAATCTTCTCTGGCCTGTAGTTGCAGTGCACAAAATGTTGTCCTACAAGGAGATGGAGAAGTATGTTTATTTTTATTTCTTAACTAAATCACCTTTGAATTGGTGGCAATCAGACCAGTCAGATGAGGTTGTGCCTATCAGAAGCTGTCCCCTCGGTTGACTATCATGTAAATATTCCTCCAAAAAAAGCACTGAATCACCTGGTGCTCTGGGCCCAGGTGTAAACTGCTCTGGGCCCAGGTGTAAACTGCTCTGGGCCCAGGTGTAAACTGCTCTGGGCCCAGGTGTAAACTGCTATGGGCCTTGGTGTGTGATACAGTAGCTCCTAGATTCAAGAGAAGTCAAACAAATGACAAGGAACCTTAAAGATCACACCCTTACTGACAGCAGTCTCAAGGCTCCATAGTCGTTAAGATATGGATATATTTTTTTGCTTTCTTATCTCATCCCTTCATTTGAAGAGAACTGATTTATCTGTTGAGTGGTCGACTCTGGTCGTTTATTTGAATGGCATGCTGCTTTGGGAGAGAACGTGAAGATGGTGATGGTTTTGACTGAACCCAAAGAAATGAGTACTCACTCATATGAAGAAGTGAGTATTCATTCATATGAAGGAGTGAGTATTCATTCATATGAAGAAGTGAGTACTCATTCATATGAAGAAGTGAGTACTCATTCATATGAAGGAGTGAGTATTCATTCATATGAAGGAGTGAGTACTCATTCATATGTGCCCTTCAATGCATATTTCACTTATCTCTACTGACAATGTATTTTCTCAAGATCTGACAATATTTGCAAATGATAAGTTCATAAAAGTGGTAGTAATTGACATATTTTTCATACGGTGCAATCATTTTTCTTTTTACATACATTCCATGACAAAAAAAACAACCTTATTTTAATAAAAGAAAATCTTGTAGAGTATATAACGTATAGTGTATTTCATGTTAAATTTGAGATTTAGTGACGTTGTCACCATTGATGTCATACTTTACTGTATCTACTGTTTCCTTTCATGTCCTGTGCTTCGTCTTCTCCTCCCCCATAGAAGAACCCTTTGAAGAACCCCATAGAACCAGAAGTGTTCCACAGAACCACAAAAGGGTTCTTCAAAAGGTTTCTCCTACGGGTACAGCTGAAGAACCCCATAGAACCCGAAGTGTTCCACAGAACCACAAAAGGGTTCTTCAAAAGGTTTCTCCTACGGGTACAGCTGAAGAACCCCATAGAACCAGAAGTGTTCCACAGAACCACAAAAGGGTTCTTCAAAAGGTTTCTCCTACGGGTACAGCTGAAGAACCCCATAGAACCAGAAGTGTTCCACAGAACCACAAAAGGGTTCTTCAAAAGGTTTCTCCTACGGGTACAGCTGAAGAACCCTTTTTGGCTGGACAGTATGCAGAACCTGGAATGGTGTGTACTGCTATGAGATGCTCTCTGGTATCGGAGAATGCTATGTGCATTCGACCCCCCAGGTAGTATCAACTCAAGCTAGTGAGTAACCCCACTCATGAGCTTCTGCGTTCCTCATCTCATCTCTTTTGTATACGTCTTTTGGACATTATCATATTCAAAAACGTTGTTATTGTTTTTGGGAGGAGGGGGTTGAAAGACACCAAGTGGGGGAGTGGGGTGTATCTGCTCTCTCTCAACAGCGAACAGGAAGGAAGACTGGATTACTGAATTATAACACTGTTGCCGAGTGTTTCGTCCTTAATGAACCTGTGGTATGAATGCATGTTTTACGTGCTTAGCCTTTCAATTAGCCGAATGTGAAAGAATGAAGATGTGTTTATTTTTTATCATACGGTGCCACCCATACCTGCGCATGGACGTTAACTCAGGTTCTTGAAGTGGAAAACGGAGGACTTATTGGATTCGTGCATTGCTGAAGGCAGTGAGTGAACCCTTTGATATATAAAAGTATTTGTTCTAATTCTTTTTTTTTTTTTAATCTTCTTGAGTACGCTGTAGTGAAAGACGGACGTTATCGGTGTACACACGAGGTGTACTCGCCCCTCCCGTTGCTGTAAATTAGCCATTGCTGTTGTTTTGTTTTGTTACCAATCGTTTCTCTCGAACCCACACCCCTTACTTGTGACTGACAATAGGAAGGGATGGGGAGTGGAGCCTCCCTTAGGGTGGCACAGTGGGAATGTCTTTAGGTGTATATTTATGGAAAAGAATGAAGGAGAGTCGTGGAACTCACACAGAGGCTTCGCTGTGTCTCTCTACCCTTCTCCCTAAAGTGGGCACTCATCCTCATCCCCCTCCCCCCCCCATGGATTTAAAGGGAATGGACTGGAGTAAGAATGGGAAAGAGGGAGTATCGACCATGTTATGTTTACACCAATGAATTCCCTTTCAATCCATGTGTGTGTGTGTGTGGGGGGGGGGGGGGGGGGGGGGGTAAATGAGGGCTCACTTTGGGGAGAAGGGGAGAAGCATTGGACCGTAGCTTCTGAAGATCTTTTTGGTGGACCGACGTCAATTCTACCCTCAGTTTTCTCTTTGTCAATGTGAAATGTACATTTTGTAAACAAGAGGTAACTTATGAAGTCAAAGAATATTTTTAATGTTTATGGTATTCATGTGCAATGATGACTTTGGGGGAAAATGTTTACCTTCAGTGTTTTTTCTTTTTCCAAAAATAAAAAAAAACAAAATTAAATGTAATATGATTGAATGTGCTTTTATCTTGCTTGCTCATTACTCCAGGGATAATGGCTGAACTCAAATACCCCTCCATGCAACACAAACAGCCTGCAATGTTGTATGAGAGGACCTGTATTGGATTTGGAGACTGGTAGCACAAGCCCAAAATCAATAGTCCCAGAAAGCATTCAGTTGCAGTCCAAATCAATTACCAGGCCAATCTATCTGGAATCGCATTGAAATGGCAGAGGAAACCCCCCCCCCCCCACACACACACCCCCCACCCCACAAAAAAATCAATGATGTTGCACTTTGCATTCCCAACTGCACTTGAGGAGTGAAAAATCTACATGTTAGGTCAATAGGTTTCTCGGAGGGAATTGCCTGAGGGATTTTGACATGGAGGGCAGTTAGTCAGACCTTTGGCTGAATGCTTCTGCAACAATCAATATGGTTTTGCTATCAGTCATTTTGCTATCAAACATACTGGTCTGGTATCATAAAGAACAGGCTGTGTAAGTTATGTTTTCTTTGTCATAAGGACTGAATTATACACATATACAGTACCAGTCAAAAGTTTGGACACACCTTCTCATTCAATGGTTTTTCTTTATTTTTTATTATTTTCTACATTGTAGATTAATATTGAAGACATCAAAACCATGAAGGAACACATATGGAATTATGTAGTAAACAAAAAAGTGTTAAACAAACCAGAATATGTTTTATGTTTTAGATTCTTCAAAGTAGCCACCTTTTGCTTTGATGACAGCTTCGCACACTCTTGGCAAGGTGTGTCCAAACTTTTGACTGGTACTGTACAGTCCAGTACACAGGACAATACACCTAACTCCCATGTGCAGTACATGTTTAAATATATGCAAATCTAACTCGGCTTGACTTTAAGGAGAAAACATGTATATTCCTCTCCTTTCTTTTACAGTGACCTCTGTAACTGAACTCCATTCAACATACAGGGAACCATCTGGTCGGACTGAACATGTTATTTTCAGTTGTGATTGAATGGCCTTGACATGTTCCCTCCTGTTCTCCGGTATTCCACCATCAAAACCACCATCTCTCCTCTCCTCTCCTCCCCTCCCCTCTCCTCTCCTCCCATCCCCTCTCTCCCCTCCTCTCCACCATTCACCATTCCTTTTCTTTCTCTTTCATCCTTCTCACACACAGCTTCACATTACCACTATAAAGAGTGTTTCTTCTCAAGGTCACTTAGTGGTAGGAGGGTTGAATCTCTAAACTCTTTAGAAGGTGTGTGTGTGTCTGTATGTGTGTGTCTGTATGTGTGTGTGTAAGTGGATTTCCATCTATTTGTAAGCATAACATAACTATAGTTCCTGGGTGGTATAGTCTATTCAAATACACAGCTTGTGTAGTAACACAAAATACGTCCCGTCCTCTGATGTTTCCAGAGGGCACCGAGCTTGATTCCCTTCACCTTTGTGCTCCTCATCCTCTCCTGTTATTGGGTCTGGCTGATCTGGCTGAGACATTATTTAAAAAACAGCATGTTTATCAAGTGATGGTTTTATCAGACCGAGATCAAGACTAATATCTAAAAAAAGGACTTTCAAGAGATCCTTTGGGTCCAAGAAATTGGCCTTTATAGAACTGTCATTATGACCAACACTAAAATCAGCTTGGAGATGATAACTTCCCCTTTTATCACAGGCTGGATTTTATCACAGGTACAACATGTACTAATATGTATCTTTTTTCTCTCCTTTGATTATGAAAAAAGGACAGAAATACAATAAATAACCAGGAACAAGTATACCACAGATTTAATTCTCCTTGTTTGTTTGTTTTTTAATTAATTCATTGGGAATGGCACAAAAAACAACAAATTGCTCTATTCAGTTTTTGAGCCTGGCCTATATATATATATAATACACACACACGTTTGCCTAACAAATAGGCTATGCACAGTACAGTAATGGATTACAACGACGTTGAAACAACACTTGGTGGTAGTCTACAACTCAATATGATCCACTCATGTTTTGCTTTGATCAAGGAAGAATCCGGCTCAACGTGTGCCGCACATCACCAGCGCAGGCAAGGCAGTAGCTTGCGCAGTCAACTCCACAGCAGGCAGTGTCACAGCCTGACCAACAGCACAAACTACTACCTCAGCCTGAGCATAGTGGAACTGACGGCCATCAGTGGCTTCTTCACCCCTTCAGAATCTTCTTAGTCCAAATGGATGATTAATGAATTTGAGGTTCCATGTGGTCACTCTGTGCGTAAAAGCGTAGCTCATGCGTAAACGTCTTTAAATGCCAAGAAGACCCCACCCAAGTCCCCAAACCCATGCGTCCCCCCTCGCCCTCTCCCGTCCCATAGTCTCACCACCCACCCTGCCCCTCAAATGACATGCTATATTTTGTCTCGGGTAAATTTGTCACAGCTGGGTACATAGATTGTAGACATGCAGTGGTTTAGAGAACTCAACAGATTAAAAAAAAAAAAAAAAAAGAAGAATAATTAAAAAAGATAACAATTGACTTTAGTAGTAATAGAAATACGTATATGCTGTAGCGCTTCACAATCGCATTTTAACAAGAAAAGCATTTTTAACAGGCACGTTAGACATTATCATCGATGCGCGTGATATGACACCGAACACCCATAACGAGCACGTGTATACCTACCTTTTGCCACTGCTGCAAATCAAAAAATATGCGACATAATTAACAGACAAAATACGCTTTCGAGCGAATGTATTATAAATTAAAGCAAAGTTCTATCAGTCCAATAATAAATACAATATAAACCGACTGACAAAACAAAACCTTGAACTGACTTGGCCTATATTTCTCCATCATGGTACAATTGTAACCGTGTGTGCCACCACGGTCCAGCAAAACGCTAAGCTACGCAGTCCGTATACAGACTATCGGCGAATAGGTTACAGGTTTAACACTCCTCTGTTGTATAAAAAAAAAGAAAAGAAAAAAGAAAGACAGAGAAAAGATGAAAGCAGGTAAAAATGACCCACCGCATTCATTTTCTCCTATCCATATCCATAGGTTAGGTGATCATCATGCCTCTCGCACGGGCACATTCCGCGCGGTATTGCCGCATATGCATCCTCTCCCAGTGAGACGTGTGGAAAATGAAGGGAATATGCGATCAACTGTGGATAAAATTCGCGGGAAACGTCAGACTGTTCGTAACACCGCGCACCATCTCCATTGGATTGTGGGAAAAGGAGTACTCTGTCATCTGCAGGCATAGGCTAGTCTATTCAGCACACATTTTCGTCGTTTTTACGGGCTATAAATAAAGTAGGCTACAGTATTTCATGTTCTTACAGACGCCTATTAAAAGTTGTTCTATTGGGAAATGCACTGAACGGTATAGCCTGAAACAAGCAATTGTGCAATGAGCCTTCCCCAAATTATGCAGACTGAAAACATAAGCAAATGAATTATGAATTGTTCTCTTTCATCCACATGTTCTTCCCATAATCCTAATACTGCAAATATAGACTATTGGCATAAGATTCATCCTCTCCTCCATTTCCTTTTCTGCTCTCTCTTCCATCTATAAATCCATTCCCTGATTCTGAAGGTGACGAAGTTAGTTGGTCCAAATTCTTCGTAGCTCCTTCCATTAATAAAAGTGTTCCAACATGTTTTACTGTACAATGTTGCGTGAACGATTCTGTTACACCTTTATTAACCACAAGAGGCCATGTAACTCAAATGCTGAATCATTCTTTTCTCTGCCGTTCAATGACATTCTCATCCACAGGAGGGCGCTAACAGCCCATTTGAGTGTTACATTTAGCAATTCAGTCATTCCATTCATTTATCGTTAATTCCCCTATACTCCCTCCGCTTCATAATAAAACAACTTCAATTCACAGACAGAGAAGACTGACGGAACGGACGACGGGCTCATTGTAACGCATTGTAACGCATGGAATGGAACGAGGAATTCCTCGTTCCATTCATGACAATGAGGCCCGTCCTCCGATTTCTACCTCCGCCAGCCTCAGCACACAGAGGGAAAAGAACAAACAGACGGAGTCACAGAAGGCTTTACACAACTTTATTGAAGTTTGTGTATAAATACACATGCACATTTCAAATGTAAACCCAAGTGAACTCAAGTGCAGCCAAACCTGGAAACCCCCCCGCCCGCCCCCCCCATGTCATGCAAGGATGTCTGGATTAACTTTACAAAAAAAGTCCAAACAATAGAGCATCCTTAAAAAGAGCCGTCAACCCCAGAAGAGAACAGGCAAGACTTCTGAACAAGTGGACTAAAGCCATATCCCCCGTACATTATCCGTCTTGCCAAGGTCTTAAATACATTGTTTTATTAAATGCTTACATATAAATAAATAAATTTATCAAATGTGCACTCACAGAGTGAACTCTTATGTACAATATTGTATAGTCACGTCTCACTCAATCAGGCTGATCTGTAGCTTCCCAACACCCCAACACCCCCACCCCCACCCCCTCCCTGACCCACCCCCTTCTCCAGAGAAAGACCACTCTCCATGCTCCAAACACTGGATCACAATGAAGCTTTTTTTCCCTTGCAAGAGGACACATACAGCAGTACCCCAAGTATTTCTAGAGTTCATATCAAAGGCAATGACACCTCACTATTTTTACCCTCACATTCAACCAAAGCAAGAAAGAGAAAAAAAGAAAAGAAAATAAGAGGCGAATCAAGAACTCCGGCCCGACGGTGAATCGAAGGCATCGTTCAAAGCATCTGCTCAGTAAACAGTCCTTCAGCGTACATTCCTGCCCTTGTGTTGAGTTTTGAAAAAAATGTGTTGATTTCCTGATGTAGCGGCTACCATTCGTTGATGTTTCTGTAGTGACAGAGTGTGTGTGTGTATCTAAATGTGTATGTGTGCCTGCATGCGTGTGTCAAAGTATATGTGCACGCATACACGTGTGTGTGTGTGTGTGCTTGCTTACACGTGTACTGTATGTGTGCGTGTGCTTGCGCTTGCTTACACATGTACACGTGTACTGTATGTATGTATGAGTGTGTGTGTAAGGGCCATGCAGACGGACAGTGTGACGTAATGTGCAAAGAAAAGGCTACAGTCTGAGATTAAGAGTTTAAGGCTGAGGTGATCCAAACAAGAGAAGAAGGACATCTAATGTCTCACCACTGTTCATAATCTCAACGCGCCTCTGTAGAGTGAGAACGTACAGGAGGTGGGGAGGGAGAGAGAGAGAGAGGAGAGAGAGAGAGAGAGAGAGAGAGAGAGAGAGAGAGAGAAAGAGAAAGAGAAAGAGAAAGAGAAAGAGAAAGAGAAAGAGAGAGAGAGAGAGAGAGAGAGAGAGACTGACTCCTGGAGCCCTGGGCCAAATCTCAAAAGTCTTCTCTTGAGAGGGTCTGAGGGCAGCAGGAAGCTAAGAGAGACCTCCTCCAATGAGTGTGAAGAGGAAGGACATCAACGGACGCGAGGAATCGAGGAAAGACTGGAGATTTGGCCCCCTGGTAAAGCTATAGAATGTGGCAGAATCGTGACAGCCCAGTGAGACGGCTTCATGAAGCGAGGAGACTGCAATAGGGACCAGAAAGAAACAAAAAACACACCTTAAAAAACATAAGGCTTGTTTTTATCCGTTGTTCTCATACATTGGTTATGTGTCTAAAAAAAAAAAAAAAAAAAAAAAAAAAAAGCAAGGTCACAGCAGCACGTTTTGACAGACTGTTTCGTTTGGCTGTTTTTTTTTTAGTTTTCTTTTTTTTTACATTATATAAAACGTCACTCCTAATGCTCCACACAAAGCACAACTGTCCTGTATTGTAGATGCATTCACCACTGGCTGTTGTTTTGTTTTAAAGGCAGCTTTCAAAGCGTATTAACTGAGAGGACCCTCTGAGAGTAAATACAATTGCAGTACGTGTGGCACTAATATATACGATTCTATATAAAACTGGGGGTGGTGGGGGAGGGAGGGAGGGAGGGAGGGAGGGAAGGAGGGAGGGACTGTGCAACAAAACAAGGAGGACAAGTTCAAAAGGTTTCAGCGCGTCATGACAACCAAGATAATTCAGTGTTCATTCAAAATATTTACAAGGCCTAACTAAATAATTATTATGGTAAAATGATGATATGTCAACGCATCGCTCTCAAAATGTGTATATATAAAACTAAGCAGGAGGGAAAGGAGGGAGGGAGGGAGGGAGGGAGGGAGAGAATCAAAGCACGACACCACTGACATTCTCAGAGTTGATACTGGAGCGTGTGTTTGCAGGTGATTCCTACAGCGTCTAAATTAGTCAAGTTTTGATTCACGTCCATCTCATCGTTCGTTTCAGAGCTCGACACTTTTCCCAGGAAGTGAGAGAGAAACCAAAAAAAACAACAACAAAAAAACCCCTCATCTAAAGAAAGGAAGCGGAGAGTGGACACACCGTTACCGGACGGCCCACAGAAGAGGGTCCTGATTGCTTAGCGTCGAGTGTTCCAGGCAGCACGGTCTTTAGACCCCCCCGCCACCCCCACCCCCCCCGCCACCCCCCACCCCCCGCGGTTCTACCCTGCTAGCCCGTTCGTTCCGTGTGGTACTGGATTGGACCGGACCGGACCAGGCCGGGTCGGAGTGCGGCTTTCTGCGCGCGCTGCTGTGTGTCCATATGGCTTTGGATGAATATCCCCTGTCTCACCTCGTCTCTCTCTCTCTCTCTCTCCACCCGGGTCTCAGTTGGCCTTCATGGTGACATCGCGACTAGACTGCTCCTCTTCCTCCTCCTCATCCTCCTCTTCCTCCTCCTCTTCCTCCTGGTTGTCATTCTTATTGTCGTTGTTGTCGTTGACGTCCTCTTCGTCACTCTGTGCCGTGGCTCCCTGAGCCGAGGTGCTCCTCTTCCTCTCCTCCTCCTCCCCCTCTTCCTCTCCGTTCTCCTCTCCGTTCTCCTCTTCCTCTTCCTCGCGGTCCAGAGCGAAGTAGCCGGTTCCCTTCACCGTGTCCTGGCGCTGGTAGAACAGCACGTACCCTGCTTTGGACTGGAAACACACAAACGCAAAGACACACACAAACGCAAAGACACACACAAACACAAAGACACACACAAACGCAAAGACACACACAAACGCAAAGACACACACAAACGCAAAGACACACACACACACACACACACACACACACACAGGGTAAGAAGTGTTACTCACCAACACAAGATCACCTGAACTCAACATACTTAGCTACAGTACTTTACAAACTACCCAGTCAGTGAAAGACATTCCATTCCATTCCATTCCATTCCATTCCATTCCATTACACGGTAAAGTAGGTCTAGACTCATTGTGAAATACGACTACAGCACCGGGCACCGGGCTCTGCTGGGGCTGTTGATGTTGAAGCCTAAGGCGCTCACCACTATTTGATCTTCGTTGGCAGGAGATGCACTGCTGTCATCAAAGTTGTACCACTTGTCATCGTCCTTGTTCTTGGCATAAGCCGTATCTGAGGGTGCCAGAGATAACACCAGTCATTAACAAGACAATGTGACTCTTCTTCAAGGGTGCTCGCACGACAGGAGATGGATTGGAAGCACAATCTCTTTCCGAGGATCAATGTACTGAAGGAGTACTCCTTCAGCTCCCTAACCTGAGCACACTGAGGTTAATTAAGAGTCTGCTAAATGACTGGAATGGTGATACTTGACCCTGGTTCCGGAGGGCCGCAGTGGGTCCAGGTTTTTCTTTCAGTCCCGGCCGGCCTAATGGTATTATCACACCTGGCTGAAGGGATCAACTGATCTCCAGAAACTTGGTGAGCTGAATCGGCCGTGTTTTCGTTGGGAGGAAAAAGCCTGAAATCACTGCGGCTCTCCAGGACCAGGATTGAGGATCGCTGCACGAAGGAGGTTAAAAATGACTTACAGTGACCTCCTCCCATCCCTCCGTAGTGGTTGGACACGGCGATGAGGTCATAGCGACAGGGCCCGGCGTTGGGGTTGATGAGGAACTCAGACATGTCCAGGTCACTGGAGGGGGGAGGGGGGACACAAACGACGACTCATCAGAACGCACACAGACAGAGAGAGCCTCTCCCACAGTACAAAGGTCACTTTAAAAATACATTTAAAATTAATGTTATTTTCAAATTGTCATTCTTTTGTCTTCCTTTCAAGTAGCAGCTAGCGTCCTGTCACGCTTGCTCACGCTACAGTAGAGCCCCTGACCCTTCTGGGCCATTGTGGCTCGTACAAATGCATGCAAGGCTTACTTACTGCTCTTCCCTTTAAGTACAAAGAGAGTCCATGTAGGTCAGACAGAGTTAGAGTGAAGTGACTCTACCTGAGGGGGAAGTCCACCAGGGAGTCCAGCTTGTCCCTCATGTACCGGCTGTAGGAGAAGCGCTTCAGATGGACCACCAGCACCGGGGGCAGGGACCACAGGTCCAGCTTCTTAGTGGCCTGCTGGTGCTCCTTGCAGTTCGGACAGTACCTGAGACCACACACACGCGGGGACACACGCGCGCGCGCAAGCACGGACCACGCGCAGGCGGACACACGCGGGGGCGGACGCGCGCGCACGGGCGGGGGGCGGACACATACGCGGGCGGACACAAACACACACAGAAAACACACACACAGACAGAACACACACACACACACACACACACAACACAAACACAGAACACACACATGAATGATGGAGAAATATCATACCAACACCAGCTCAGAATAGTCTCAAGTGGGATAAGTTTACATCCATTTACCAATCAATCAATGTCCCACTGCGCTTAATCAAGGTCCATGTGTGGCGTGTAGAGTGTG
>NC_139674.1:13975599-13988099 GCF_951799395.1 Argentina silus
TCCAGCCTGTTCACCGCCACCTCGAAGCTACGCGCAGAAGGAGAAGGCCGAAAGGAAAACAGCATTTTTTCATTCGTTCATTTGTTTGTTTGTTTGTTTGTTAATTGGTGGTTCGTTCATTTGCACAGAAGGAGAAGGGCAGAAGGAGAAGGGCAGAAGGAGAAGGGCAGAAGGGCAGAAGGAGAAGGGCAGAAGGGCAGAAGGAGAAGGGCAGAAGGAGAAGGGCAGAAGAAGAAGGGCAGAAGGACAAAGGCAGAAGGAGAAGGGCAGAAGGAGAAGGGCAGAAGGACAAAGGCAGAAGGGCAGAAGGAGAAGGGCAGAAGGAGAAGGGCAGAAGGAAAACCGTCTTTTCGTTCATTCGTTCGCTTTGTCAATTTGTCATTCATTCATCCTTTCATTTCAGTCTTTCCTTCCCCGTGGAATAGACTTATTTGACTTGACCAACACTGTGTCATTTGTGTGTTGTCAGGTGTGTCAGTCGTGTAATGTCAGATGTGTCAGTTGTGCGTTGTCAGTTGTGTCAGTTGTGCGTTGTCTAGAACCACTCACACATAGATGTCGTCCCTCTCCATGATGCTGCTCAGGTTCTCGTTGGTGGCGAAGATCCGATGGAACCGGTGGTTGTAGATGTCTGTTACAATCATCTGTGGTGACATAAGAAGGTATATGATTGGATTAGAAAAAGGTGTAGACAATTACAAGTACATTCAGTGTTCTAACTGAAGACTCAGAGAAGCAGCTTAGTTCAACAGAGTTCTGAAGAGTCTGGCGTGGTTCCTACCTTCTCAGCAGGGACACTAGATAGGCCGGAGAGTGAGTTACACAGGTCAGATATGTACCCCACCTTGGGCACAGTGAGTTTATACTGAAACACAGACAGAGAGAGCGAGAGAGAGTGAGAGAGATGGGGAGAGAGAGAGAGGTGGGGGGGGAGAGAGAGAGATGGGGGGGGGAGAGAGAGAGAGGTGGGGGAGAGAGAGGGAGAGGGAGAGAGAGACGGACGATTAGCTTGTGTCGAGAGAGTCTCAGAACATTATCAGCCACTTCAGGGAAATCTGTTGAAAGGCTAAGTAACAAGCTTCCTCTCCCTGCTACAACTCCCCCCACCCCCCCCCCCCCCCTCTTCTTCTTTAATGAACTGACGTGGTGAAAAATCTAGCCCCAATCTTGTGAGGGAAGTCACAGAGTAAATTCTCTTTTACCACAACAATCTGGTAGTTAAACAAATGAGTCCAGGGCTCTGTTAAAACAGTTTATATATAGTTTATAGTTAATATGCATCCTTCCTTCCTTCCTCCCTCCCTTCCTTGAAGAAATCACAATTTCCTTGAAATCAATGTAATGAAAAGCTTGCATGGATGAAACAATCCACTCACGTTAGATCAGTGACTACTTCAAGGAAGGGAGGAAGGTAGGAAGGGAGGATGCATTTGTAAAGGATTGGAACGGGGCCCCCAGGTGAGAGGTCACACAGGGGTCAGGTACCTGGGTGGGTTTGGCCAGGGCGTCCAGCCTGACGAGGTAGACCTCCAGCGTGCGCTCCTTCTTCATGGGGAGGGGCAGGGTCAGGTAGCAGAAAGGGTCAAAGGTCACGGACACCTTGGCACACACGGGGCACACCAGGGTGGACTTGAACAGGCCGTGGAAGATGTCCACGATGATGGAGTCGTTCCTCTTGATGTGGTTCTCCCACGCCTCCTCCGCAACCACCTGGCAGACGGGACGGCCATCACCATGAATACGTCTCATCTCATACCCATCTCAGCTTGTTAAACCATAGAACGCCACAAACCTCTCCATCACGTGAAACAATACAGAGAGGGGCGAAGCGGTTTAGTCAAAATGTATGTCTGTGAACTTAGTTCCTCTTCAAGACGGGTATATTGATTTTAGCTTATATGAGTGTTGTGTAACACACAGGCATACAGTTTCCTGAAGGCTTTCCTTTACTAAACTAGCCTTTAGTTATGGTATCTGTTACATCCGATTTTCTATTTTGTCTCAAGTCAAAACTTGAAAATCAATGACTTAAGTCGAAGACTAATCAAACGCTAGTTAATCGGACAAGCACACGTACAAGAAACTGTAAGCCTGTTTGAAAAAATCCAGATGGGAAAAATGAATGTAGATTTCCGTCTTGAACTGGAAGTAAATTCAAGTCACACGGCACGCTTCTCAGCTCTACTCTCCCACAAACTCTGAGTGTTGAAAGTGAAAAGGGAGGGAGGTCAGCGTGAAAGGCATCAACACTAACTGTCTGGTCGATTCGATCGATCAGTTGATTAGAGAAGGGCACAGCAGCAACACACCTTGTCAGGTCTGCTGTCAGCGTCTTTCAGCTGGATGTAGGGCTTCTTCCTGATGCGGTTCAGGTCCTCGTGGAGGCCGTCCAGCAGGAAGGCCAGCAGCTCGTGGGAATCCTGCTGCTGGTAGCCTGAGAACTGAGGGGCAAAGCGACCCACCTGGGTCTGGGGGGGGGGGAGAACACACACAGAGACAGACAGACAGAGACAGACAGACAGATAGACAGACAGACAGACAGACATACACACACACACACACATTAGCAAGAGAGAGAGAGAGGGAAAGAAGCTGAGCTCCCCTAACAAAGGAGGAAAGTAGAAGCAACGTAATGCACTTTCTAAGGTTACAAAAGTTAAGTGGTTTACCTTGAAAGGTCTCGGGGTGACGTAGCTGAACTTCCCAGACCAAACCTGTTTGACAAGATCAGCGTAGACTTTGGCGATTTCTCCCTTCATGCCCAGAGGGTTGTCCTCGTTCAGCTCATCTGTGTACTTGTCTTTCAGGAAGTACTCAGTGAGCGGAGTTATATTGCTTAGACACTGCATTGGAAATATGGAGAACAATGTACACAGGTAAACATAAACAACAACAAAGAAGGAGGCAATAACTAGTCAACAACGACTGATTAACAATGAACAACATGTCAGCAAGGAATGAAAACCCAGACGATGAGTCGATAGAAACAGCGTTGAGGAATGAACACATCCGAGCCTGAACCATTCCGTGACTACCAGCCGTCAGTCTCACAGTTCAAGGTTCACAGGTCACGGTTCAGAGGGGGGCGTGGCAGTTACCTGGACTGCCGAGTTCATGAAGCAGGTGTTGCCCAGGTTGGAGAGGCCACACAGGCCGGAGCGCTCGCTCTGCTTGCCCTGGTCAGAGTACTCGTAGCTGTTGTAGGGGTGGTAGGATGGAAGGCTGTAGCTGGAGTTCTTCACACTGCAGGGGAGAGAGGAGGGGCGGGGCAGGGCAGGGCAGGGCAGGGGAGGGGCGGGGCAGGGCAGGGCAGGGAGGCAGAATGACAAGCCCGGTCAGGGATAAATCAACAGAGGAACAGGACAGGGGGTGTGTTCTGTATGGCTGGATAGAGTTACCAAACTAATGCAAGCACTACAGAAATTACATAAGGCTAGGGCACACACACGCAGGCACACACTGTGGGCACACACACACACACACACACACACACTCGAACTCGAACTCGAACTCTTGCACACACACCCAAACACGCACACACACACTATGCACTTTTACTTTTATTTCCTAACATTTTAGTGCGGGGAAAAACAGGAAGAGACACAGTAACGGTTAAAGATAAATAACACAACAGCGCCACAGAAAGACTAAGACTACGCCTATAGCACAATCCCCACTGGTTTAAACCCTAAAACAGAAGACGCAGCACAAGCTGAGGGGGGAGCACTTAGCATAAACCCTAACCCCCTGAGAGAGAGAGAGAGAGAGAGAGAGAGAGAGAGAGAGAGAGAAAGAGAGAGACAGAGAGAGAGAGAGAGAGAGAGAGAGAGTTAGAGAGAGAGAGAGAGAGAGAGAGAGAGTTAGAGTTAGAGAAAGAGAGAGATAAAGACAGAGAGAGAGAGAAAGAGAGAGTAAGAGAGAGAGAGATAAAGACAGAGAGAAAGAGAAAGAGAGATAGGAGGCAGAGATAGAGGCCTTGCAGCAGTAGCATCAGCAGTAGCATCAGCAGATAGCATCAGCAGATAGCATCAGCAGATAGCATCAGCAGACCTCTGGGAGGAGTGCAAGGCAGCATCCCACTGATCCAGCGACGCAGCAGCAGCCGCTGCCTCACAGCTCAGCGCCCTCTCCACCCTCCTCTCTAACTCCACCGCCTCGGGCCTCAGGCACCACCAGCAGCACAGGAGCATCTCATCTCAGCTCCACCCGCTGCAGCCGCGCCCGGCCCAGCACAACCCTCCCTCCTGGGGCACCGGCGCCGCCCCCCCCAGTCCCAGTCCCAGTCCCAGCCCGGTACGGTACAGCCTAGAGCCTAACCCAGTGGAGTCCCAGTCCAGTCCAGTATAGTCCAGTGCCTAGCACGCACAGAGCCTCACCCAGCTTAGTCCCCCAGACCAGTACAGTCCAGTTCAACCCCTAGAGCCTAACCCAGCTGAGTCCCAGTCCAGCCCAGAGCCCAGAGCCCAGAGCCCAGAGCCCAGAGCTTCAGTCCAGCTCGGAGTAAGAGAGACGCAGGGAGGCCTGCCCACAGATGCACACACAGCCAGCCAGCTAGCCGGGGCGGGCCTCATCCCCCCCCTCCTCTTCCTCCTCCTCCTCCTCCTCAGACAGGCTCAGTCACAGGTGAAGCGGTGCAGCGCCCCTGCTCTCTGGGACCCGGGGTATGGAACGTTCCCCTGTCCTGTCCTGCCACGGGCCTGACGTCTGCTCTGCTCTGCCGCTCACACCAGGAGGATATTTATAGCCACAGCAGCAAAGACCGACCGAAAGACCGACCGAGCGACGCTGAAGCTACAGCTTCAGGAGAGGTAGAGGTACGGAGGGATAGAGAGAGAGAGAGAGAGAAAGAGAAAGAAAGGAAGGAAGAGAAAAGGGGGAGGAGTGAGAGAGGTACATCCGAGAGAGAGCGAGAGAGAGAGTATGAGGAAAGAGAAAGGGGAGGAGAGCAAGAGAGGTACAGGAGAAAGAGAGAGAGAGAGAGAGAGAGAGAGAGAGAGGGGAGAAAGAGGATGGAGGAGAGTGGGGAGGGGAAAACGATAGAGGTAGAAGAGAGAGAGGGGGGGGAGAGAGAGAGATGAGAGAGAGAGCAGCTGGAGAGTAGAGGAGGAGAGTAAAGAACGAAAGGGGGAGGGGGGTGAGGGGGGCCTGACAGGAGAGAGAGACGGAGGGAGGACACCGGGAGCAGCTGATCAGTGATTCCAGCTGAGGCTGCAGTATGGAACAGCAAAACAAGGACAACAACTCTCGAGTAGAGCTTCTTAATATGTGATTAGACACTTCTAGGAATGTAAGCATGGGCGGGCCTAGGAACGAGGAAGGAGAGCGTAAATAAGTAAGTGATCTGCATAGGCGACTCTGCGTTGCAGACTTGGTGAGAGAGGGGGAGAGAGGGATAGGGGGGGAGAGAGGGAGAGAGAGAGATGAGGGGGGGGGGGAGAGGGAGAGAGAGAGATGAGGGGGGGGGGGCAAATGAAATGTATTCTGAAGGTCATACGGACTGCAGAATATGCAGCACAATGATCTCAGGGAGATGGAAATAGAGAAAGATCGAGAGAGATCGAGAGAGAGAGAGAGAGAGAGAGAGAGAGAGAGACAGAGAGAGAGACTGTAGAGAGGAGGACTGCAGAGTCTAGGGACCCCGCCTCAGAACAGATCACATCTCAAAGACTATGATAGCCCCCGCCTGCCTGCGTGCTAGCTAGCTAGCTAGCTATCTATCCCACTTGAAAACAAATAGCCCAACAGAAACAGCTCTCGTTGCGTAATCCTGAAACAGTCCACATTTAAAACAGCAACCAATGCACAATTCGATCAAGAACGATGCCCTCGCAACACGGTGGAGTGGAGAGGACAGGACTATCCGCAGGGAGATCGTACTCCCCCCATTCAACAGCCCCCCGTGGCAAAACACAACCAAACACAACCTAACCCTAACCAAACTAATTGCCCAAGAGCAGGAACAATAAAGTTACCTGAATCTGTATGATCACACAGTGTCTTGTGTTCTCGGTGCAAATCCCACCAGGGGGAGGCTGGTGGAGGTAGAAATCGGAGGACGGGCTCATTGTAACATTGCGTGGAACGGAATGAGGAACGGTATCAAACGCACGTGTTTTTGACACCATTCGAAAAACACAGGTTCTCATATCATTCCGTTGCATGCGTTACAAGGAGCCCGTCCTCCGATTTCTACCTCCACCAGCCTCCCCTGACTACAACGGTAGCGCCCGCCCAACACAGTATTAGAATTCCATTTCTCTCACATCTAATACTTCTTGTGTGCTGGGTTATAAAAAAAGAAGAAAAAAAAGAAAAGCAAAGCAGAGAGCATGCCCTCACACTAGTTCACCGATGAATATTTCATCAATAAAACACTACTCGGGAGGAACATTAGGCCTAGGTAGTTTGAGGGTATCCGTTTTCCGCATTAGACACAGCAATACACACACACACACACACACACACACGCACACACGCACACACGCACACACACACACACACACACACACATACATACACACACACACATACACACGTCAATCTCAAGAGGATTGAGGAAAACTACTCAGGAAGAGATTTTGACTGCAGACAACACACCCACCCTCCCGACATGCAGTGGCTAACAGGCTATAGTACAGTAGGAAAGACAACAAGGAGCACTCGACTACACACCACAGTCTACACACAGGGCCGTGGGTCTCTCACACTGGCCTGGAGGAGCTTCTGGGTGACCGTCACCATAACAACACCTCTGTCTTATTTGGATATGGAACGGTAGGTCCATCCATCAATCGTACATTCTGTGAATAGATTCGGTTTGATTTTGAACAGTGACAAGTGACAGTGGAACCCGGTCTGCAATACCCAGAAGCTCCTGAAGCCCAGGGTCAGAGAACACAGCTGGAAAGTGACAGACGCAAAAGATCAAACCCCCCCCCGCCCCCGCCCCAGATGACCACCTCAAGACCCCCCAACTCAGAACCATAGATACACACAGCTACCTTCCATGTTGGTACCAAACATTCCAGAATAGAAACAAATAGAATATAAAATGGAATGTAGAATGCGTTTTAATTTATGACAGAAACACTCGAACATTCTATTCTCTCCTTAAAACGATGCAATGCGAATGTGCCGGAATGTTTGGTGCCAAAGTTCTCAAAACATAGTTTGCAGAACTTCTCTGCTGCAGTGCAGTGTATATGTATGGCTGGAGCCCAGGTCCGGCCCGGCCCACCGCCCCCGCAGACTACTGGGTGCCGACTAGGCCTTACTTCCTGCTGTTGAAGCTGCTGTTATGATTGTTTGTGAGAGATGAAGGGGAGATCTTTGGCAAAGCAGAGAGATTGGAAGCACCAGATGACCTTCAAAAAGATAAGAATATCATATGAGTTAGAGAATAAAGGCTCTCGAGACTTAGAGAGAGAGAGAGAGAGAGAGAGAGAGGGAGAGAGAGAGAGAGAGAGAGAGAGAGAGAGAGGAGAGAGAGAGAGAGAGAGAGACAGAGAGACAGAGAGACAGAGAGAGAGAGAGAGAGGTGTGTGAGAGAGAGAGAGAGGTGTGTGAGAGAGAGAGAGAGAGAGAGAGAGAGAGAGAGAGAGAGAGAGGTGTGTGAGCGCTGATTCAGAAACCATCGGAAATGGGATTTAAAACAACAAAAAGGAGATATATGCCAAGCAGACAGGATAGATAATAGCTATATTGACAAAGAGGAGATGGCGTAATTAGAAAGATGAAGGACTGAAGCAAAACTGGCAAGAGTATATTGGTAAGGGCTGCTGAATAGAGAGCTTACGAGAAGGTATGAATTGGAAACAAACACAGCAGAACTGAATAGAGAGAGAGAGAGTTCAGCCTTAGGAGCACTGTCTCTTTCTATCCCCAGCCAGCGGCAAATAATAGGAGTTCCTCCCACCGACACACAGACCCAGAACGCCATTGAGTCGCCGAACACTCACTTAGGTGCGTTGGAACCTCGAGGCCACGACCCGTCCTCGTTCTTCTGTTCTATGACCAGAATCTGCCCAGAGAAAAGAAACACACACCATAATACCCTTTGTTTAGGGTAAAGGAATACATACGGTGGCTGTATTAATTAACCAATGGTTTTACATTGTTGTACAGGACAATGACTTGGGCACCATTAAAGGGACAGGAGGGGCACCATTAAAGGGACGCTCCGCCATATACTTTTGTTTTAACCTACATTTATTATCACCGTTTTAGCATTTGTGACATGAATTTGAGGTAAAAAAAAAAGAATTGGGTGAAGTGTCCCTTTAATGTGCTGTTATCTACAGCAAAAAAAAAAAGATAATCGAATACTAACTACATGTACTTGTTATTACTGCACTTCCAAAGCCCTGCGGTATGAAACGGAAACACAGGAAGCTGCATCATCATATCTCTGATCCACTTAACAGGCTTTGTCCAAGGCAGGCTGAAAAGCCACACAGGAGAGGTGAGAGGCCTCAAAATCCTCTAGAACAGCTGCAGCTCAATGGAATGTCCCTCCAGGCCACCATTGGCCATTGGACCATTGTGACCAGTTGTCCAGATTAATCCCTGCTTGTAAATGGATGTTAGCCACTACCTAACTCCCAGGTGGGGAGGGGGGGGGGGGGCTACACTTCACACTATGGCCGTGAGCAGCAAGACACTTAAGATGCAGATATTCACCTTACGCCTTTTTAATCAATAAAATATGAACAGCCCAGAACACAGTAAAGTTAATCTGGCTAGAACGAACATGCATACAGAAATAGCATAACCTAGCATAGCCTTGACCAACTTAGTTTTTTTTTTTTACCTTTAACATGGGGGTGCAATTGAACACCATAGAGAGGACTCACCAGTGGAGACAGTGGTGGAGGAGATGGATACGAAAGCCTATTCTGTACCTGGCCTTGGTAGAGTCCCGCGTCCTGGATGGTGCTGTCCGGCTTGTTCAGAGGCTCAAACGTGTTGCTCATGTACTTATTCCACAACCGGGTCTCCCTCTCGTCTGGGATACTGAACAGTTTACGCATCTCCTTCTCAATGGTGTCTTCGGCACAGCAGACATCGGAGCGGCAGGAAAGGAAACGTATCAAATTATTAAGTCGGATACACTTTTTCTTTTCTTTTTTATGATGATGACTAGAAGCAATTTGATGACTTAATCGAATCTTTGAAGCATGTTTGGACAGTGGAACACTCCCAAAACACCCACTATAGTAGATTGTTTGATGACTGAGTAACACAGCCTGCCTCTGTGTGTGTGTGTGTGTGTGTGTGTGTGTGTGTGTGTGTGTGTGCGCGTGTGCATGCCCAGGCGCTTTTGGGGAGCACCATTTTTGGCAGTTCTTGTGGGAACACATTCTTCTTCTGAAGCCAAAGCACAGTTAGTTTACACACAACTTGATAAACACTTTCAGAGAGACCCGACCAACAGTATGTGTAACATCCTCCTTGCCCTTAGTGTTGAAATGCACAACAGTATCTATTACTAACACTGTGACCCTAAGAAGCTAGTCTATACAGTCAACAAGCAGATGAAACGCAACAGATGTGAACAACACTGTCACGGCAATGGAAGATAAAAGAGCATGGAGGCCCGGTGTGGGAGACGGGCCTACCTATCGTGTCTGCTTTGCTGAAGCGTCTGGTGATGACGTTCTCTATGTTGCTGTCTTCGCACAGCTTCAGCTCCGTGAGATACACCTCCACCTTGCAGTGCTTCACGAACATACCCTGTTCAACCACCTGCAACACATGCCCACATACAGCTTGGTCATTCACGGCACGAGAACAGAACAACACGATGTGAAATGCAGGCTATCATAATCTCCTATAGGCATTGACACACTTAGTTTTTTTTTCTTTCTACACATGTCAGATTCATTGTCAAGTATGAACTTGCTTAAACTCTTAGAAGCAGTTTCCCAGACATTGAGGTTCCCGGATTAAACCTAGTCCTAGACGATGAGGTCATTTTAAAATAGAGAATCTCCGTTGAGAGTGTATTTTGCCCGGGATTAGGAGTAATGCGGTTCCCCTTTAATCTGGATCATCCCTTGAAAAACATTGAACAGAAAACCATTCAATTCAGGAGAACAAGAATAAAAGCCCTAGAAATAAGAGTTGAGATGAGCCTGTTACCCGCGGTAGCCCAACAAATATTAATACTACATTAACTTGGCAACCGCCGGTTTCTCAACACAGAGTCGCACTCAACTCATAGGAGTGAGTGAGAGAGTCTCCTAATTTAGCACCAGCACGTAGGGACAGCTGAAGGGTCCATCCTATTTATTTCACAGAGCCCCTCTGCTCACGCGGCCCCACAGCGCTGGGCACAGAACTGCTGCACTCCCCCCCACCTCCCACCCCCCCCACACACACACACACACACACACACACACACAACCCAACACTACTCCCTCCCCCATTACACAACCTCCCATGTGGTTCAGACAACACAGAGAACAAGGCAAGCTCTTCACAAATGCTGACAGAACATTCAAAGTCCTCAAACAGACATATTAGAATCCTACCCCCCCCCCCCACACACACACACACACACACACACCACCACCACCACCCGCTTATCTCACCCTCCACCTTCCCCCCCCGCCCCCCTCTTAAAAACTCTGACGCTATCGTTTGACCTCAGCCAGCATTCCTCCGCTTCAACAAACAAGGACACCCTAGAACCGCTCCACCGAGATGACCGCCTCAACGCAGAGACCCGAGCGGAACCGAAAGTCCCAAGCCCCGGCGCAACAAGCCCGGTCCAGTCCTCAAACTGCCTGACAACTCGAGAACGAGATCCCCGGAGCGGAAAGACTCGAGAAAAAAGAAAGAAGAGGCACCTCCTGCATGTTGTGTCTCGTAGATCGCTCCATGTCGCGTTTCAGTCATCCAGAGCCCCCTCTCTCTCTGAAAATAGAACCGCCACTGCCACTTGATACCCCCCGCGACATACATGGAGAAAAGGGGAGGATCGATGGGGGGGGGGGGGGGGGGGGGAGACAACTGACTACAGTGGCAGCCATGGTGCCATGACTGGCTAGATTTGAAAATGCACCAGCTATGCCTAGGCTTGCAGAAGTACAGTAGGGCCTGTCCAGTTAGAAATAGCCTCATTTGCCGCCTCAGTGCTACAGCCTGTTGCAGCTACTCCGAATGACACTGAATTGAGAATATGGACTTAATAGTACCAATGAAGCGCTTGGGAAGAGAAACACATCTCTAAGTACAGTTAAGTTAGTCTAAGTTAGCCTCTCACTAATATACACAATTCAAAAGTCAATAGAGTCCTTACACTATACGATATAATTGAGCGTATCATTGTTTTAGTATTGAAGAAATGGCAACTGTATCAAAAGGTATGAGTGGTTACACTGCTGTAGGCTAGCCTACATTTCCAGTTGAGCAGAGAAAATGCTGTAGAAAGCACAGTTGCTATCTTTGAGATAAGCTATGCTTTAGATTCAGTTACAAGCATGTGGGCCAGATATCGATCTAGAAAAGGAGCAGACTGACATTTTGATCCAAGTTCTCAGGTATCATTTTACACCAATGTCCGAAATCTGCCCTGTGTTAAAAGTATATTGATCCTCCAACCAGCAGAACACAACCAGAATTCTAACATCATCTAGATCGGATCCTTACATTGAAACTGTCCTATCACATCATCCCAACACGGACCGTATCTCTACAACTGAGAGACAAATCAACACCAACCAAATCAACTAGAGCTCAGAGATGCCTCTCTCCACTGGTTTAGACTACAGGTTCCATCAGCAGGACCCTCTGCTAATTGGTTCTGCCATTCAAGCAGTGGCCAAGTCAGCATTCTATTGTGAGTCTATCTGACCCAGTTCTAATCGTATGCGAGTGACAGAACCGTTACCTTGCGCGAGATTGGCTCCTGTCCATCTGTCAGTCCATACCAGCTGACTAGCTTATTCCAGCCTTCTGTTGGGACCAGGATGTAGTCAAGTTCATCAATGAGGTGCTCTTTAATGGCCAGAACATCAGCATCTAGCAGAGAGAGAGAGAGAAATAGAGAGAGAAGGAGAAAAATAGAGAGAGAGAGGGGGGGGGGGGGGGTCAGTAGGGAAAGGGGTTCCTAAAGGCACAGAGACACTGTGTGAGAGTCCATCGGTCATAATGGCCCTTTCATTAGGGACAGCCTCACTGATTGTACCCATAATGGCTGTTTCTCATACAAATACACACAAAGACACAGGGACACTGAGAGAGCTTTCTATGACCACCAACACAGGTGGGCCAGTATAGGTCTCTCTTTACAATAGTCCAGCTACTCCCTTTCTGTCATATACTGATAGACACAACTGTCTCAACGCTGACATTACTGATTCCTCTGAACTGTAACTGTCAATCAGAAATATAACGCATCAAATAAAAACAGGGTTCAGTTGTTAACTAACCACATACGGCATTGCATGCAATGGCGAAAACGTCTATTGGTTGGATATTGTTCTGTAGTATAACCA
>NC_139674.1:13993099-14093099 GCF_951799395.1 Argentina silus
CAGGCACATGCAAAGATCTATGTTGACTTAAACTTGTCCTAAAGTCCTAAAGACCTAATTCACCCCCACTACCCCCCTGTACAAGTTTCTCTCCTGTTAATTAATTAATTAATTAAAAAAAAGAAATCCTTCTTCTAGCATTGTGACTGTCTATGGCCCCCTGGCCCGAGCATTGATTACTTTATCTTTTGATGACTGACGGATAGATGATTCACTTACTTAAACAAATGTATTTGTTGTAAGTCGCTTTGGATCAAGGCGTCTGCTAAATGCCATGAATGTAAATGTAAATGACTTGGTTCTATAATGAGCCTTTCTCAGAGAATGTGCTGCCTGTGCACTGTGCCACATTTGGACACTATGGCCGCCGTAAGAAGGGCTTACTTGGCTGTCCAGACCCAGCAGGACAATCATGATGAAGAAGAAGCAGGCCCAGAGTGGAGAGAAGGGCATCATGGACACAGCACGAGGATAGGCAATGAAGGCCAGGCCAGGGCCTGCAGAGAGACACCTAAACATTTAAACAGCTTGACAGTGTAACCACAATTTATACACATGAGTTAAGGGATCGATCGATCTATCTATAAATCTCTATCATATCTATCATATCTATATCTATATCATATCTATCTATAAATCTCTATCTATCATATCTTTCTATCCATAGTATCTATCCATCAATCAATCTATCTATCAATCTATCTACTGTATCTATCTATCCAAAAATCAGTCTGTCTACTGTATCTATCTATCTATCTATCTATCTATCTATCTATCGAAAACGCAGTTCATGTTGGATGAGCACTGTTGTGCCAGACTGACCGGACTCGGCCACCTCAGAGATGGGCACATTCTGCTCGTAGGACATGAAGCCCAGGATGGAGAAGATGGCGAAGCCAGCGACAAAGCTGGTCCCACTGTTCAGGAAGCACAACGCCAAGCAGTCTCTGTAATACAACACACAGAAACAGAACACATTCAAAGGAGGGCGTCAGGGGGCGTTCAGTGGCGTAGCACACTAAGGCGTATGCCGTATCATCGCAAGGTCCCAGGTTCGATTCCGGCCATCGACATATCCTGCATGTCATCCCTCCTCTCTCTCACCCATCCTTCCTGTCAATCTCTACTGTCTCTATCCCAATTAAGCAGAAATGCCCTAAAACATATAAAAAAATTAAAAAAAAGAGGGCAAAAAAAAATATATATATATATATAAAAGGGTATCGACCCGAAGTAGTCAAATAACTTCTAGTAGCAGTGTAACACGTATTTGATGCCATTCCTCATTCCATTCCATGCATTACAATAAGCCTGTCCTCTGATGTCTGCCTCCACTAATACAGTGAGTGTGTGTGTGTGTGTGTGAAGTGTGCCTTTAGCGTACTTGTAACAGTTGTTGTTGTATTTGTTGTAACTCCCCAGAGCTGTGAGGCAGCCCAGACAGATGGCGTAGGAGAAGAATATCTGCGTTCCAGCATCCATCCACACCTACAGTAACACACAGAGGAGACACAGAAGGGCAGTCAGGCATATACAAGGCAGACAGATCCAATTATCTAGAGAGCTTTTTTTCCCCTGAAATAAAAAAAGGTACCATGTCTCTTATTCCCTGGGGCTGTTATTGGGTACTGTGGTTACATATACACAACAACTGAAGAATGAGCTTCCTTTTAAACAAGTGGGAGAGATTATAGTGTACTTGATATACTTTAGTGGGTTCACTCACTCATACAACATCAAACTAAAACACATTGAACACATCCCACTGAGGTGTTATAGTTGTGGGCCAATTGTGGGATGTTTTGGTTGGCTTGTTTATTAGTCAGCCAATCAGGAAGGAAGTCGGAAAAGCTTGAACAAGGGAAAACGCACACGTGCTGATGGATAACAACACACAGTTGTGTTTGGAGAGACAAGCTCGCTTTCAGTCCCTCCTGAGTTCATGTACAGTAATCATTAAGGGCTGCTGACACCGCAGCTGGGAATTGTAAACCAGTTGGTTAAATGTCTTGTGGTTTCGAACACTGATTAACCCCCCGCCCCATTTGAGGATGGGGATGGGAATGGGGGCAGAGGGTCTCAGGATGCTGCAGAGTACCTGCCCTAGAGGGCGGGTGGGTTTCGAGGCAGGGTGGGCGGCTGAAACCTGTGGTGTGAGTGCCTTCAGCCCCACACACACCACAGACAACCACTAGACTTTGGATGAGTTCCCTCAGCAGCAGCAACAAAAAAAAAAAAAGAAAACAGCATGACAAAGAAAGTACAAAGACAAAGATGGCCTGAATCTGTCAAATCCTCCCCTCCGCTTTGCTTTATTAGTCCCACAGAATCGGGAAGTGACCCAGGAAGTTCACCCACTGCAGTGTATTCTTTCTCTCAGCAAGTTAGTTTCCCAAACTGTTTCTGCAATGACCCATCTAAACCTTATGGAGCTTTTTGTGTGACCCAGAAAGTAAAACAGACCCAACGCGATCCAAAAATGTGGATTAGCCGCGTCCCCACCGTGCTCCTACCCGCCATTTGGGAAGCATTGCTCAGTGCTGAACCTGAGAAGACCCCTCTGTTCCCGGACCGGGCTGAGCCAGTTGGGACGAGAGGAGGAGGAGCCTGGGCCCCAATGGACAGTGTTTACAGTCTCTGCGGTGTCCTGCCCCTCCATGTGAACCCAGCAGTTACAGACCTTTTCATGGGGCCCAGATGGACCCAGCAGACACTAACCCTCCAGGCAGTGCACCCTGGGATAGCGCACCCGCACCTGGAGGACCTTCACCAAGGCCGCAACATCCCAAGCCTCCTCTTAATATATATCTCCAATATTACAGACAGTAGTTTGAAAAGACTCATAATGCCTGGACTGGACAGTCACTTCTTTGTGAAATACTTAAAGAAGGTTTATTTGCTGGCCCACAAATGGATCGAAAATACCACTCTACCAAGCCAGCTCATGTGAGAGTGTGTAGTTCAGTCAACAGGGTGTCCCTGTGTGCTGGCAGGGGGCCAGGGGAGGTTATGGAGGGAGGGGATTGTTGGGGGTACCTGTGGGTCTGCGAGGCGTCCCAGGTCAGGGTACAGGTAGAACTGGATCCCTCTGGCTGCTCCGGGCAAGGTGACCCCTCGAATCAGCAGCACGATCAGCATCAGGTAGGGGAAGGTAGCCGTGAAGTATACCACCTGTGGGGGCAGAATCACATTGAGGACGGTAGCAGCGGTTGTATAGGCCTAGCAAGGACGCGCAATACAACAGATAGACATTGGTTTGGACATTGGTTACAAGGTGAAGTATGAGGAGATCCAGGCCCACCTTTCCGGTTGATTTGACCCCCTTCCAGATGCAGAAGTAACACATGACCCAGGCAATGAACAGACACAGGGCCAAGTCCCAGTTTAAGGAGCCCATTTGGTCGATGCCTGGGGAGATTCTCAAGGCTCTTCTCCTGTTGAGATGAAGCACAGGGGGTCAATTCAATTTAATAGATAAAGCTCATAACTGAAAGCATAACATAAACATGTTCTATATTGCAGTGTTGCATTTCTTGACTGTTTCAAACTCAAACAATGTTTCAAAGTAAAAGTCACAGGATTGGGATGTGTTGAATCACAGGGCTTCAAAAAGTAAATGCTTTGAAAACGTACTCCCAGAACTCAAGGACAGGGGACGTGGCGTTGACATGTTGGGTGAGGTTAAAAGAATCGTTTCTCCTCTGAAACTCCACACAATTTTCTGAGAAAAATAAAATTTTGTGTCATTATCATCATCATCATAAATCTGGCAGTAAAATAACATGACACCAAACAAAACATGAACAGTGAGTTTTCCACAACTTGAAATGGGCCCAGATCTCACCTGTGTTCCAGGTGTTGTTGCAAAGGGACCAGGGCAGGTCCCAGGAGAAGGAGAAGGACAGGTAGAAGATCCCCCAGGCCAGCACGACGATGTAATAGAAATTCAGCAGAGTCACGATCACCTGCGTCCCGTAACCAATGCCTGGATCCAGGAATGGCGGAAGGAGACAAGGAGAGACTTGTTGTGAATCTTGAGTGTGTATGTGTTATGAGAGACCACTTGTATGCCTCGTCTTACATGCATATATTACAAGAGTATTAGCCTACTATGACGAACAAATACCTCATTAGGTTAGAAAACAGCATACAGATACAGCTCTATGTGCTATGGAATCAAGACAAACAATTAAACAAAGTTAACAGGCACACCGGTGGCGTATGAAGCATGAAAGAGATGACACTTATGATTGAGGAGTTGGGTTACCCTCAAACAGGGGGCTGATCTTCCTCCAGCAGGTGATCCCTCCCTCGCTGGTGTACTGGCCGAGGGCAGTCTCCAGGAAGAACACGGGCACGCCACAGGTGAACAGGAAGATCAGGTACGGGATGAGAAACGCACCTGTTCAGAGAGGAAAGGGACGGAGAGAGAGAGAGAGAGAGAGAGAGAGTACTTAATATACGTATTGTTATGTTATGTAAGCATTATATGTATATGTAAGTATTCACTACATTATGTAAGCAGTGTTGTGTGGATTATGTATAATTAATTTGGTTTTACTATGCAGACATAAATACTACTTTGGCAGCTATCCACCATTGAACATTTCAAAGGAAGAATGTTTAGTGCTCAGACTACAGACAAGTTTCAGGAATATAACTAAATCTAAATCAACATCAGATTATCTTCATTTGGAGTGAATGAGGCATTCCTACGACCTTTGACTTGATCCCCCCCCTACATGCGAGGATGTTTGTGGTGCTCAGATTTCCGCAGCACCACAGGGACAGCTGCTGAAGGCTTGTGAGGACGGAGAAACAACAGCTGTCTCATTCTCTGACCTTTGACCCCCTGACCCACCTACCCCACAGAGAGAACCGGCTGATATACCACCTACATAAGCATTTCCCTAAATGCTGTTTCCTCTTAAACCCTCCTCAGCCCAGAGTAAAATAGCCAAACTAAGTCCCAATATGTCCCAAGCAGTGTTAGGGGTCAAATTCCATTTAAATTTAAGTCAATTCAAGAAGTTCATTGAAATTCCAATTCAACAATTGTTTAACTGAAAAAGCATTGAGGGAATTAGGAATTGGAATGACAGTTTAGTTCCTGAATTGAATTGACCAGAAATGTATTTTCAATGTATTTTTTCCATTAACATCAGTGTATTGCAAGTGTTAAGTCCTTCTATGATTTTGCTTTGTGATGCAGACCTAAATTTGCTGTCTGACCTATCACATTTTTACTCATCATGTGTTGCTTTTCATCTGACCATAAAGGCAAGTTAATGGGAACATTTATTTCATTTATTTTAAATTAGGGCCTGGTTACTGACCTCCTCCGTTCTTGTAACAGAGGTAGGGGAAGCGCCACATATTCCCCAGGCCGATGATGGACCCGGCCACAGACAGGACAAACTCCAGTTTGTTGCTCCATTGGCCCCTCTCCTGCAGCTTCTCCTCTGACGGAGGGAGAGGCACCAGGTCCGTCGGTCTGCTTTTTCCATTGGAGAGGCCTGCTTTGGCAACGTCTCCTTTAGGGAGAAACACAGAAAAGGAGCAATGGTTCTACAAGCAAAGCAGTGTAGAGAGATTCATTTCTACATTTCTCATTTCTGAGACGTGTTTCCTTGAACCTGGTACAATCACTTATTCAATCACTTGTATTGGTAAAGACCGATCATTCCCAAAACAAAGTGCCACTGATGATGAATGAGTGACAATAACCATTACTCACTGAGCCTACATGCTTGCAGATGGTTCTATGGTTCTTTGTATAGGTTGAATTGTTCTCCTGCATACTAACATACTTTTACTGGCATAAGCATTGATTAAAAACCAAGGCTAGGCCACAGATTCTAAACTTCTAGTACATTCAAGTGTTCACTGAAAAATGTGACCAATCTGCCATTAGATTTATAAAAAAAAAAAAAAAAAAAAAAAAAAATACATTAAAGGCAATGGAATAAATCCACATTTTACTTATTTTTTATAGACCGCAATTTAAGTTATTTAACAATGTATTTGTTCCCCAGTAAATCAGGTGAATGTCCAGCAAGTATTCACATTGTGCTTTAGATCCCACAATCACACTACACCAAACGCTGCTGTCATATTTCATGCAATTAGATACAAAATCAAAAGACTTAGAATGCTAGAAAATATATGATATACTGTATATATGATATAATGATATACTGTAGACCAACATGAACCAACTAAGAAATCTCAATATAATTTCGTACTTACCATTCATTGCTGTGTGAAACTCTCAAAGTCTCAAAGCTGGGACTGTGTGAATTTTGAACTGTAAATGTTCAAGTTTGGGTATTTAACGTGGAGTGGAAATGGAAAAGGGGGCGGGGGCGGGGGTTTATAATGCTAAACGTAGTCCAGCCTCCACTGACTGCCCTTACGACCCCCCCATCCTGCACAAAGGGCCTTCCTCACTCAAGGGCTGTGTCTCCATGCTAAGTGGCTTACCTCCTCCTCTTCATCAGCGCTGATCTGATCATGGAGGATAGGTGAAAGTAATAGGGGAGTCGCTTTATGGGGATTTAGTTTCCCATATTGAGCTCTTTATAAGATAATATAAGGAGGGGAGGA
The DNA here is from genome assembly GCF_951799395.1 of Argentina silus. NCBI lineage: Eukaryota > Metazoa > Chordata > Actinopteri > Argentiniformes > Argentinidae > Argentina > Argentina silus. The sequence goes on from NC_139674.1 coordinate 13,999,706, forward strand.
GACTTGAGTCTGTTGAGATCCAGACTATCCACATTATGACAGGCTTCATTGAGGAGGAATGTCTCCTGGTGGGGGGAGGGAGGCGGGAGGCATCAAATAGGACATCAGCCTGCAAAATGTCTGCAGAGCTTTGTTAATTAATTATGTAATTTAGACAGCATGACAGAGTCAAAACGTGTTAACTGCACTTAAGATAAGAAATACATGACCAGGGATCTCTTGAAAAATAGATTTGATCTCAATGAGACAAACCTGTACAAATTAAAATTATAAAATAAAAAACATGATCCTTGTTGAAAACTGTTCCTCATTCCTTTCTTGACTGGTGGAGCTTGTGTCTCCAGCAAAAGGGAGAAAGCAGAATGACAATGACAGTAAGGCAATAACATTTCACATTAAACCATTTCTGTGACTTAATGAGGCGATGAGCAAATGAAGTAGAATCATCTCAGGTAATGAAGCTTAATTCGGTGACATCAGGCCTCCAGTACATCACATAAAAGAAGATTGAAATCGGGAGACACGTGTTCTGCACAAGTGCATCAGATGAGCTGTTGTCCAAATCGCCTCAAAAGAAGTACCTCATTAAACCGGTTTAGCCGATCAAAGAATCAGAGCGAAACGTTAGGATCCCTGACTGTAAGCTAGGTCAGACCAGCCACCAGTGTACACATTTACAAACATTCCTATCTAACATACTTAGAATGAGGGGTCAAAAATGGAATACCGTGGCAGGGTATTTGTTGTTGATTAATCACTGTCGCGGAGGGACGGTGGGGGGGGGCACTGAAAGACACTACATGTTGTAGAGGAGGCAGCTTGCACAATGATTTAATCAGTTTACACATTTGCACCTCTGATAACACCCTTTAAACTGGGGGTCCTGTGAATTGAGCAATGGGATTTTTCCTGAACAGCCCAGAAATGTTCACTTATCGAGTGTCCTCTAAAATGTTGATTTATCAGAGTTGAATTGATTCTGACAGCCAGGCCTGAATTACCCAATCTGTAAAAAGATGATACCAGTTCCCCTCGGTTAATCATCCAGTGCTCAGTCATGATCTCTGACGTCCCCTGCTTGCATGGTCTCACCTTACACCTCTCTCCTCCGGTTAGCAGTCTGACAAGAGGAGCCGGGTCAGATGGATCGGAAGCAGCTGAGGTCAGTTCAGACTGGATTTGGCTTGCCCCCCCCCCCCCCCCCGCCCGCCTCTGCCCCCCCTCTCTATTACAGCACAGAGGACCGGGTTAGGAAGTCACATTCAATGCTAAAGGCTTAGCATCATTATACATTTCCTTCAGAGTTGACACTCAAAAAGGAGGACAACTAGGATTCGTATTTTGTTGAGTTTCAACTTAATATTCTCAACTTCATCGTTGCGCGGTGAGGAAATGAAGAAGGAAGCAGAGGGCGGGGGGGGGGTGTGACAGAACGCTGCGTTTAGGTACCAAAAATGTGCTTCAGGCACATTAGCCTAAATATCATGTTGGGTCCGCCCCCTTAACCGCCCGCAGACGCTTTACACACTATTAATGGCCATTGATTTCTCCATCGGCATTTAGCACATAAACATGAGGCCGTGTGTGTGTGTGTGTGTGTGTGTGTGTGTTGTGTGTGTGTGTGTGTGAGAGAGAGAGAGAGAGTTGTGCTAGGAGACTGCAGGAGCTGCTCTGCCTCTCTCGTAATGGGTTTAATGAGTGACACTGGAGCTGTGCATCCTGATTAACAGGTCCCACAGGTCCTAAAAAACAAAGAAGAAAGAAATCAAGCCACATCTAAAAGACTGCATCACAATCAGCAAGTCATTGTTAACTTTAGACACACTTGTGACAAGACACATCATATCCAGCACACACACACACACACACACACACACACACACACACACACACACACACGTGTCAGCGCTTCAAACAAAAACAACAGTCCCCCGCGTGACTCATTTGACTAGGAATTGTTTATTAAAGGTGAGAAAACAAAAAACAGCCACATCCAATCATTTAATTGCTTAAAACCTATATACATTATAAATACGTTCACTACATACAACCATTGTTCCTAGTCCTACATATTGAGCAGTTATTGTGTTGGGGCCAGGCAGAGAGGAGAGGAGGGGACAGTGTTGAGACCTCCGTAGAGAATCATGATGGCTGACTGAGGGTAGTAACTGGGGGCTGTGATACTGTGGTACTGTACTGTAGGACTGAGGGTAGTAACTGGGGGCTGTGGTACTGTGGTACTGTACTGTGGTACTGTACTGTAGGACTGAGGCAGGACTGGGAGCTCCACACTATTTCAGAAGACTTAATTTCTCTTCTTTATTTTTTTTTCTTCTTCTTTCTTTTTTTTTTTTTTTTCCTCTCTCTTTGCATTGGTCGCATTGAAGACAACAGCAGAGGGGAAGGGTGCTATGTGACACGTTTAGTTTTCGGGAGAGAGGTGAGAGGAGAGAGGGAGGGAGGGAGGGAGGGGGGAGGGGATGTTAGACCCCCAAAACTGAACTCAGGGAAAAACACAAATATCCCATACCATAGTCGTTCTTGTCCGTGCAGTAAAAAGCGTACTCAACCTCTGTCCGTACAGAGGCCCCTGGAGAAGGCTGGCATAGCAGTTCAGGATTACAGAGGAATCCTCATTCACAATCGGTCACTTGAGAGAGAGAGAGAGGGAAGGAGGGAGGGAGGGAGGGAGAGGGAAAGCGGTCCACGTTGTGGCATATTGTGTCCATCCCCTCATCCCCTCATCCCTTCATCTATCCATACTCCAGTCATCTGTGTGGTGTGTGTGTGAGGTGTGTGCGTGCGTGCGTGTGTGTGTGCGTGTGGTACAGCTGGCTGACTGTTTATAGTCTCTGTCCAGGGCCATCTCTGGGTTAGCTGCTCTGCTGAGGGTCCTGCTGCTGAGAGGGGAGGGGGATGGTGATGGTCGGCAGGGAGATGGTCGGCAGGGAGATGGTTGGCAGGGAGATGGAGAGGGAGGGCAAGCTCTGCCCGCTGCAGAGCGGCGACGCCATGACGACGGTCTCCACGCCGACCTCCACCTTCACCGGCATGGCCACGCCCCCGCTCATGGCGGCCGTCTTGCGGGTGCAGAGGATGCAGACGTAGTCCTCGTTCTCCGCCATCTCGCAGGTCACGCCCACACACACCTGGTGGAACCACTCGTCACAGCCGCCGTCGCACTGAACCCAGTCCACCTGAGAGAGGGACGGACACGGACACACACACACACACACAGAGACACACACAGAGACAGAGACACACACAGAGACACACACACACACAGAGACAGAGACACACACAGACACAGAGACACACACACAGAGACAGAGACACACAGACCAACAGACAGACACACACACAGAGACACACGTGTGAGCACACATTCTGGTAGACAACTCGAAAGAAATGTAGAGCTCAAAAAACGGCCACAAAGTTCACACCATGTTTTAAAAAATGTTTTGCTTTTCAGAGGGTTACAGGGTTGTGTGTCTTTCTGTCATTTCATAATTTACACCTTGTGTCAAGCCCTAGAATAGAATGGCTTCTGATTGGACAGCCCTGGGATGGGTGTGTGAGGGAAGGTTAATGATTAGATTAGTGGCTAATTTACAGTCACTTCAAAAAGCACATTGTCCTGTTAATATGTTATGTGTAACTCTACTTAAGGTGTTCCAGTCCTGTTATCAGCTGTTGATATTCAATAAAGGTACATTTCGAAAGACGGTTTCTCCAAAGCGTCCATTATTAACTTCATAACTCAGCATACGGTTGATGACCGTGAGTGGCCTACTTTGTGGATCCACACTGTGCGACACACAGCTTCTTAGTCTTAATATTATTTTCCCTACATTAGCATGAACGTTTTTTTAATCTCCCGCTACTGTAAAGCCTCAAGAGTGCCCTTTTCAACGACTGACAGCCTTACAGATCCTGCCCCCACGCATCTGACGATCTGCTCTCCACCTTCAAATGTGAGGAATTTGCAACACACTTCAGAGATAAGAGAACCAATATTAGGTTGAGTATCACTCAGGCAGGACCTGATGATTCGTCTGGTGACATGTGACAGCCGCCTCTTCCCCACCACATGGAACCACGAGGGATTATTTTGCAGTGGTCGACTTTGCTCAGCAAAGTGGTGTCACAACTCAAGCCTTCTACATGCCCACTCGGTCCACCTCCCCCCACGTTGTTAAAGATCGTTTTTAGGGGGCCGCTTAGTGGTGTAGCACACTAATGCGCTTACCACGTAATCGCAAGGTTCCTGGTTCGATTCCAACCCTCGACCTATCTTGCATGTCATCCCTGCTCTCTCTCCCATCCTTCCTGTCAATCTCTACTGTCTCTATCCAAATAAAGCAGAAATGCCCTAAAAACATATTTAACAAAAAAAAAAAAGATAGTTCCCAACTGTGTCTCTGAGGTCATTCGAAAATTATTCCCCCACTCTTAAAGTTTTAAACTCTTATGACTAATTGTTTTTATTCATTAATTGATCAAACATCTTTTATTAATACTCCTGTAAAGCGCATCATGTTGCAGTGTCAGTGTAGGAAATGTGCTCTATAAATAAAGTTTGATTTGATGATCCGTTGACGGAGTTAAAGACTTACACTGAGGCCCAACTCATGAGACCATATGTTGACCTTCGATACTAGAATTATAACTACTACTAAGAGGAACAGCCCATTACATTTCAAGATTTTGAAATATTATATATAAAAAAAACATGTCTTAACTTGGTTCACCACCGACTCGTGTTTCTGATAAGGCCCTCTCAGACCATCCCAACCTCTGTTGCACCTTGTTAACCAATAAACCTTCCTGGCACCTGTCAATCATCTATGAGTCACCTGTCTGTCAGATTACTCTAGCCTACATCACCACAAACCCCTGTGAAAGGAGCCTGAATTCCTGGTCCAAACAAAAACTACTGGTCAATAGTTCAATTCATCTCAGGGCTACAGCTGCAGTAGATGCACTGCCCCCTGCTGGCAAGACACTGGATCAAGGATATTCTACGGCCCAGTCTGGTTTCAAAGCCTAGCTTGTGTCTTGGTGTGCCTGCCGTGGATGTGACAGGAGTAGCTTGGCCTTCTGGTAGGCGAGGTGGAGGTTCCACCATAATGCATACCCCCTCCACCAAGGTATTTCAGATCGCAGATGTTCATCAAGGGGTGTGTAAAGTAAGCTAAGGGTTCAGAATGGATGTTAATTCCCTTGAGTCTCTCTCTCTCAAGTTGTGAACAGAGCTAGTGGTTGAATTCAGACTGGGCACAGGCCAATACGTCAGGGTTGGGGGTCAGTAGAATTTCAATTCAGTCAGTCAATCAGCTAAGTAAGTTGAAACAAAGGTTCCTAAAAAAAACGTCCCTTCATATCACTTCCTGACTTGACGGAATCGGAATGGAACTGATCCCAGCCTTGCTCTGGTCCCACCCTCACCTTGTCCTTGCAGGGTCTCTGGCAGTTCTTGGCGGCACACACAGCGTTTTCGTCGTTGGAGTCTTCGGCTCCGGACCAGTCGTACTTGGAGGGGATGTCCAGGATCTTCTTCTCCTTCCTCTTCTCCAGCCCCTCCCGGACGGCCTCGGCCTTGGCCATGGCCTTCTCCTTCCTCTTCCTCTCCTTCTCCTCCTTGGCCAGCCGCTTGGCCAGCTGTTTGAGCTCGCGGTTCTTGTCCGGGTTCAGCTTCAGTTTCTTCTTCTTGGGCTTGCCCCCCAGCTCCACGAGGCCCCTCTTCAGGTCTTTGACCTTGGGGGGCCGCACGTCGCTCATCCCCGCTCCCCCCGCCACCGCCGCGGCCAGGAGCATCTGGTGGTGTTCCGCCGCCCGCTCTAACTTCCGCTTCCTCTTCTTCTCCGAGTCCTTCATCTTCAGCTTCACCGGCTTGTCCATCATGGAATCCTCAGGCTAGGGGAGGAAGAGAGAGAAAGAGAGAGAGAGAGAGAGAGAGAAAGAATGAAAGAGAAGGAAGAGAAGAAGGAAAATGTATGTTAAAATAATAAGATGCTAAAAGTAAGATCCGACCAATGGCATACAGAAGGGCGTCAAATAAACGGGGAGATTCAAAACAACGACACCACCTCCATCCAACTGAACATTCAGTAAACGTAATTCAGAACCCCCCCCAGTTTGGTCTAGTCCAGCAGGTGTGTAACGAATGCCTGCCCTACCTCCATGACCTGCAGGAACCTCTCCTCGGAGGGGGGATGCGTGGCCTGGAGGATCCTCCAGATGTGCTGGGTCTCGTCCAGGGACACCTCCAGCAGGTCCCCCACCATCATCAGCTCCTCCAGCTGGGCCTTGGCTGGGGGGGACAGCTCCAACACTGGGGGCTCCAGACTGCGGGGCACCAGGGGGGTCTTCCTTGGCTGCTTCCTGGGAGTGCTTACGTCTGGAGGGGGGCGAGAACATTCAGGATCAGAGTCAGAAAAATGAACAACGAAAGGAAGATGGGCGTTTGTCAGAGACTTGCAGCGGGCTAGAAAATAGCATAGAGACTGTCTGTTTAAGGGAGAGAGAGAGAGAGAAAGAAAGAAAGAAAGAAAGAAAGAAAGAAAGACAGACAGACAAAGAGAGAGAGAGAGAGCATGCGGGTGTGTGTGTGTGTTATAGTACAAGAACAGTATTGGCGGGACGTCTTACTCTGGGGGCAGGACTTGGAGGCAGACGAGTAGGCGTGTTCAGCGCAGAAGGAGGGCGGGGCCGGCCACATGTGACTGACGACCTCCTCGGACTTGACGGGGATCTCGTCGTCACAGAACAGGTACGGCTTCACCTCTCCTGGGTCCTGGCACACACACACACACGAGACGGGGAGACATGGATCAACGCACTGGGCTGAAACAGGGGGAACAGTGACCATTCGGAAAGGTTCTGTAGGAGCTGGCCAGAATGACAGTTGGATGTAATTAACTGGATAAATCAGTTGGATTTAATTCATCGTAGCTTGGGATAGACGGACGGAAAAACACCACAACATTGCCAGGTGAAAAAGGACACAGCTACACATGTTCAAAGACAGCACTTGTTTGAATTTAATTGAATAAAGCCAACCAGTATTTTGGAATTTCTGGAGGAAATTCTAAGTCCCTGCAAACTCGAGCCCAAACTATCCTAAGTTAAGTTAACCAAGTTATCCCGATATTTTTGAACTACTTTCTTCCTTAGGATTTCCACAGCATTCCAGTACCTTCATATCGTAGCCGTACGTCTCCCTGAGTTCCTCGTCAGAGTCCGTCTCCTCGTCATCGTAGTCGACAGACTGGCGTGGCGACGCGGCCCTGCTGAAACCAGCCTGCTGGAACGTCTGGATGTGACCCTGAGGGAGGAGGAGGAGGAGGAGGAGGAGGAGGAGGAGGAGGAGGAGGGGGAGGAGGACAATGAACACATTGTGTTGTTCATCTGGACGGTCACAAGAAACACACTCATTGAGTGAAACAGTCACCATCTCTGTCTGGAGAACACTGCAATAACTCAACAAATACAACCAGAGATGAAGGAGCGTGAGATGGCCATTCATTTATTTCTTAACCCGAGGGTGAATAAAAGTCGCCCAAATTGTCAACATTCTGGAGTGCCATGGGTGAATTCATTCACCAAAAACGCATAAATTATGATGCTTTATTTTGTGGCCAATCAAAGTATTGTTGCTAGGTAGACACCACATAGAACACTTGGCACTCTGTGGTGAGTGTTCCGGAACTCTTTGGCAGTTGAGTGAGTCAATCACCCATGGCAATATTGCCTGAGGTATTACCGTACGCACGCCAGTGGCGTTGGCGACAGCAGTGTCACACCCTCTCACCTGCAGGTCAGGGTTGGCCGCGGCCTTCTGCAGCTCGGCGTTGATGATCTTCTCCGTCTTCTCCCGGGCCGCCTGCTCCACCATGCGCTGGCTGAGCACCGAGAGCTTGGCCAGGGCCGAGGAGAGCTCGTCGGTGGCCAGGGCCTGCCTGGCGCGGTCCTGCCAGCCCATGGCCCGTTCCGTCAGGCACTGGAGGGCCTCCCCTTCGGGCAGGCGCACGGGGAGCTTCTGCAGCGACACCAGCAGGGACAGGATGGTCTCTAGGCGCGGGCGTCGCGAGCGCTGGCAAAGCGGGCACAGGAACTTGGCCTCCTTGCTGTTGCTCTGCCAGCCAGCGACCAGCTTCTTCTGGGAGCCCGTCTTGGGCAGGGGCACGCAGGCCCCGTGGAACCAGTCCTTGCACAGCTCACACTGGAGCATGAAGCCGCTGGCCGTCTTGCGGCACAGGCAGAACTTGACCTCCTCGATGCGGTCCGCCATGGCCATCTTGGCCAGGTTGGCGGCCCGGAGCGAGTGGATGGCCTCCACCTCCTTCTGCTCCTTGGCCTTGAAGGCGGCCACCACCGTGGCGGGGTCGCGGGCGTCCTCCAAACTGTCGTCCAGGTCACTCAGCCCCTCCAGGTCGTAGCCCCCCCTCTCCTTCTCCAGAAGCTCCTTCACACGCTTACGCTTGCTCTTGCTGTTGCCGTAGACCCCGATGTCCCCCCGCGGACTGAGGACCTAGGGTTAGACCACACACAGGGTTAGACCACACACAGGGTTAGACCTGGGGTTAGGCCACACACAGGGTTAGACCACACACAGGGTTAGACCTGGGGTTAGGCCACACACAGGGTTAGACCACACACAGGGTTAGACCTGGGGTCAGGGCACACACAGGGTTAGACCACACACAGGGTTAAACCTGGGGTCAGGGCACACACAGGGTTAGACCACACACAGGGTTAGACCTGGGGTCAGGGCACACACAGGGTTAGACCACACACAGGGTTAAACCTGGGGTCAGGGCACACACAGGGTTAGAGAAGTGGTTTTAAAAACCGTGATACTAGTCCTACAATAAGTCAGTTATATTGACTGCACTCTCAAATTGGATACTTTTCGACATCAAGCCTTCATCAGCAGAGGTGTTCTTTTTTACTAGTACGACCATAATTAGCCGATATCATTAGAGAGAGAGAGAGAGAGAGAGAGAGAGAGAGAGAGAGAGAGAGAGAGAGTGTGTGCACGTGTCCCAATTTCCTTCTGTAACCACTACACACATTCAAAGCACTTTGCCTATGATAACTCAGCTTACGCTTGGCTCCTCTATAGCTACCAGAAACAACTTAAAAATGGAGCCTCTTCTCTACGCAGAGCCCATTATAATTCAAGGCGATGCCTTTGGGTCTGAGAATTTAGAAAATGTCTACCTCAGCAGACCTGCTCATCATCCATGATTACTACTCTAGTGACTAGGTATCAAGGCCCAAAAGTTTGGTCTGTCTGTCTGTCTGCCTGCCTGTCTGTCTGCCTCTCTGTCTGCCTGCCTGCCTGTCTCTGTCTGCCTGCCTGTCTGTGTCTGTCTGTCTGCCAGCCTGCCTGCCTGTCTGTGTCTGTCTGCCTGCCAGCCTGCCTCACCTGCAGCAGGGTGTAGGTGGAGTTCTTCTTGAGGAAGGTGCGGGCGGTCCGCTCCCTCCAGGCCCGGGCGGAGGCCACCTGGGACTCCACCTGGGGGAGGGGGTCCAGACGGACAGGGATGGAGCGGCCCCTCGCCAGGAGGCTCTCCAGCTGCTCCAGGTAGGCGTAGTTACTCCCGTTCTGACGGAGGGAGAAACACAAAGCAGAGGCTGTGAACACAGTCGCGAACGCCATCAACCGTGACCAACAGGGCCCAATTGAAAATAAATAAAAATCACCATTTCACAAAAGCCTGTCACATTGGTTATTCTCCACGGTTTTGCTTTGAGTCCAGTCCATCTTATAGCGATAAATGTTGCTGACAAATGACCAGTTCTTTTTCATTGCCTACACACATAGCTGACTGAGCTGTGGTCTGTAGTCATAGATTGGGAGACGCATGCATTTGTTACGCATTGTTGGGTCTAAGCATTACAGTATACACTCACAGAATACTTTATTAGGAACACCTGTACACCCTGTCGTGGTGGAGGTGGTGTAATGGGGTGGGGAATGCTTTCTTGGCACACTTTGGGCTCGTTAATACCAATCAATCATCGCTTGAATGCCACAGCCTATTTGAATATTGTTGCTGACCATGTGCATCCCTTCATGGCCACAATTTACCCATCTTCTATTGGCTACTTCCAGCATGATAATACACCATGTCACAAAGCAAAAGTCGTCTCAAACTGTTTCCATGAACATGACAGTGGGTTCAGTGTTCTTCAGTGGCCTTCCCAGTCACCGGATCTGAATCCAATAGAACACCTTTAGGATGTGGTAGAATGGGAGATTCACAGCTTGAATGTGCACCTGAAAAATCTACAGGAATTGCACAATGCATTCATGCTATCATGGACCAGAATCTCAAAGGAATGTTTCCAACATCTTATGGAATCAATACCATGAACAATTGAGGCTGTTTTGAGAGCAAAGGGAGGCCCTACCCAGTATTAGTAGGGTTCCTAATAAAGTGTTCAGTGAGTGTATAACCATATTACTGATGCTTATTATTATTATTATTAATTACAATCTGATGCCCTGATACAGGTGTCCTCTCAGTAGTTACCGTGTGAGGTGACACTACCTGAATGGCCTCCACTTTGGCCGTCCACTCCTTGGCCTTGTGAAGGGCCTCTCGGAGGGCCAGGACGTTGGGCAGGTAGGCCGGGATGTTCCTGGCCTCCACCACGATGCTCTCCAGAGTGACCAGGCTGTGGCGGGGCCTGGGAGGACGTGACAAACGGGAGATATTCAATTCAATTCAATATAACTTTATTCATCCCCAAGGGGCAATTAGACGGGCATAGTCAGTGCAGGCATGACTCATCCATATATAGCCCAGATACGTCCCCTCAGAGCCATTCACTTATATTTCTTAAGCGATGATGAAAATGTACTGATGTTACAGTGAATGTTACAGGTGTGTTAGGAAGAACATGCGAGGGGGTTCGGCTACCTGGCCTGGAGACAGGTGTGTGAGGATGAGCACAGTAGACCAACTGTATGTTATTACCTGGCCTTGCAGGCAGGTGTGTGTTAGGATGTGTATGATTACCTGGCCTAATAGACAGGTGTGTTTTTCAGAACAGCACAGTCATTAAAGCAGTGTGTGTGTGTGTGTGTGTGTGTGTATGTGTGAGATTACCTGGCCTGTATGCAGATGTGTTAGAAAATGTATGATTACGTGACCTAAAGACAGGTGTGTAACAGCACTGTAATTACAGCAGCACGTATACAGTGTGTGTGTGTGTGTGTGTGTGTGTGTGTGTGTGTTGCATGTATGTGTGCGTGCGCGGGGGCGTGTGTGTGAGATATTACCTGGCCTGTAGGCACGCGCGGGCCTTGTCCTCCCAGCGCTCGGACACGGTCAGGATCTCCTGCAGCTCAGCCATGGCCTTCTCCACAGCGTGGTGCGGCGCCAGGCCCACCCCGGAATCGATCAGCCTCTTCATCAGCTCCAGGGTGACCCGGTGGGGCTCGGCCAGGGTGAGGCGCACCTCGTCCAGCCAACGCGCCTGCTGCAGCTCCTGCTTCAGCCTGGGCAGCTCGGGGAGCTCCACGTCCAGGCCCCCGCCCAGGTCCAGCAGGGCCTGCAGCTTGGTGGAGTCGGGCAGCTCGTCGGCCAGGGCCACCTGGGCCCGCTCGTGGAAGTCCTCCACGTTCTCCAGCAACTCCTGGAGGGAGGGAGGGAGAGATGGAGGGATGGACAGAGAGAGAGAGAGAGAGCAGGAGGGACAGCAGAGTTAATGAACATGAACTGATAGAAAGCAAAGTAACAGCAAGTAATTGGTGGTTTTATGGCTGATCGTGTCTTTGCGGGTTTGCGGGGGGGGGTTGGGGGACTCACCTTGACCTGGCGTGCCTGGCCAATCACACAGGGCAGGCGGAACAGCTGCTCCACGAAGGCCTTCAGCTCCTCCACGGTCAGCTTGTTACGCGTCTGGCTGCTCTCTGGGCGCTGTCTCGTACTACACCACCGACACATGGCGTGAAGTTAAGTTATCACTCACAGACAGGAGGATATAGATGTTCTACGGTGTTTTTAATTGACTGTTAATTGGCTTTACAGTTTACGCTTTGTTTTTTTCAGAAGACACGAGAGATGGAACGGTCCATTGACAAATCACATGGTGATTAAGCCTGTGTATTGTTGGACATTGTGTAATACTGTGTGTGTGTGTGTGTGTGTGTGTGTGTGTGTGTGTGTGTGTGTGTGTTTGCCTGTGTGCTCTGACCTGTGCGTAGGTGTGTGTGTGTACTGACCCGTCTGTGTGTGTGTGTACACTGACCTGTGTGTGTGTGTGTTTGCCTGTGTGCTCTGACCTGTGCGTAGGTGTCTGTGTGTACTGACCCGTGTGTGTGTGTGTGTGTGTGTACACTGACCTGTGCCTCTGCTTGCGGCTGAGCAGCAGCTGGGCCACGGAGGAGCAGGTCTCGGCCTCCTTCACCATCTCTCTGAGGCGGCGGAACAGGCTGTTCTCTGGGTACTTCCTGTCCTCGGCGTCCTCCAGCAGAACCTTCAACTCTATCAGGTCTGGAGACAGGGAGGGATGGAGAGAGACAGAGGGACAGAGACAGGGAGGGATGGAGAGAGACAGAGGGACAGAGACAGGGAGGGACGGAGAGAGACAGAGGGACAGAGACAGGGAGGGACAGAGAGAGAGACAGGGAGGAATGGAGAGAGACAGAGGGACAGAGACAGGGAGGGATGGAGAGAGACAGAGGGACAGAGAGAAGGAGGGATGGAGAGAGACAGAGGGACAGAGAGAGAGACAGGGAGGGAGGGAGAGAGACAGAGGGACAGAGACAGGGAGGGATGGAGAGAGACAGAGGGACAGAGAGAGGGAGGGACAGAGAGAGACAGAGGGACAGAGAGAGGGAGGGACAGAGAGAGAGAGAGAGAGACAGAGAGAGGGAGGAATGGAGAGAGGGGGAGAGAGAGAGAGAGAGAGAGAGAGGAAGAACAGAGAAGGTAAAACGAAAAAAGAGAAAAGAAATTGTGGCACATGATGAAAAGAAAAGGACCGGGTGGAGACTAACCAAATCATGAACAGTGACGTCTTTCTCCAGAGCACAGACAGGCTTCCTACCTTTCTTGTTCTTGTGATCCGCGGCCAGGGCCTCTGTGACGCGCTTGACCCAGGTGTCATAGGACTGGGCCCGGGACTTCACCCCGTACAGCATGGAGGGAAACTCATCCAGGTCGTACCTGTACCTGAGAACACACACCAACACACAGGGCCGTGTCAGCACCAGCCCCTCTCTCTGCTCACACACTTACAGGTCTGCTCATCCACCTGTACATCCATTATACACAGAATTACACAGACAGACACACAGACACAGACACACACTCACAGGTCTGCTCATCCACCTGTACATCCATTATACACAGAATTACACAGACAGACACACAGACACACACTCACAGGTCTGCTCATCCACCTGTACATCCATTACACAAAGAATTACACAGACAGACAGACACACAGACACAGACACAGACACAGACACAGACACAGACACACCAGGGGACAGCTAGTGGAGGACGAAACCCAGAGGTTTGGCTCATTGTAATACGCGTTTGGCAGCATTCTGCATTCCGTCCCATTACAAAGAGCCTGTCCTCCGGTTTCACCCTCCACCAGCCCTGCCACTGAGAGAAACATAACAGAATACACCATGTGTAAAATAGACCGTAAGTGAATGAATGTGTAGAGAGACACAACGCAGAGACTGACCGGAGACACTTGTTGTCCAGGGGGCAGTCGCAGAGGTCGGCGGCGTGGTGCAGACAGACCAGGCGGTCGGGGTTGCAGGAGCAGGTCAGGGCAGACAAGAAACACGTGGTCTTACACTTCTGACACTGCCGCTCGTCGTCGGGGACCAGCTCAAACACCTCCTGCTCAGAGGACAGCACCCCCTACAGGCACGGAGGAAAATAAGACATCGACGTAAAAGTCAGTACAAACTAGACTAGGGCCGACTCTCAAATGACACCCTATTCCTGATGTAGTCATTATTCCCTTCCACAACAAACATTTTGTTTTTTCCGTTAAACTCATTTAGTGCCGAGGGTGAATAAAGTCTCCCAAATTGTCAACATTCTGGAGTGCCAAGGGTGACTTTATTCACCAAACATTTTTAAAATGACGACGACGCTTCATTTTGTAGCCAATCAAAGTGTTGTTGCTAGGTAAACACCTCATAAAACACTTGGCACTCTAGGTGGTGGTGAGTGTTCCGGAATTCTTTGGCAGTTGATGACTTAAAAAGCCATGTTCCGTCCCCCCCCCCCCCCCCCGTCCCCCTCACCATCTCCAGTATGGCCCGTCTGAGTCGGGTCTCCTCCTCCATCATCTCTCCCATCTCCTTGAAGACGGAGGCGGCCAGCTCCACGTCCAGGCTCTCCGGGTCGGCGGCCATTTTGCACAGCAGCTCCTCGTGGGAGAAGACGCAGTAGCGGTGCAGCCGGCGGTAGTGGGCCACGCACTGACGACCCATGGGCAGCTAGGTTCACACACACACACACACACACACACACACCCACACACAGACACACACACAGGCAGACACACACACACACACACACAGGCACACACACACACACACACAGGCACACACACACACACACACAGGCAGACACACACACACACACACACAGGCAGACACACACACACACACACAGGCAGACACACACACAGGCACACACACACACACAGACAGGGAGACGGAGACACACACACACACACACACACACACACACACACACACACACACACACAGACAGACACACACACACACACACACACAGACACAGACACACACAGACACAGACATCCTTGAGTGGGTGATACTGCTAAACCTTAACATTCCTTCCATTCCTCGCCAGCTGAAGGGCTCTCAACAGGGAAGGAGTCCCAGTCAGAATTCAATACCTCGCCACCTGCTATTGTTCACTCACATGAATAAGGCATGAAGGGGACACACACAAAATAAGCCCCGGGACGGAGCGCATACAACAGAGAAGGGGGGGGAGGGGGGGCGGGGGGCGGGGGGGGCGGGGGGGGGGAGTATTGTGTTGAAACTCACCCAGTCAGCCGTGCAGAAGTTGACAGCTTCTGCAAAGTTGTAGCCCTGGTTGAAGCCGCTGTGGTAGGCCCTGGGGAAGGTCACGATGAACTCTCCTGCACACTGGTTGGTCCGGAACACCTGGAGCCGCACAAACACACCGGTTCAGGACCAGAAGCCTCCGTGAAGACCAGGTCTGCATGAACGTAACGCACGTAGGGAACTATCCAAGAAGGCCAGGTGTAAACAGACTCACACACACGTGCAGAACACACATACACAACCTACGTGCGCACACACCTACGCAGACACACCTACGCACACACACACACAGACACACACACACACACACACACACACACCGGGACGCCGTGCTCCATGAGGACGTTGGGGTTCATGATGGTGACGAGCTGGTGCAGCAGGTCGGGCTGGGAGTCAAACAGCTCCGGGGCCAGCTTCTTCATCACCGCCTCCAGCTGCTCCGCGGCGTGGGCCGGGACCCCATACCACGTCTTAGGTTCTCCCCTGAGAGGAGAGGGGGAAGGGAGGAGGGGGGGGGTGAGAAATCACAAGGTCTACGCCTTAAAACCTTCCCCTAAACCTTGGAGTGAATCGTGTGTATCGTATGTAAATGTCTGTCTGTTTCTACCTATGGAGGGACACATTATGGAGGGACACAAACATTAGTTTGTGCTATATGATGCCTTTCTGTGTAATCTAGTGTGTGTGTGTCTGTGTACTGTACGTGTGTATATGAATGTGTGTATGTGTGTATATGAGTGTGTGTGTGTGTGTGTGTGTGTGTGTGTGAATGAGTGTGTGTACCATACGTGTGTATATGAGTGTGTGTGTGTGTGTGTATTGTACATGTGTGTGTGTGTGTGTGTGTAGGAGTATATTGGCCTTACCAGTGCAGGAAGTTGATGGAGTAGCTCCAGTGGTCCTCGATGTGCCAGCAGAAAGAGGAGAAGCACATGCCCACGTAGAGCCAGGGCACCTTCATGCCAGAGATGTCCACGTTGATGTGGGTGAGAACCGACTGCTCCAGGACAGGCATGTTGTTCAGGTTCCAGCCAGAGTTGGCATACTCCTGGGAAGAGCAGAGGGAGGGAGAGAGGGAGGGAGGGAGGGAGGGAGGGAGGAAGAGAGAGAGGGAGGGAGAGAGGGAGGGAGGGAGGAAGAGAGGGAGGGAGAGCAGAGGGAGGGAGGGAGAGAGGGAGAGAGGGAGGGAGAGAGGGAGGGAGGGAGGGAGAGCAGAGGGAGGGAGAGCAGATAGAGAGGGGGAGGGAGGGAGGGAGAGAGGGAAGGAGGAAGAGAGGGAGAGCAGAGGGAGGGAGGGAGGGAGGGAGAGAGATGGTCAAGTGTCTCTCACAAACAGTAGTATCGTTATGGCCGTGAGGTTTTAGTGTGGGCTCTACAGCAAGACAAAGAATGTCCTTTTACAGAAACTTTAAGGGGGGTTGGAGGGTGTGGGGGTGGGGTGTGTGTGTGTGTGTTAGTGTGAGATCATGAGTAAGGAATTTGGGAATTTGGATTCAGCCATGCAGACGGTCACATGATTAAAAAAAAATGACGCCGTTGTCCACACGGCGACGCGGAGGCGTGCCTGGCGTGTGAAACGCCATGGTTACCTCCTCGTCTCCCAGCAGCCTCCTCTTGCCGTCTCTGACGGGGAAGCCGCTGCCCACCTCCTTGGAGCTGATGTCAGCGCCGTACTCCACGATGACGTCCTCCTCGATGCTGCTCACCAGCCTCCAGAACTCCTTCTCCACCAGCTCCGTGGGCACCATCTGTGGGCAGAGGGGAGAGGGGAGGGGGGAGAGGGGGGGAGGGGGAAGAGGAGAGGGGAGAGAGGAGAGAGGAGAGGGGAGAGAGAAGAAAGGAGAGGGGAGAGAGGAGGGGGGAGAGGAGAGAGGAGAGAGGGGAGAGGGGAGAGGGGAGAGAGAGGAGAGGGGAGAGAGGAGAGAGGAGGGGGGAGAGGAGAGAAAGGAGGGGAAAGAGGAGAGAGGGGAGAGGAGAGAGGAGAGGGGGGGAGGGGAGAGAGGAGAGGGGAGAAAGGAGAGGGGAGTGTCGCTCACAGTGTTGACTTACAGTTACAGTTCATACTCCCAACACCCTACATGACCAGAACTTACAAATAAATAAAAAATAAAGAATAAAAAAAAGCTGTCTTCCTTTCTCTAACAATCTGACTGCCGATGGCACTTGTTCTTTGTTTACTAACGATGACTGACGTACAGTTGATTCACTTACTTCAGACAAATGTACTTATTGTAAGTCCCTTTGGATAAAAGCGTCTGCTAATTGACTTAAATGTAAATGTACAGTTCCATCTCTGTGGTAAAGACACTCCCTAAGGTCCGTCTTGAAAGGTAAGCTATGTTTTTAGTTTTTTTGTTAAATTTGGTCAAATGTTTTTGTAATGTGATGGCTTCTTCAGGCTTGATTGGGAGGGAACAGTCAGGGGTAAAACAAAAATGGTGAGTGGCGTTCCACGCTGAAAAAGCATGAAGGACAATATGGTCCTTTGTGGCTCAGTGGGTAGAGCATGGCGCTAACAATGCTGTGGTTGTGGGTTTGATTCCTGCTGGGACCACATATACTGAAATGTATGCACTCACTGCAAGGTAAGCTAAACGGCATTTATTATTTTATATATATATATATATATATGTAACTGTTGAGGAAATAGTTCTCTGTTTGATGGAACTTGAACGTACATGATTGGTTCCACCTGACCTGAACACCAACTTGACCCTGCACTTCAGTTCCATTGCACTAACACTCCATGAGTCATCCAGTCAGCATTGTTTACCAAGTGGATTGCAGCAGAGCAAGATGTGTCGTAAAAAAAAAGAAAAAAACATACTATTTTAACATTCCAGGTTGTGTCCCCGGACCGCAGAGTAACACATACGTGCACGGGCATGTTGAAGTAGTCAGACTTGAAGTGGTCGGCCATCTCTCCGAAGCTCTGGAGAGAGTACTCCCTCACGGCCTGCTCGAAGCCAAACGCCTCCCGCGGCTTGCTGCACTCCTGTGGCACGCACACACGCACACGCACACACACAGCATATATATGAACAAACCTGGTACGAGAGTGGGTGTGGCAGATGTCACTATTATCTCATGGGAAGAGAATCCAAACTATGGTTGTAAACAAGGCAATCTCCAATCTCACGCCAAATCTACACCGAGGCCCTTGTACAGACACAGACCTATCAAACATGATTGGATATGTCCAAAACAGACTGCATGGCGAAGCTACACTCACCCAACACTTTATTAGGAACACCTGTACACCTTCTCATGGTGGAGGGGGTGGAACACCTGTACACCTTCTCATGGTGGAGGTGGTGGAATGGTGTGGGGAATGTTTTCTTGGCTCTCTGGGCCCGTTAATACCAATCAATCATCGCTTGAATGCCACAGCCTATTTGAGTATTGTTGCTGGCCAAGTGCATCCCTTCATGGCCACAATTCACCCGTATTGCGATTGGTCATCATTACGACCGCAGCATGACAGCATTACGACTGCCAATGACCCCTGGTGTGAGCATTGACTACTTTGTCTTATGACGACTGTTGGACAGATGATTCACTTACTAAAACAAATGTATTTGTTGCAAGTCGCTTCGGACAAAGGCGTCCGCTAAATGGCGTGAATGTGAAATGTAAGAATGTGTTGTTGCGTACCTCGGCGACACACTTGGGGCAGCGCCAGTCCCCCTTGGGGACGTCCTGAAGGGGCGGGATCAGGCAGAAGGTGTGGTAGCTGTCGTCACAGCCGTCACACAGCAGGAGGCGGTCCTCCTCGTCTCCGCGACCGCACATCAGGCACATGTACATGTCAATCTGCGGGATCTACCACACAGGCACACACACAGGCACACACACAGGCACACACACAGGCACACACACAGGCACACACACAGGCACACACACAGGCACACACACAGGCACACACACAGGCACACACACACACACACAGGCACACACACACACAACACAGTGAGTACAGACAGCCAGGCTAGTGTAGAGATCTGGTGGTGCGTCCCACTATTCTCAGGTGGTCTCCTCTCCTTGTCCCCTCTTCTTCGTCATCATCATCATCATCATCATCCAAGGTGATGAAGAGGAGTGGACATGTGAAAGTACATTTCCCGGCACAGACACCCACCATGCTGCTTCATTAACCCATCCTGAGTGACTTCAGGCGAGTCTAAAACGAAGCAAGAGGGGACCTACTAGGAGAGGGGACCACCTTAGACTATCGGGACGCATCCCCACAGCGGCGGGGTCGTCGGATACTCACAAAGTTCACCTCCAGGGTCTCTTTGCGCGGCCGCATCTTAATGGCGAAGGCCTGGGCCTTGAGGTGACGCTGCTTCTTGTTGAATCCATCGTCTTGTCGTGAGGGGAAAGAGAAAAGCCCCATTAAATACTACCGTCAACATGAGTTTCTAAAACTGCAGGACACTTTGTAGCCTCTGAAAGTAAGAGTATGAAGGCTGAGGGCTGAGAGCCAAGAGTCTCTTCTACCAAACATTGCTGAACAAACGGCGCTGCTTCGCTTTGCTACAGCTCTGCTTGGAGATTGAAACCAGAGCTTTACGCGGCAGCATCTGTCGTGTGTGCGAGTGGAGTAAATCGAGTGGTCCTCACCGGCCGGCACAATCTCTAACCCCACCATCTTGGGACTGCTGCCAAAGATCTGCAGGCTTTTCGGCTCTTTGTTTTCCCGCTGGAAGGAGGCAGAAAACATAACAGCACAACATCAGGGCAAAGTCCTGGATGAAAATGTCCAGGAAACAGTTAGATCCAGTCGGAATGACAAACACCATCCAATCCCTGGTGAGCACGCTGCAGCTGGAAATCTAGGACACGATGAGGGGACAGAGTAATGGTTGCCAGTGACTCCCTACACACAGTCATCGCCAAGTAGCGCAGAACCTCTAGGCATCTTCATATATATACCACTATGCTTCATTGAACATTCCATCAGTATGATGTACTGTAGGTTATAGAAGCATGTTAAAAAAAGAAACTACAAAAACTACAACACCCACAGTCACATGTATCCTTAGGGAACTGATGAGAAATAAGCTGTGCTGCATTACACAACGGGGAAAGATAATGCTATTACCACAATCATGTGACCCTATGACACACAGGGTGACGGGCAGATTTACCCACAGTTCTCTGCCCAGAGAGAGAGAGAGAGAGAGATCTCTCACTGATCTCACCAAACGCACAGGCTGCAAAGGCCCCATTGTGGACAAACGCAAGAGGGCCTCTTGTCCACAACTTGAATAATAAAAACTCTGCCTAACAATTTTCTTCTACAAAAATTAGGCCCTGGCTACTAACATGTTATGTAATATGTCTGCCCCATGCAATGTACCCAACCAGCCAAACTCTATCAAAAGCGGACTGGTCATTTTTAAGCACTGTGCTACATACATACACCACTGGTCACCGAATTCATAAGTTTGTTTACAATTGGCAAGTCACAAAATCACTGGAGCTTTTTTTTAAAAAAAAATTATATCACGCAACATTAACACTATATTCTTTCCGCTATGCTTCAATTTCCTATTTCCTCCTCATCGCTCACCTCCGACTTCAGACGGCGGGAGCGTCTCTCCGGGAGGGGGCGGTCCTTGTTCTGCGTCGAGTCGCTCAGGCTCTCCCTGTCCCTCTCTCGTCCCTCCTCTTCCTCCTCCTCCTCCTCCTCCTCCCCACAGTCCTCCATGCCCTCATCCGGCTCTTCCCCGTCGTCTCCCTCCTCGTAGAGCCGGTGGATGCCCTGTGGGGGGTCGGGAGCCATGATTAGAAATGAGGCGTACACACACACACACACACACACACACACACACACACACACACACACAGACACAGAGAGACGGTGCACACACAGAGTTAGACCGCCCGGCTAAGTGGCGGGTGTGAGAAAGGCATGTTCAGAGCATCTGAGGTGGTTGCTAGGCTTTTTGAGAGGGTTGGAATGGAGCAGACCGTAGTAACATATGCTGTGCTTTGTGCTTCAGTACAGTGTAAAAGAGAGAGAGAGAGAGAGAGAGAGAGAGAGAGAGAGAGAGAGACACGTGAACAGGGGTTGACTCCAGTGGTAGAGGAGTAACAAAGCAAGGACAAATGAAAGAGGCACACCTCAAAAACATCTAAAAAGCCCAAGTGTGTGTGTGTGTGTGTGTGTGTGTGTGCGTGACCAACGCTATACGTACAGTGAGCGTGGCTCCAGACTGGAAGAGCTCGTAGGGGTAGAGGATTCTCTCGAAGTGCGATCGCAGCAGCGACCCGGTGCCTTTTCCAGGGGGGAAGCCCATCCTGCTGGCCACCTTGGACCATCTCTTCTCCTTGCACACTGTGTCAAAGCCCCCCTCAGCAGAGACAATCTGAACAACAACAACAACAACAACAACAATAAAAAAAGGTTGTTTTTCAGAATTAACTGATCCATAGCCAATGACACACTGTTATGAGTAGTTAAACAGAGCATAGAACGACCAATCCTGTGTGTGGGGTCTACACTCACTGATCACTTTGTTAGGAACACCTGTACACCTTCTCATGGTGGAGGTGGTGTAGTGGTGAGGGGAATGCTTTCTTGGCACACTTTGGGCTCGTTAATACCAATCAATCATCGCTTGAATGCCACAGCCTATTTGAGTATTGTTGCTGACCATGTGCATCCCTTCATGGCCACAATTTACCCATCTTCTAATGGCTACTTCTAGCGTGGTAATGCACTGTCACAAAGCAAAAGTCGTCTCAAACTGGTTACATGAACATGACAAGTCCCTTCCCAGTCACTGGATCTGAATCCAATAGAACACCTTTGGGATGTGGTAGAACAGGAGGTTCACAGCTTGAGAGTGCACTTGAAAAATCTGCAGTTATTGCGTGATGCAATCATGTCATCATGGACCAGAATCTCAAAGGAACGTTTACAACATCTTGTGGAATCAATGCCACGAACAATTGAGGCTGTTTTAGGAGCAAAGGGAGGCCCTATCCAGTATTAGTATAGTGTTCCTAACAAAGTGTACGGTGAGTGTACATTGCAAGCTTAGCAGTAGATAACATCAAATCTGTCTGAATCCGGACAGGCTTGGCATTTACATCAAGCGACCCCAACCTTGTAAACACCATACAATGTATTTTGGAATACGACTTCCTGACATTGAACAGCACTTGAATCCTGTTGAGAGGTGTTACCTGGTCTGGCCGTCTTACCTTGCTGAGTCGGTACAAGTCCAGGATCTTCCTCTCCACGTGAGGGAAGCGTAACCTGGACCCCTGCAGCTCCCAGAATTTGGCGATCTGATCCAGGAAGTTGAGCTTGACTCGAGTGAGGGCCTAGGAGTAAAGGAGGGAGGGGGGAGGGGGGGGGGGGGGGGGTGATGGAAGAGAATAAATATACAGGACATGCAGATGTCAGACACTGCTGTGAATTTTTGTAACACCTCGGCCGGGCTGTGGGGAGACTTTTCTCACGCTGGATAACCCTATGCGAGAACACTGCCCATGCTATCATGTTAGCTACAAAGGCGGTAAAATGTCCAAATTGTAGGGTAAAACCAACGTTTATGTCCACCCAACCACATGTATTCATAGACTACAAATACATCAAAGACATAATATTGAGAAGATGACAAATAACAATAATAATAACAATAATAAGTAGCGCAATGACTTCTACCTCGTGGCAACATGGGATTCTCAGTGCTATAACAGTGTAATAAAGAGTTATAAGAGTATAATAACAGTGTATTAAGTGTTAGGCCTGTACCAACCTCCAATTCATTGAGTCTTTGCACCCGAGGAGTAAAGTGGAAGTTGCGTACATCACAGGCAAAGGGAGGCTGCCAATCCTTAAAAATAGACAGGAAACATTGGGTAACAAATTAGCAAACGATGATTCACACAGATTCATAACAATGATGGGACAAAACTAAATGAAAGCAGGAGCTACAGTGACATGGTACATGTCATCACAACATTAGCAATGTTTTCTTATATTTATATATATATATATATATACACACACACACACACATAGGGGAGTTGGGAAAAAAACATCACACATGCTGGTATATACTATAGTCAGGATTCACAAAATTGTACATCCTTCATATAGTCCTGATACAAACGATTGACTTGCAAAACATAAAAATAAGTGGAATTGAATAGAAATGAAAGAAGTCATACTTGAAGCTACAAGTGACGTTTATGTTCTAATCTCATTTCCTGGTGTTACACAAGCCAGGCAATACATAGAAACAATTCGATAAATCCTAAACAAAATAAACAATAAATAGATATGTTTCCATTGAGCGCGAGTCATTATGTATACTTCTGGGGCTAGGCCATTGACATACTGTAGGGAGGGGGTGATCATTCAAAAAATATTGATAGTTGTAAATGCCTTTTTGTTTCACAAAAGAAACATCCTCGACATGCTTCATATCCTGAACGTAACAGAGGTGAAACATGTCCTCCTTGATAGATAATGTTACTGTGCATCAAGGCCAAAAACAAAACAAAAACAAAAAAAGAGTCAGACACGGGATTCTGGAATTGAGGCCGCGGTGGTAAATTACAAAAAGGCTACTTTATCGCTACGCAAAATAAAATAAAACATCCGAAAGCATTGCTAAGAAAATTGGTAAACTAAAACGAAATTAGTCATATTTGACCTCCACAAGTGAAAAATCCAACGAGGAAGACGTTACCTAACGCAAATGTAACGTAGGCCGAAAATACCGTAAATAGATAACAGGGGCAAAAGACAATCCATGCAGACGCAAATCTGAAAATGGAAGCAATGTGTTATGTTTCCAAACAGTATGCAGTGAGGTTACCTCTGGGGGTCGAATTTTGCAGATGCCAGTTTTCTCTGCGATGGGTCGAATCTTGTTTATAAATCCTAATGGATCCGAAAAATCTTCCCAACTCGGCTCAAAAACTGGGCACTCGGGAGGGGGTACGAATTCAGCAAACACAGACATAATGATGAATCACAAGTGTTCAATGTTCTTAAAAATGCGATACTTGTTAAAAATGTAATGTGCTGGGATCATCAGTGAGTGACATCAGTCCATGATTAGTTCTCAATTATCGCAGAAATTGTTGCTTTGGGAAGTTCTCCTTCATATTCATGATTGATCAAATCTCCCAAAAATTATTTCAGAGAAGACAATTTCTTCATATGGCAACAGCGGTGCAACATGACAATATTCTTTTTTCACGGATCGAAAAAAACACAAAACTGTAGAGCTCAAAATAATTTCCAGTCCTTTTCCATCATAAGGAAACTGCGGGCCAAGCCGGCGGAGTCCACCCCCACCACTCCCCTGCGCAGCAACGTGAACCGCAGGGCTGCGAGAGCTACCTGGGGCGAAGAACAAGATCACTCAAAATCGCCATCACTCCCCATTAAAATGGGGTTGTAAGATATCGCAACAAAATCAAAAATTATCCACGGAAAGTGGAATCACGCGTCCCGTTTAATCCATATTCGTCGAATAAACATATCTCCTCACATAATTTGCGAAAGCACTTTTTGAATATCCACTGGTTGTGACATCTCTACGTGCCAGAATAATGCATTATTTCACCACGTTTTGCAAATGTGTCCATAGAAAGTTGCGCCTCGGAGGTTATCTAATCCAAATGACGCGTTCTTGAGTAGTTTTTACATTCAAGCTAAATGAGCGCCAGCCTCCTCAGTCCGACGGGTAACCGACGTCTGACCAACAACATTGAGCCCAGTTAGCTAGCCAGCGCACATTGTTGATCAAACCGTGTCCGCCGCGACTCCCATTCAT
Source organism: Argentina silus (assembly GCF_951799395.1). NCBI lineage: Eukaryota > Metazoa > Chordata > Actinopteri > Argentiniformes > Argentinidae > Argentina > Argentina silus. The sequence continues at coordinate 14,024,606 of NC_139674.1, forward strand.
TTACGGGTGTCTTAGCTGGCTAGTTAGCGAGCTACAGAGAGCCAATTCCTTGGAGTTGGACGGGCGACATGTCCGATGTAGCAGACGTGGTTCGCTCAGCGGTGAACCAGATGCCGAGCTAATTTAATCCATTCCGATGCAGCCAATTCTTCCGCTTCGGATCCCCGGAGTACTTTTCTTGCTAAGCGCCGCCGTTGTGTTAGAAACGACGGTAGCTCGCCGCTTCCTAGCCGTCTGCCTAGCTTAGCCACAGAATGCTACGAGGTGAGCTTGTTGCTAGCTTAGCTTAGGTGGCGAAGAACTTTGTGCTCAATCTTCAGCAAAGTTTCCCCACAGCTCTGTAACAATAGCGGTCAGATCAGGATGAAAATGTATTGTGAAATCGTACAGTAGTGTCCCATGTTTACCAATACTTTAGAATTGTCAAATAATGGAGATATTTGTATATCTTCCTTTCATTTTAGCAACGGCCGTGTCACGACTATGTAATAACAATGTACCAATCCTCCCCTTCCGCCCATTTACGCAAACTAGAACCATATTCTAGGGTGATCATTTCTGGATAAACAGCCGTTATCTAAGATTAAATGTTTCCAGTTCTGCACTTTGAAATTGTTGATGGATTAAGCATGCTTTTGAAAGATACTTAGCTCAAGGATCAGGAGAAATGGTAAACCTTTTAACATAAGGTCAAAGGTAACACTTCCTGAAACAAGATCAGGCACCTTTCGTGAGCTGAGGAAGCTAGCTGCTGGATGCTCGGCGTCTTCAATGTGGCATGTTTGTGAAATGTAGCTTCCATAACAACTGTTGGTTGTGTTTTCATATTATCTCTAGTTAAACGTCTTATTTTTTTTTCCCACTCCACACAGAATTTTCCAGTGAGGTTACATAATAGTATATACATAATCAAAGCTTTACTTTTGTATTGTATAAAACACAGGACTTGAAAGTGATCTTCGATCTTGCAGCTGGCCCATGTCAACAATACTTGACTATACTTGTTATTCATAACATATTTACGTCTCTTGAAGAGCAACAGATTAGTACTTGATGATCCAAATTCCCTAATTTTCTGCCCCTCATAAATTGGATGGTAGTAGTCCGACCTCTGGTGGACACTTCCAATATTGCAAAGGAGGCAAACATAAAAACACAACAAGTAAAATATAGAGAATCATAGTGTAGGCTTAATCATCTTTATTTGAGCACATATAAGTAGCAGAGTATACAGTTAGAGTTGGTGAGGGTCTAGTAATCATCATGGAATGGGTACTCTGGATGGTCACTCCACCTGTTGAATAAGAATATTGTTAGATCAAGAATATCTGGAAGAATGTGCAGAATTTAATATGAAACAGTGTTGCTGTGCAATCAGCAAAAGTCCTCAGTATACTGACATGAGCAGCTCCACGAATCGAATGTTCTTGTTTAGTCCCTCAACCTCCTTCATTTCAGCCTCGGAAAGGGAGAAGTCAAATATCTGCCAGGGGTGAGAGCATAGGAGAAACAAGGGTCCACTGTAAGCCTCGTTTTGTGCTTTGACAGATGTCCAATCGATACTGGAGTGAACCACATTCCTGTATCAATTGTACAATCTCTCAAAAACACAAAAGGTATTTGTCCTCAGAATTTTGCCAGCTGTTCAAATTGGACTACAGTCCAATGCATGTCCAAACGCATAGCTTGACACAGACCTGAAAGTTCTCCTTTATGCGTTGGGGACTGAAGCTCTTAGGAATGACCACAACACCCCTCTGGGCGTTGAATCGCAAAGCTACTTGAGCGGTGCTCTTCTTGTACTTTTTGGCGATGGAAACCAAGAGCTCATCCTCTAACAAGGGGGGGCATGTCAGATTCACCCTGTTGAGTTGGATGGAACATTATTTGGAGATAACTTATGGTCATCTGCACACTGTGTAATGATCTATGATCTATTTCCAGAGTTGAATCCATGGAAGAATACATTAGGCTATATGAGTTTTTTTACTATGACTTGACTTGACTGTTCCCATCCAAACAATACAAATACAATGTTGTGGGATATTTTCCCTCCTGTTCTCTATTAGTCTGAGAGTATCAAGAAGGCCATACCAGGATGCATCTCTCGATGTTCCTATGGGACTGTATCCGACAATGACAATTTCATTCTGTCGACAGTATTCAAGCAGCTTTGGCTGAGTGAAATATGGATGACATTCAACCTGTGTTGAGAGAAGAAAAAAAGTATATGAAAACAGATAGAGCCATTTCTCTTTGCTTCTAATACAGACAGAAGTGCTGCTTATTTTATCACTGAAATTTATAAATAGTCCACCTATTAGGCATATACAGTATATGGTAAATTAGCTTGAGATGGATAATTGACTTGTAGCTACACAGTTTTAATTTTATTTGCAAGAGCAGAGGACAATTGAAAGCAGAATGAATATTATTCATGTTTACCTGATTTGAGACAGGTCTGTGTTTCAGGCCAGGCTTTTTCAGAATCTGTTCTAGCTGTCTCTTGTTGAAGTTAGATACTCCAAGAGATTTGGTCAGCCCGGCATCTTTGCAAGCCTCCAAAGCCTGTTTTTTTGTGTTAGACAACAACAAAAATAAACTCAAGAGACACACACTGTGACAAACAGATCAAATTCATGCCAACGTCGGCAAAAGAAAACAATCAAACCACTGACAAAGGTCAGGAAATAGACTTTAGCCTTCACAGCAAAGCAAACTGAGGTCAATCAATCTTATCACCCTTTATGAGTTCGGCCGTGGCTTTGTGAAAGATGAATGCTGATGATGAAACAATGGCGATGATGAAATATAGAACACGGTATATATCATTATTGAATGGTGATGAATCCATCTTTGTATTGATCTGAAAAACAGGCAGGCACTGATATACAGGTCAACTTGGCATACCTCCCATGTGGCACAGAGGTCTGTCTCGTGGTAGATGTACTTCCCGTTTTCATCCTTGGGGTAGAATGTGTCTCCTGGCTTCAGGAAATTATCAAATTAAAACGCAGAACATGGTAAACAGTGACACATACTGTTATCTCCTCCGCAGCTCCTCAAAATTGCAATTTTTGAATTTTTCATCTTGCAATGAGAACACAGCTTTACCTTGAATGCTAAGGGAAGTTCAACAATGTAAAGGTCCACATAGTCAAGCTGTAAGGCCTGTAAGGTTCTCTCTAGAGCAGGTCTGACCAGCTCTGGAGGATGGAAGGTATTCCACAGCTACAGAGATTCACACAAGATAAAAAAACAACATTTTTGTAGGCTGTGGTTAATTACATTGTATTACATATTAATGGATTAACCAGTACAGACAGAACAGAATGTGCCTGTCCCCAAAAAAGGACACACACACACACACACACACCTTTCCACAGTAGAAGATATCCTCTCTCTTCACAGTTCCATCTGCAATTTTCTCTCGAATAGCTTGCCCCACTTCGTGTTCATTGAAATACACCAAAGCACCATCGATGTGTCTGTATCCTACTTCAATAGCCAGCCTCACTGACTCATATGCAGTTCCTTTGGCAGTCTAACAAAAAACACATTAACTACTTCATAAATACTGGATACTGTCAAACTAAAACACTTGCACAAATTGGAGAGAAAAAAATCGAAGTAATGCACATACACTTATTTAGTAAAATATTTGATAGTCTTTGTTATCTGTTTGAGTTATGCTACTATAAATCACAGAGGTTGTAGTTGATAATGCCTAAATAAACAGTGTGCTACTGATAAGTGTCAGAGGGTATCAAAACCAGTGACTTTTGACCAGCACTTTTTTCCCCTGGTCACAATAACTCCTTTTTGATTAAGCTGTCATAACAGGAAAGGCGGCATAACTGTCATGAAGTCAAATAAAAGACTTCAAAACAAATGTTTTGGTTGGCATGTCCGTCTCTATGTTTAGATGTGCATGTATGCGGTTGGATACATATCTGCATGACCCTGGCATTGTTGCAAAAACATGCTAATAGGCTTACCGTGCGGGGATCCCCGTAGGTTCCAATTCCCATTAAAGGTATTGTGTTGCCATCACTCAGGGGGATGGAATGTCTCTCAGCTGTCAACTCCATTCTTCACAATAAGTGGGAAAAGCTTGCCTCCACCTTCCTAAATATAGTCAGATAGAAGAGAGGGCAAACACACCTATGCAAAGTGCAGTTTGTTCTGCTCCGAACATCTCAAGGTCAAATGCTGTATTCCATGCAATTGCTGTTCTTGAAAAAGTTAATGTATAATGTGTTGTGTCCCGCAGTTTACCTTTGGTCCAAACCCAATGTGTCCATAAACTGTTATGACCTTCTGGTATTTGCTGGGAGTGACTTATGGGTAGGGAGGAGATCTTCATGATTTTTTTTTTTTTTACATTAGGCTCCATAAAGTTTTTTGGGGGTTAAATCTATCTAGTTTCTTCTAGGTTTATTATTTCTCCCGCTATGTCCTTGCATTCCCTGAAACAATCAGAAACGCTTTTCTGAAAAAAACCCTTTTTGGTCTTGTCTAGTTGCTGTACCATATAGACCGCAATGCTGTCTGGGTAATGTGTGTGTTTTGGCAGAAGAATGCATAGATGGTGGCCTTCTACAGACATTTAAACATTCAGCCTGGTCGTCCAGCGTGTTCAGAATGACTAACTACTATGTGAATAGTAATATCGTTCAGTTTCTGTGACACTACAGGCAATTATTCGACGCCTTCCGAATTCGCGTTATCCTTTTGTAGCAAATGTGTGAAGCCAAGTTAGCCAGCGGGGAGAGTTCAACAGCAACACTTCAATGAATGCTTGTGGACCTAGCTAACTAGCTAGCTAATGTTACCTAACTTCGCTGTTATGATAGCATGTACGCTATTGTCATCAGGTTGAACTATGTAGCTATGCACTGTACCATGAATATTCTGTCTGTGTTTTTGGGCCAACTGATATCGTGAGTTAGTTGGCTATAGACTGTAGACAAGACTCCGTATAGATAGCCTGCTCTGCTGCTATAGCGTGGCTGGGTCAGCTGTGTACACACACTCTCTAAAACACTAAAGTCCAGTTGAATAAGCACATTAAGTGAGGAAAAATGGATGAAAGCCCAGAAAACATAGACGACGACATTGTTATCATAGTGGAAAACGAGGCAGAGAGCCTGCCAGTGGAGGAGGAGAGAGCAAAGCAGCAGGCTAGCCTTGGGCTCATGGATACTTGCCCCGTCTGCAAGTTGAATTTCCACAACCGAGAGCCGAAACTTCTACCATGTCTCCACTCCTTCTGCAAGAAGTGTCTGCCTCCCCCGTCCAGGAACAGCGGGGACCGGCGGCGCGACCCGCAGCTTCCAGTTGACACCACCAAATCACGTGAGAGCCGTGTGTTTGTTGACATGCTGGCGTCCTGACTCAGTCACCATCGATGGTGGAGGGACAGTCAATGCAGGATTATTGGCCTCACAAATTGTAGGGCCTAATAGCTTGGCAGTTACCATGAGAAGGTTTGGCAAGGGGATTTGGCAACATATTATTAATAGCAAAGCCTATCTTAATATTAATAATCTGTCTCCAACTCCATTTAATTAACACTATGTGCAAAGAATTGTTGGGTTTGTTCGGATTAGTGCAAGAATGGTCAATTAGAATGAATCAAATGAGGCTTTAATAATGCTGTATACTTATACAATTATTACAAGGCAAATACTTCATATTCATATTCAAAATGTTACATTCTGCCCTCAGTGGTAAATGATAGAGAGAGAGAGAGAGGTTGCAAAAGAGATACAGGAACAGACAAGAACAGACCGAACAAGCTGAAGACACCGACAGGAAAGACAATGAGACAAAGAGAATGAATCTGTGCTTCTGTTTTATACCAGCTTCAACCACAGTATTTAAATTAGGAGATGTTTGCAACGAGAACCAATGAGCATCCCATCTATTCTATTCAGATAACCCACCAATGCATTAAAACATTATTGAGAGCTTGTAAAACTAGCCATTTGTCCCATCAGGGGATGGGTCATTTGAAGATAGGGGCAGAATTTATGTCTTCCCCCTTCAAAATAATGCCAATGTCATGAGGCACAGCAGATACATATACATTTCAGTTTGTCATTATAACGGGGTACTTACTTGATGACAATGCAGTAACTTAGTTGTGTCGTCGTTGTTTATGTTCTGAAAGAAATGACTGAATGCATGTTTTCCTTCATGTCTTAGTCAATGCAATCCGCTGCCCAGTTTGCCGACAAGAATGTTGGGAGGTAGAGGTGCTAGACAACTTCTTTGTGAAGGACTCTGTGGAGGTGCCGAGCAGTACAGTGGAGAAAACCAGTCAGGTGGGTTCCCTCTCTTCGCCAGAATGTACTATGAGGTATTTGATCCATGAGATAACAGTTGGTACAAGTTGATCTGAGTTCATTAGAATCCGACAGATGTATCGGAGCACTGGTATTATTGGCCTTTTACAGAAATATCTGTATCGGCACATATTCCTCCAAAAATGCACTGATGAAGCACCAAAGATGTGTGTCAGCCTCACGTTCTGAAATGATAAGATATCAGTGTAGTTGGGTTTCTAAAACTATAAAAATGTACCTTGGTTACGGCCCTGGCTGCTAGGCTACTGATCTACAATCAAAGCAAGTGAACTGTTGAGTAACAAGATAAGGAAAGCCTGTGATAAAATTGTGCTTCATTGTCGTGCGCATACATTGGTGCTTCTTGGGTATATCAACCGAATTGCCTGACCTACAGTACCAGTCAAAAGTTTGGACACTGGTTTTTCTTTATTTTTATTATTTTCTACATTGTAGATGAATATTGAAGACATCAGAACTATGAAGGAACACATATGGAATTATGTAGTAAACAAAAAAGTGTTAAACAAACCAGAATATGTTTTATATTTTAGATGCTTCAAAGTAGCCACCTTTTGCTTTGATGACAGCTTTGCACACTCTTGGCAAGTTTGTGTCCAAACTTTTGACTGGTACTGTATATCAACGGAATTGCCTGACCTAGTTCATCATTGTGGTGAGTTAAGCTTTTACCAGTCCAAGTGGCTTTTCAATGACAGTTTTATCGCAGACAGGGGAAGGTATGACTGCATGCCCGTGCGGTGGGCAAACAATCCGGCTGCCACAGTTTATTTTAGCCGCGACCGAGGCAGACTCTCCTTTGAAAGGCAGACCTATTGAAAAACTGTGTTGTCTCAATCATTTCCTGGATGCAAGTGTTGCTATTGATTCTTTTGCTACTCTTTCTCCCCCGTTCCCAGGTGTGTATGAGCTGTGAGGACAACACGGAGGCGACAGGGTTCTGTGTGGAGTGTGTGGAATTCCTCTGTGTGACCTGCATAGAGGCCCACCAGAGGGTGAAGTTCACCAGGGATCACACCATTCGCCAGAAGGAGGAGATGTCCCCAGGTACTCTTTCAAAAATATATTCCTTCCTAAGTTTTAATGCAGTTCTTACTTTCACACTTACATTTTTACCATATTAGCAGTCGCAAATGTGTTTATTTTGTGACTGTGTTACGGTAGTTATGTTCATTCAAATGAACAGTTCACCTGGATTGTTTTCATAGATCATCTTTTACTGAATGATTCTTTGGTGACGATGTGGTTTCCCTTTGTGTTGGCTAAATCCCCCCCGTGTCTGTCTCCAGAGGCTGTAGGCGCGTCTACACAGAAGCCAGTCTTCTGTGATGTCCACAAGCAGGAGCCTCTGAAGCTGTTCTGTGAGACCTGTGACCGTCTCACCTGTCGAGACTGTCAGCTGCTCAAGCACAAGGACCACAAGTAAGTATTTACCACAGCTACAGTACCACTGATGGACTGCATCCCAATTCTCCATCCTCTCCCCTGAAGTGTGAACGTGGTCCTCTGTGGCTCAGTTGGTAGAGCATGGCGTTAACAATGCTAAGGTTGTGGGTTTGATTCCCGGTGGGACCATACATACTGAAAAATGTATGCACTCACTGCAATGTAAGTCGCTTTGGATAAAAGCCTCAGCTAAATGGCATATATTATTATATTATATTGAACGTGTACTGTAAACCTCCCCTCAGGGATTCAATTGCAACAGGGTTGGTTTCCATCATCTCTCTTTTACCAGGGCGTTCCCCTTGAAAATGAATGTGAGGAGTGAGTAAGTGCACTTATCCCACACTATGGGGAAAAGTGGAGAATTGGGAGGCAGAAATTGTCAAAAGTGTTAGCCAAAGCACAGACTGTTCTGGAGCCTGGCTAGAGAGTATGGTGACCTTAACTCACCAACTGCCAAAGAATTTCCCGGAACACTCACCACCTGGAGTTCCAAGTGTTCTATGTGGTATTTACCTAGCAACAGTACTTTGATTGGCTGCTAAATAATGGAATGGATGGAAGCATCATAATGGAATGCATTTTTGGTGAATAAAGTCACCCTTGGCACACACAATTTGGGTGATTTTATTCACCCTCTGCACCAAATGTGTTAAGGCTCTCTGCTCCTCTTCTCTTCCAGTTACCAGTTCCTTGAAGACGCTTACAGGAACCACAGGGAACACCTGGAGAACATGACCCGTCAGCTGCAGGAGAAGAGGAAGGCCATTGAGGAGGTGTCCAATTGCATCAACAGCGGGTAATGGATATGAGCTCAGCAAGCCAACAAGCCAGCTGCCAAATAGTCTTGTGAGGGCCAGACATGTTGCCTCCCACGAATTGCGTGCTCCCGGCATACCGTCTGGGGTTATACAGACAGATGGAAGGGACATGCACACACGGGAAATCGCCTATCATCTAATCGCCAACCGTTCTCTGTGTGTCTTCTGAATTTGGTTGTGCCTTCTCGTTAACATCCCCCCCCCCCCCAGACACAAAATCAAGTCCTCAACTTCTGGAGGCCAAAGTGAACTGTCTGCGCTGGTTAACACCCCCCCTGTCTGCGCTGGCTACAGAGATGTATTTAGATTTATCGAGAGCACAGTATCCATCTTCATTCTGAACCCCACCTACCCCAAATTCGTGATTTGTCGGTTAGAGGTGTCTGTCTGTGGAAGACCCTCCCCCCGGGAAGTCTTTTTTTCTCCCTTCTCAAAGTTCTCAAAACCTGGATCCATTACTCCCAGATGTACCACATTGGCTGGTACGGACGGCTCGAAACTGTTTGGCAGCTAAACGAAAGTATCATGAAAACAGCATTATGTTGTTATGCATTCGCCCAACAGAATGACTGACGATAAGCAACTCATTCATGGCTTTTCCCCTCTTCTCTATTTTCCCCCTCTCCATCTCTACCCTTTTCAGACTGCAGCAAGTCGACGAAAACCGAAAGTCTGTCACCAACGAAATCAAGAAGTCAATTTGCAACCTGATCATGGAGATCAACAGAAAGGGAAAAATCTTGGTCAATCAACTCGAGGTACGACGGTCAGGCATGGGCAGTGTGGCTTTCTCACACGTCTCTGCTGCTGGGTTCTAAGTCTACACGGACTTACACTTGTAAACAAACTGTTAAATTATCTGTCAACTATCTGTTGGTCGCGTCCTCCCACAGTGTTGATGCTGGGTTCTAAATCTGTGGACGTACTCTACGCTTGTAAACAAACAATTCAATGATCTTTGACCCATGAAGCAGTCCGATGATCTGTCAACTATCTGTTGGTTCGCAGGCCCTGACCAAGGACCATGAGGTTGGACTGAAGAAACAGCAGGAGGATGTCAGCCACCTGTCCAGGCACCTGGATCATGTGATCAACTTCACCAAGTGGGCCACAGCCAGTCACAGTGGCACAGCTCTCCTCTACTGCAAGAGACTGGTTGGTACCATGACCGGGACTGTTGAGAGGGATGATTTTGAGAGGGATGATTTTCGGCTTTGTCGTTCAACTATGAATTTTATGAGGTTAGTGTGTCAAACATGACCTCCTTCTGTGTCATTCGTAAATCCAACTGCTGTTTTCCTCTGCCTTTCAGATTCTCTGCCAGATCCATTATCTGATGAGGGCCAACTGTACTGCTTCCATCGTCCCTCAGAGCTTAGTACGCTTCCAGTGTCGCTCCAGTTTCTGGGCTTCAAACGTGGATCTTGGTAAGGGTTACAAAATGGCGGACTTATAGAATGAAGACATTGATGACAAGTTACTGTTTTTTGTAGACACTGTTAAACTAAAGTGTGTGTGTGTGTGTATCTGTGTATCTGTGTATCTGTGTATCTGTCTTTAGGGTCTCTGGTGGTGGAGAGAATCCCAGGCCGCCAGCCCAGCTCCATGCAGGGCTTCCCCCAGCATCCTAACCAGCCCGGCCCCAGAGGCGAGGGCCCTCCTGTGGGACACTTTCCTGCCGGGTCCACCCAGCAACAGCGCCAGAGCACTCTGGCCCAGCTCCAGATGCAGGTGGAGAAGCTGGCCCAGCAGCCCAACCGGCAGCCCCCGCCCAACCACTGGTCCTGGTACCAGAACGTGAGGCTTCCAGGGCCCGGGGGCCCACCACCCCCCACTAGGCCCCACCAGGGGGGCTCTCCGTCTCAAGGTCACCCCAGCATGGTGCAGCAGCAGCAGCAGCAGCAGCAGCAGCAGCAGCAGAGTCGGAGATACGGAGCCCCCCACCCACACCCTAACCCCAACCCCAGGAGCCCGACGTCTATGCTTCACAACGCAGGCTTCCCCCCTCAGGTCTGTGTTTGTGCGTGTGTGTCTGTCTGTCTGCCTGTCTGCCTGTCTGTCTGTATGTGTGTGTGTGTGTGTATGTGTGTGTATGTGTGTGTGTATGTGTGTGTGTGTGTGTGTGTGCGTGTGCGAAAGCCTCCATGAACCTTGGCGCTAAATTCCTCCTCCATTTTTAGAAGATTTAGATGTTGCTCTTATCAAACAGTGTACGATAATAACAGAACGTTGTATTTCAGTTACGATAACATATAAACAGAGACCGATACAATGGCACCAGTTCTGACCGTTATGTTTTCAGATTTGTGTTATTGTGTCTGCAGTACTTGTTATCGATGCTGAGGAGGAAAGGTTTCTGTGACGTACAGTACATGGTAAAACTATTTTTTTAATTTTTATTGTCTCTTGTGTCTGCCTGTTTCTTTCCATCCCCCAAATCCCGTTCCAGTCACTGAGGGATCTCATACACAACTCTAGCTTTCCCCCCAAACCAATGGACCCAATGCTACAGGGGCCATCCCGCTACTCCCACAATGCAACACTCTCTAACACAGGACCCGCCAGCACTCAAACCTCTATACACCAGGTAGGTGTGGCCAAACATGGAGCTGTGTGTCAGCTGTGCTTAAGGATCAAACTAGGTCAAATACTTGGATTTAGTTTGGAGTTTGCCCTTTCTAGGACTATTCCATTAGTCCACTTGTTCAAGGCAAACTAAATCAAGTGTGCAACTTAAGTATTTGAAAGTGTTTGACATACAGTGCCTTCGGAAAATATTCAGACCCCTTCACTTTTTCCACATTTTGTTGTGTTATAGACTCAATTTAAAATTGATTAAATTTAAAGAATTTGCCATCAATCCACACATAATACCCCAGAATGACAATGTGAAAACACGTTTTTCTTTTTTTCCCTTTTTTATTTAAGTACATTTTTTAAAATTGAAATACAGAAATACCTCATGTACATAAGTATTCAGAGCCTTTGCTAGGACACTCTTAAAACTGGCTAAAATGCAAAAATGTCATCAACAAATCACTCAATAAGTTGAACTGAGTCCATCTTAATGCAAGGATAATAGTTCATATTAACTGCGTTGCATGATGATCAGCAAGGCTTTGGTTGTGTGTGTGTTCCTCAGCAAGGCTTTGGTTGTGTGTGTGTTCCTCAGCAAGGCTTTGGTTGTGTGTGTGTTCCTCAGAGGAACATGATGGAGGCGTCCTACCTGAAGAGGAGCGAGCCGGGGGGGTCTGCTCAGCCCACCATCTCCATCTCCATCCCCAGGCCCAGCTTCTCCCAGGGCCTGCCCACCGCCGCCCCGGACAGGAACGGTACGCCTCTCCCCAGACCATGGCATAGAATAAACAAAAACTTGATTGTCCACCGGTGGAGACTGGTGGAGGCTGGTGGAGGCTGGTGGAGGTAGAAAGGGAGGACATGCATTGATGCTCTGTGGCTCAGTTGGTGGAGCATGGCGCTAACAACTCTTAGGTTGTGGGTTTGATTCCCGCTGGGACCATATATACTGAAATGTATGCACTCACTGCAATGTAAAGTCGCTTTGGATAAAAGCGTCAGCTAAATGGCGTATGTTTATATATTCGTTGTAAAGCATGGATTGGAATGAGGAATGGCGTCTAATGACTAATGACATCTAATTCCATCAGCCTCCTCTGTTAACCACACGATGGAATTGTTCATTTGGCATTCTACCAATTATAGTTTGCCTCAGGGATAAAAACTAATAAAAAAATAAAAAAAGATTAACATTTTAAACGTAACTGAGTGACAGTAAAACCATGAAGCCAATATGTCGTCTATGACTAACACCTCTTTCTCTCCCAAGCACAAGGAAGACAGAATTCACCCATGTCCAAACCCTCCTCTTCAGAAACAAATACAGGGTAGGTGAACACCGCACCCGTCCGTGTATAACCCCATGGGCACACAGACCATTTACAGCAAATTGCCAGTATTACGGCGGAATTATGTATAGTGTTTTTTTATGCTTAGGTTAGGGGCAAGTTACATGCCCACAGCAAGGGGTAGAAGCATTTTGCAGACCTGAACATTTTGAAAAAGCAAACTCAGGCAGAAGGGCAGGGTCTTGGCAGACAACCAATGCATCATAAGTAATGATTCAGGTTATTTAGTGACATTTTCAAAGGGGAAAAAGCTGCATATTGCACCTTTTAAGTATTCAACTGTGAACACCTGAAATCTACGGTGTTTTACCCCTCGAGACCTATAGCCGGCTTTCCACAGCAGGGCTTGCTCTGTGCGTGCCAGTGAGTGCCAAGGCCAGCTGCTTTACCCACGGTCACACCCGGCCTTAGAACAAAGGTGGGATGTTCTTATCACCCGAGTGCTTCAGTTGGAAATTCAAACAAGCTTGTTCACTCGGCTCGAGGCGCCGGGCATTGAGACCCAGCAGGGTGCCGCTGGCCAGCCTTGGCACACACACTGGCATGGCTGTGGAAAGGCAGCTAATGTGTGCCTAAGGCCAGAGTGCTAATCGTCACCCAGTGGCAACAGTATGAGATACAGTGTGTCTCACTGTCCGTCCGTCCGTCCCCCGCAATCTCTCCTGTGGTTGTTGTCTCGAAGGACTGTCCCCTGGAAGCGGACGGAGTCTCTGGTGGTCCAGCCGGGGTCCTCGGCCAAGAGGAGACGAAGGTCGTCCCCCGGGCCCATCATCGTCATCAAGGACGAACCGGAGGATGACGACGAAGTGCACTTTGTTAGGGTTAGTGTGGCCGTCGGCTGATTGGATGGTTTCGTTGTCGGGGGGGGCGGTGGGGGGCGGAGTCAGCTGTCGTCAGACACTGGACGTTGATGATGTGACATGACGTCATGGTGTTCTGTCTGTCTGTCTGTCTGTCTGTCTCTGTCTGTCTGTCTCTGTCTGTCTGTCTGTCTGTCTGTATGTGAATGTCTTATGTGTCTTTTTCCATCCCAGATACAGTCCTGTGTTGGGGCCAGCCTTCCAGACAGCAGTACAGGGGTGCAGTCCCAGCCCCCCCCTCGGGAGTCTCCTCCCGCCCCAGGGCCCCTTCCCCACTCCGGTCCTGTCCCTGTCCCTTTCCTCGTCCCCGTCCCTGACCCCGCCCCAGAGCAGCAGCAGGCAGAACCCCCCGAGATTGAGGTCCAGGTCGAGCCCCAGGTCCAGGTCGAGCCCAAGATCCAGGTCCAGGTCCAGCCCGTGGTCCAGATCCAGGTCCAGCTCCAGCCAGAGAAGACCCCGGGGCCTGAAGAGGACCCCAATGAGGACTGGTGTGCTGTGTGTCAGAATGGAGGAGAGCTGCTCTGCTGTGACAAGTGTCCCAAAGTCTTCCATCTTAACTGTCACATCCCCACCCTGAAAGAGTCTCCCAGGTAATCAAAAAAATGCTTATATCTTTCATAAGTTTTTTCTTCAAAAGAATGTATGTACCTTTCAAGTAAACAAGTCTCCCAGGTAAGCCAACATAAAGCTTCCAATAAGCCCGGGCTACTAAAATATGTTTTACAGAACTTGCTTCTGAAGACGTACACATACAGTCACAAATTCAAGCTTGCACCCATGGCTCTCTACAGTCCAAATACCAGCACAAAGTATAGGGCACCTATATGGGTGGGTTCACACACACACACACACACACACACACACACACAGACACACAGACAGACACACAGACACACACACACACACACGCACGCATAGCGTTTGAGGACGCTAACTCCTCATGTGTTCCCAGTGGCGCGTGGTTCTGCGCGTTCTGCCGTGACCTCAGCTCTCCTGAGATGGTGTACGACAGCAAAGGGGTGTCCCAGGCCGTGAAGGAGGAACCGGGCTCAGAAGGCTTCCCATCCATCGATAGACGGGTATATTCACTTAATTTCCCTCCTTTATTTTCCTAAGAACAATCCATCATTTTCTACGTGTATTCACACCTGTTGAACCTAGCTCCTGATCAACTTTAAGACAATAAGAAAATAATGATAAACCACGCAATAAATGTTTGTTGTGTTTGTGCTCCTTCACCTGTTCTACCTGCAGAAATGTGAGAGAAGCTTACTGCGCCTGTACTGCAACGAACTGAGCACAGACTTCCAGGAGGCCGCCTCACAATCGGTAACACCTGTCAATAACACCTGTCAATAACACCTGTCAATCAACACCTGTCGATCAACACCTGTCAATCATACCTGTCACCTGTCAATCAATACTGCCCTCGTTGGGGGCGCTGAGTGGCGTAGCACACTAATGCGCTTACCACATAATCGCAAGGTTCCTGGTTCGATTCCGACCCTCGACACGTCTTGCATGTCATCCCTCCTCTCTCTCTCTCCCATCCTTTCTGTCAGTCTCTACTGTCTCGATCCCAATAAAGCAGAAATGCCCTAAAAACGTACAGTACCAGTCAAAAGTTTGGACACACCTTCTCATTCAATGGTTTTTCTTTATTTTTATTATTTTCTACGTTTTAGATTAATATTGAAGACATCAAAACTATGAAGGAACAATTATATAGTAAACAAAAAAGTGTTAAACCATCCAGAATATGTTTTATATTTTAGATTCTTCAAAGTAGCCACCTTTTGCTTTGATGACAGCTTTGCACACTCTTGGCAAGTTTGTGTCCAAACCTTTGACTGGTACTGTATTTAAAAAACATAAATAAAATAAATACTGCCCTCGTTGAGGTTTGGTTTTAGGGTTAACCCTAACTCAGTGGCCTCCTCTTGTCGCTGTACGTCCAGGGGACGCGCGAGTACAAGGAGCTGATCAAGACCCCCATGGACCTGTCGATGGTGAAGAGCAAGCTGGAGTCCACGGAGAGGAGACGGTATGCCAGTGCTGAGGAGTTTGTGTCGGACATCAGGCTGATATTCAGGAACTGTGCCAAGTTTTACAAGGTATGGCCACACAAAACGACACGCATGATATGAGACAGTTAAACCAAGACACTGTGGTGGAATGCCACGTTAAAATACTTTGAAACAAAACGCCAAAGACTAGAGCTGATGGTTTACTCAGAGACTTTTCTTATCTACTATATCCTGGCTTCTCATGCCCCCACGTAACCTCTAAGGACCTCTTTCCTTCACTCCCTTCACAAATCAACCACTGGCCATCCTGGTGTTAATCCTCTCTCTACCTTTCCAATCTTTATTATTTTTATTTTTTTTTGTGTTTTGAGCTTGAATTTTATTTATATACATCATATTACCATTATATTATTAATACATATATATGTATTAATAATATAATGGTAATATGATATGCCATTTAGCTGACGCTTTCATCCAAAGCGACTTCCATTGCAGTGAGTGCATACATTTTTCAGTATATATGGTCCCAGCGGGAATTATTAAATCGTTATTGATCAGAGAGACGTCATAATCCCTCTACTTTCTATTCCCTGTGGCAGGCGGACACAGAGGTGGGAGGCGCAGGCCTTTACCTGGAGGAGTACTTTGAGGAACAGCTGAGGGTCCTTTTCCCAGGCAGGATGTTTCCCGGAGGCAAGGAAGAGGGGATGATACCCCCTGTGGAAGACGAGATTGAAGAAGGGATGCAGCCGATGGAAGGGGATATGCCCCCTGTGGAGGATGATTTATTGTTAACCCCGGTTGAGGAAGGAATGCCGCCCGTTGAGGAGGATATACCCCCCATTGAGGAGGATATACCCCCCATTAAGGAGGATACACCCCTCATTGAGGAAGGGATTGCCCCTGTGGAAGAGGAGATGGAAGAGGGAATACCTCCTGTGGAAGAAGAGATGGAAGAGGAGAAACCTCCTGTGGAAGAAGAGATGGAAGAGGAGAAACCTGCGGAAGAAGAGATGGAAGAGGAGAAGCCTCCAGTGGATGGAGGGATGGAGGAAGAAGGGATGCCTCCCTTAGAAGAGAGTTTTGAAGAAGAAGCGTCTCCCGTGGAAGATGATGTGCCTCCTGATGTTCTTACTGAAGCTGTAGATCCTTCAAGTCTTCCTCTACCCGACCCCCCCAGCGAGGAGCCCCCCCAACCCCCCACAGACAGCTCAGACAACCCCCCTGAAACGAAGGGGACTTCCAGCCCAGAAGTCACAACCAAAGAAGATGAGGGGAAGGCGGAAGAGGAGACAGCCAACGTCGAAGAAGGATGAATCTGGTTCTTCCACTTTTTTTTCTATACAGCAAATGTCCTCGGAAAAAAACAGGGAACGGTGTTTTCTGCATTAGACACTTTTATATAATTTGCAATAATGAAAACAGCTAGCTGTGTTACATGGCCGTGTACATAGATGAACGATGCAGTGTACAAACCTTTTCTTGTCGTTTTTTTTTTTTTTTTCCCTGGAGGGAAGTAACAACTCTGTGCTGATGACTTTCTACAGTAACACTTAAAGCACAAACTGTAATGCCCATTATGAATATGTTGTCCTCCAGTATCCAGTTATCTTGTAATCATGTTGGCCTCTGTATAGATTAATTCTATTTACAGTATTTATAATAGTTGCTGCAATACAAACTTTTAAGAGAACAACAGAATAGAATCTGAAAGAAATGCATGTACAACAAAGTCATCGTCTTCATACTGATCAAGCTTTTGGATTTAGGTTATACAGTGTTATATTATCATAAGACTTTTTTTACTGTTTGTTTTTTGTGATGCTGTGCTATTTAGTCGAATGCTACTCTTGTACAGTACCATTGTAAAGAAAGTACTCTCAAGAATGTATTCATTACATAGGGGTCCAAACGATTTCAGTTATTTTCCCAAACATTGAAAGATGGTTTTCTCTGGTGGTGCTGCTTGCTTTCTGGCATGTAAAAAAGAACTGTTGCCCCCACGTTTCCTTGTTGTCATGTTTCATTTGTTGTTTCTTGTTGAACCTTGATACCATAAGTAGCTGGAGAGGCTTAACTGTTGGGCTTAACCCACCAAATTCCCATCGTCGGTTCGTTGGTTTATTGTTGAAACAATAGCATCACTTTCAACCTTGTCCATGTCAATACTGCAGTCCCGCCTTATCTGAGCGAAGATAACACCAAGACGCGCTGAGAGAATAGTCCAAATTTGATCACACACACTGAGTACATTACTTAAATTGAGTAGGTGTATTTACATACATTATCTGTACTCTGATTTGGCTACCCATCCCACAGTCAGACAGAAAAGCCGTGTTGATCAGCGCAAACACTCTTCGCGATCACCATATGCACATTCCAGAGATAAAGCGGAGAGGAATGCGTCAAATTACGCACAGTGGCTTTGGCGATCTAGTGAATGCAGTTCCCTCTCGTTGTTTTTTACTTGACTGTAAGACACTACATCGTTAACGTCAGTGGTGGCCCCATGCACGCCCCCAAAACCCAAGGTGAGATTATTCGTGCTCTCTTGCTACACGACCGCAATGAATGAAATTCCCACAGTTACCGTCGTCTCTTTGTCGACTCTCTCTCTCCGCTCGTCCCGCTCTTGACGGTATAAACTCGGACGGACCCGCTTACGACGCACACGGTATATGCAGGCTACAATAAAGTATTTAAATCTGGAATAAACATCGTGGAAAGGCGCTTTCAAGGAATCCAATGGAGCCGTGGATATTGATATTGTTTTCTTTATATGGAGTTTTGAATGGACAAGGTAAGAAATGGAACGAATAGGTTATAGCTCTAATATTATTACTGTTAATTTGAATCGAGTGGGAATTATGGGTATAGGGTGAACAAGTATATAGATAATTAGTTTTGGGACTGTTGGATTAAACATTTACATATCTACTAAATATTTTCAGTTTCGTTATTTTGTGTAAGACTTGACCCATGTGGGTTATTAAGGAGTCTAAAATGTTATTGTTTTCATGAATCATGTGAAATGTGCCTATAGCTTGACTCATTCAGCCACTTTTTCCATTTGTGAGAGGATATAACAGGCCTATTTTCCAATCCCTCCTTCACAAATGTTACCTCTGTCTCACTCTTTTGTCTAAACCCATCTCACCCTACATAAACTGGGCCAGATCCCGAGCAGCCCACAGTGAAGGCCTGCTGTACGGATGGGAGGGGCCGCGCGCTCGAAGGACAAGACTGCACAGTCCTCCCCCTCATTTCAGCTTCCCACATCTGCAGGTGAGTGAAGGAACACCTGGTTTTAGAGACAGCATGATGGGTCTCCAGGAGGTGACAGTTCAGAGGGGCTCCTGCCTTTGCAGGTAGAACACCACAGCCCAGAATCTAGGACATACTTCAAATGCTTTGATCTTCCCATGGTGGTTATATACTACAAGTGGATGA
Organism: Argentina silus; assembly: GCF_951799395.1. Lineage (NCBI taxonomy): Eukaryota > Metazoa > Chordata > Actinopteri > Argentiniformes > Argentinidae > Argentina > Argentina silus. Next base: position 14,043,510 of record NC_139674.1, read on the forward strand.
AGTTTTTTTTTTTTTTTTACCTATTCCAACTCATTGCTATGTCAGGCTCATTAATTAAGGCTGCGTTTACAATGGCGGAGAAAGAGGCTAGGGGGTTGTACTGTGGTATGTCTATGGAGAGGTGATATACCACAGGAAATACCCCTAGGGGGGTTAAACCCCCAGCTCCACCCCAGCTACTCTCCCTCCCACCCCCCTTACAACTAACCCTGCTGGGGTAGATTGCCACGTATGTACAGAAGCTAAGTGCCCCTCTGGAGCCTCCTGCACTTCAGATCTCCAGGCATTTGGGTGCCTGTGAAACAGCTCTCTGTGGAGGTGAAAATGGCAACTGAACTATCAGTGATGGAGGGAACATGTGGGATGACATTTTGTGACTGTACGTGTACCAGGGGAGGCTGGTGGAGGTCGAAATCGGACGGACGGGCACAATGTAATGCATGGAATGGAATAGGGAATGGTATCAAACACGATTCCTCATTCCATTCCATACCATTCCTCATTCCATTCCATGCATTACAATGAGCCCGTACTCTACCAATTTCTACCTCCACCCGCCTCCCCTGACATGTTACGGTCCCTGTGGTCTCGTAGGATCGCCCAGGAGCAGTGTTGTGCAGGTGTCGTAGAGGACCTGCTGTGCACCAACGGCATCAACATGGCCAAGGACCAGGGCGCCTGCGAACGGCCCTTCTTCCAGGGAGAACCCTGGCAAACCAAGATCTCCAAGGTGTGTTAATGGAACACACCCTACACACATGAATATGTTCAAATTTAACCGCAGAGACTCTCTCAGACTATATTCTCTCTCTCTCTCTCTCTCTCCCTCTCCTTCTCCCTCTCTGTGTGTGTCTCTCTCTTTTTTCTCTCTCTCTCTCTCTCTCTCTCCCCCCCTCTCTCCTCCCCTTCCCCATTCCTCAGTTGTGTTGTGACTGCTGTACGCTGGGCCTGACAGCATTGACTGAGGGTCTGAGCTGTGACCAGGGCCTCTCCCTGGAGAAGAACTGTCACCACGCTGCCGTGAACTGCTGTGGGACACACAAAGAGGAGCCTACTACAGAGGCCGTCACCGAAGGTAGTGGTGAGGGTTGGTTCCATTATGGCCTATTTTACACTGACTATGGCTCAGTGTCAATCTGTCTCTAGTCTAGAAAATCATTACAGATGTTGCTTGAAAATGTTTTGTTGAATGAATGTGTTTCCTCCCACAGCTCCAGTGGTTGAAACGCCTGTTCCTAGTGTTACACAGAATCCAAATGAGGAGGAGGAGGAGGAGGAGGAGGACAAGGAGGAAGAGGAGGACAAGGAGGAAGAGGAGGACAAGGAGGAAGATCTCTGCAAAGGTTTGGCAGCTCTGCTTCCATCAACTATCAATTGTAGGTAGTGTCTTGATGACATGAATGTTTCACTGTGTGTGTGTGTGTGTGTGTGTGTGTGTGTGTGTGTTTGTGTGCATGTGTGCGTGCGTGCGTGCGTGCGTGCGTGCGTGTGTGTGTCATCAGTTCGAACCCCAAAGTGCTCGCAGGTGTGTCTGAACGGCACATGTGCCTGCAACGCGGGCTACAGACTCAAGCCTGATCATCATACCTGCGAGGGTGAGTATGTTTACTCAACACGGACTAGTGCCGTTTGCATTCACTTAACAAAACAGTTTGGTAACACAAGCCTTTAGAATATTTACTTGGCTTTCACCTTCATGGCATTGTTGATGAAGTTACCATTACTCAAATCTCTATTATTATATCTCTTTTCCTGTGTGTGTGTGCGTGCGTGCGTGTGCGTGTGTGTGTGCGTGCACGTGCGCATGCGTGTGTGTGCGTGTGTGTGTGTCTGTGTGTGTCTCTCTCTTGCACAGATATAAATGAGTGTGTGAACCAGCCTAGGCCGTGTCAGCCACGTCAGAGCTGTACAAACATAGAAGGCTCCTTCTCCTGCCACACCGTCACCTGTGAGCCAGGCTATCACCTGGGCGAGGATGGTAGTTGCACAGGTAAGGTCCACCAGATGAATACTCTCTATTACACGTTACATAAAGGTGCCCTTAGGGTTTGTAAATCATCTATAACTAGTCTCTATTACTAGCTTGTTAGCTTAGCAACAATAAAGTGGCAGCACTGCATCACAATAGTGGCAGATGGGTTCCTCCTATACTGTACCATTTACAACTATCTTTCACTGGGGAAAGGCTATATAGATGCAAGTATATGATTGTCAGTCATTAACGAGTGTCTGAAAGGCTCACACACCTGCGTCTCTCCCCTCAGATGTTAACGAGTGTCTGAAAGGCTTACACAACTGCGTCTCCGGACAGAAGTGCATCAACCTGCAGGGCTCGTTCCGCTGTCAGCGAGAGAAAAGCTGTGGCACGGGCTACGAACTGACCGACTCCAACCACTGCCAAGGTGAATACCTCACTGTTCCTACCTGTCCTATCTGTCCTACCTGTGAATACCTCACTGTTCCTACCTGTCCTATCTGTTCCTACCTGTGAATACCTCACTGTTCCTATCTGTCCTACCTGTTCCTACCTGTGAATACCTCACTGTTCCTACCTGTCCTACCTGTTCCTACCTGTGAATACCTCACTGTTCCTACCTGTGAATACCTCACTGTTCCTACCTGTCCTATCTGTTCCTACCTGTGAATACCTCACTGTTCCTATCTGTCCTACCTGTTCCTACCTGTGAATACCTCACTGTTCCTACCTGTCCTACCTGTTCCTACCTGTGAATACCTCACTGTTCCTACCTGTGAATACCTCACTGTTCCTACCTGTCCTATCTGTCCTACCTGTTCCTACCTGTGAATACCTCACTGTTTCTACCTGTGAATACCTCACTGTTTCTACCTGTCTTATCTGTCCTACCTGTTCCTACCTGTTAATACCTCACTGATCCTACCTGTCACCACACACTCCCTCCCGGTATGTCTGTCACATTTACATTACATGACATTTATGGCATTTAGCAGACGCCTTTATCCAAAGCGACTTACAACAAATACATTTGTTTAAGTAAGTGAATCATCTATCCATCAGTCATGATAAGACAAAGTAATCAATGCTCAGACCAGGGGCCATTGGCAGTCGTAATGCCAGTAGGCTAATTATTATTATTTTTTTCTCTCCTATCTCTCCTAGATATCGATGAGTGTGCCCTGGGGACTCATAACTGTGGGGCAGAGTTTAAGTGTGTGAACACAGTGGGGTCGTTCCGCTGCCACCCCAGGCAGCAGTGTGGTGATGGATACATCCAGGACGCAATGGGCAGCTGCCTCGGTGAGACGCACCGCCACTACTCAGAGACCGCTGTCCTTCTTAACAGTGTTACCATTATTCTAATCTATCTCTTTGACTGTGTGTGTGTGTGTGTGTGTGTGTGTGTCTGTGTGTCTGTGTGTGTCTGTCTGTCTGTCTGTCTGTCTGTCTGTCTGTCTGTCTCTCTTCCACAGATATAAATGAGTGTTTGGTCCAGACTAGCCCGTGTAGGCCAGGTCAGACCTGTATAAACACAGAAGGCTCCTTCTCCTGCCAAACCATCACCTGTGGGCGAGGCTATCACCTGACCGAGGATGGTAGTCGTTGCACAGGTAAGGTCCATCAGCTGAACACTAGTAACTGTCTCTACTGTCTACTAGTAACTGTCTCTACTGTCTACTAGTAACTGTCTCTACTGTGTACTAGTAACTGTCTCTACTGTCAACTAGTAACTGTCTCTACTGTCAACTAGTAACTGTCTCTACTAGTAACTGTCTCTACTGTGTACTAGTAACTGTCTCTACTGTCAACTAGTAACTGTCTCTACTGTCAACTAGTAACTGTCTCTACTAGTAACTGTCTCTACTGTCAACTAGTAACTGTCTCTACTGTCTACTAGTAACTGTCTCTACTGTCAACTAGTAACTGTCTTTACTGTCAACTAGTAACTGTCTCTACTGTCAACTAGTAACTGTCTCTACTGTCAACTAGTAACTGTCTCTACTGTCAACTAGTAACTGTCTTTACTGTCAACTAGTAACTGTCTTTACTGTCAACTAGTAACTGTCTCTACTGTCAACTAGTAACTGTCTCTACTGTCAACTAGTAACTGTCTTTACTGTCAACTAGTAACTGTCTCTACTGTCAACTAGTAACTGTCTTTACTGTCAACTAGTAACTGTCTCTACTGTCAACTAGTAACTGTCTTTACTGTCAACTAGTAACTGTCTCTACTGTCAACTAGTAACTGTCTCTACTGTGTACTAGTAACTGTCTCTACTAGTAACTGTCTCTACTGTGTACTAGTAACTGTCTCTACTGTCAACTAGTAACTGTCTCTACTGTCAACTAGTAACTGTCTCTACTGTCAACTAGTAACTGTCTCTACTAGTAACTGTCTCTACTGTGTACTAGTAACTGTCTCTACTGTCAACTAGTAACTGTCTCTACTGTCAACTAGTAACTGTCTCTACTAGTAACTGTCTCTACTGTCAACTAGTAACTGTCTCTACTGTCTACTAGTAACTGTCTCTACTGTCAACTAGTAACTGTCTTTACTGTCAACTAGTAACTGTCTCTACTGTCAACTAGTAACTGTCTCTACTGTCAACTAGTAACTGTCTCTACTGTCAACTAGTAACTGTCTTTACTGTCAACTAGTAACTGTCTTTACTGTCAACTAGTAACTGTCTCTACTGTCAACTAGTAACTGTCTCTACTGTCAACTAGTAACTGTCTTTACTGTCAACTAGTAACTGTCTCTACTGTCAACTAGTAACTGTCTTTACTGTCAACTAGTAACTGTCTCTACTGTCAACTAGTAACTGTCTTTACTGTCAACTAGTAACTGTCTCTACTGTCAACTAGTAACTGTCTCTACTGTGTACTAGTAACTGTCTCTACTAGTAACTGTCTCTACTGTGTACTAGTAACTGTCTCTACTGTGTACTAGTAACTGTCTTTACTGTCCACTAGTAACTGTCTCTACTGTCAACTAGTAACTGTCTCTATTACTAGTTCCACTAACACTTTAAATGAATGTGCCCTTTAAAGGGTTTGTGAATGATTTATAACTACTTTATAAACGATTGATACTGAAATAAGTTTCCGCTGCACCATTTAAAGTGCTTTGTGGACTGTGATAAAATAGATAAAAGTATATGATTGTAAATGAATAGCAGAGTAACTCAGTATATCTATCTCTTCCTTCTCTCTTTCTCTTTTTTTCTTCTCTGTCTGTCTCTCTCTCTCCCTCCATCTCTCCCTCCATCTCTCTCTCTCCCTCCATCTCTCGTTCTATCTCTCTCTCCCTCCATCTCTCTCTCTCTCTCTCCCTCCATCTCTCTCTCTCTCTCCCTCCATCTCTCTCTCTCTCTCTCTCCCTCCATCTCTCTCTCTCTCTCCCTCCATCTCTCTCTCTCTCTCCCTCCCTCTCTCTCTGTCTCTCTCTCCCTCCCTCCCTCCCTCTCTCTCTCTCTGTCTCTGGTCTTCCAGATGTGAATGAGTGTCTGGGTGGACAGACCTGTGTTGGCCATGGCTGTGTTAACCTCATAGGGTCCTATCGGTGCGAGTGTCGACCTGGGTTCATCTTCAACAGCATCGCCAGGCAGTGTGAAGGTGTTACACACATTAACCCCCCTCTGAAACCACTGTTTATTACTGACCGGTTCATTTAAAAAACAATTACATTGGTATCTTTTGCAGATAAATTCAGTTTTGAACAGGCATCTTTGTTGTCACCCTCTCTCACACGTTAGATATCAACGAGTGCAGGCACTTTCCAAGACGCCTCTGTGCCCACAAGTGTGAGAACACCCAGGGGTCCTACCAATGCACCTGCACTAAGGGTTTCAAGCTGGCCAATGATGGCAGGAGTTGTGAAGGTACTGGAGAGCAGTGGTTTCACCTCTTTGTCTGGTAAAGGGACGGGGCCGGAAATTGTGGCCAATTTGTGTCCAGCAATCAGACCCCATCCACTTCCGTAATATTAGAAAATTAGAAAAAGTTGCAAAATAGCCGGGACTATGACTTAAAGAATGTCTTGATACTGTATATTGACTAGAGTGAACTATCCCTTTAAGTTCGGCATCGGACGGCAGGTGCAAGGAGGAAAGATGAAGGAATACCGTATCTGCTTTGTTGACGTTGTTGTTTGTTGTTGTTTGTCCCAGATTTGAATGAGTGTGAGGCCCGCCCCTGCAGTCAGGAATGTGCCAACGTCTACGGCTCCTACCAGTGCTACTGTCGCCGTGGCTACCAGCTCAGCGACCTCGACGGGGTGACTTGTGAAGGTAAAACTAAAACTGTCTCAAATCTAGTCACGTGGTTTCCAAGGCAACATCTCTCATTTTGCTTTTAAAACATTAGCTTCAAAATGTGAATCTTCCTCCTACATCCATTCCATTCAAGGCTTTGGAAACCGTTTGAAAACAAACCGCTGTCCTCTGTCGTTGTCGTTCCTCTTCTCAGATCTTGACGAGTGTGCCCTCCCCACTGGGGGTCACGTGTGCAGCTACCGCTGCTCCAACACCCCAGGGAGCTTCCACTGCACCTGCCCGCTGACAGGCTACACGTTGTCCCCCAACGGACACACCTGCCAGGGTCAGGACACACACACACAACACACACCCTCCCTCCTTTCCACACCTCCACCACTATGCTATTATTGTGTGTGTGTGTGTCTGTGTGTGTGTGTATGTGTGTATGTATGTATATGTGTGTGTGTGTGCGTATGTGTATGTGTGTATGTATGCATGTATGTCTGTGTGTGTGCACGTGACCTTGTGTGTAGACATACAACAATTACAGCGTCCTGTCATGCGTTGAGTGAAACCCTCCAATAACCTGCGCTCGTTGTGCGTCCAGATATCGACGAGTGCGTCGCAGGGACTCACACCTGCTCTGTGGCGGAGACCTGCTTCAACCTGCAGGGGGAGTACCGCTGCCTGTCCTTCCAGTGTCCGGCCAACTTCCGTCGCACAGAGGGGTGAGGAGTCAGGAAGACTGTCTTTCTTACTGTTCTCTCTGCTGGTCTGATCGTGCAGGGTCCTGTCTGTTGCATGTTGCAGGCTGCCCTGCTCTGCCTATGGTCTCTTACTTGTTATGGCTGCGTTATGATTGATGTTCGTATGCTATGATAGGGCTCTGGGCGGGAGCTGTGATCGATGTTCGTATGCTATGATAGGGCTCTGGGTGGGAGCTGTGATCGATGTTCGTATGCTATGATAGGGCTCTGGGTGGGAGCTGTGACACTCTGGACTCCCTAGTCTAGTTGTGGGCTGTAGTTGATGGTGGAAAATGCCTGACCAGAATTGTCACTTTGCCCCCGATTCTCGCCACGTACTCATTTTTCCATTTGTGTGCCACAACCCTATATTTTGTACCCCCCTCCCTGCCTGCCTGCCTCCCTCCCTCCCTCCCTCCCTCCCTTCGTTTGCCCCCTCCAGCCATTGCGAACGCGTAACTTGCGCGTACACCCTGGACCCCCCCGCGTGTTTGTCCCTCCCCCTGAGAATATCCTTCTACAACATCACCTTCCCCACCCACACCCCTGCGCCTGTCGATGTCTTCCGCATGGGCCCTTCCAACTCTGTTGCCGGGGACGTCATCCAGCTGGATATCGTGGCCGGAGATGAAGACGGCCATTTCTTGGCTCAGAGACAGGGCCACGGCGGAGTGATATCGCTGCGCAGCGTCGTGCCGGAACCCAGGGACTTCCTCCTTACGGTGGAGATGAGGCTGGTTCGCTACGGGAAGGTTCACCTCTACATGGCCAAGATCGCTGTGTTTGTCACCCACGACCAGCCCTTGCCATCCGCCAGGAGACTGCCATTTTAGAAACTTGTTTCCTCACCGTGGAGGGGAAATGGCTTGACCTAGAGTCACACCTAGAGACTGTCTCTCTATAACTCTGGCTTGAGTTGACCATCATGATGCAGATCTGATCTATTCAGCTACACTACCTGTGCTCTATCTCCCTGTTTGGCTATATGACACCATCTTTTTATTTATCGAATATATACAGTATATATATGGTGATGTGGTGAAAGTGATGTGGCCATGGGTGTTATGATATTGAAGGGCCACTAGGTGGTGCTCTTTGGCAGTGTAAAGAGTAAAACAGACCGTTCATACTGTCGGTATGGTTGCATCATTTCAGTGAGTCAAGACTAACATCGTCGATATTGGTACGTTGTTTCGTTGAATCACATCATTGACCAACACTGACCTCAATCAACTACACTGAATACTAGCTTACCTCATGACATGCAAGGCAGCTTTGTTTTTAATTGTGTTCATGTCCATTGTATTCCTTTGTGATTAAAATGAATTTGATAGACAAAAATGACTATTTGCTTTCTAACCACCAGTCACTAATATGAATCATTACCAATATTTGCTAAATCCATCCTTATAACAATGACCTCTAGAGCTACGCCAATATTCAGTCACACCATTCCTGCACTGCGGTAATAATAAATTATGGTGAATTCATATTTTCTAAATCCTAAACCCTGCCAAACTGACTTTTACAGAGGATCAAGGATGCCCCCTCTTTAACGGAGAAAGAAAAATAAGCATGGCATTTATTTATGGGCACCTGGTCCCTGGCCAGTGGCAAGGGGCTCAATTAGCGGTGAAGCAACGTTACAGCTCGGAAGATGGATGATGCTTTTAGTGTTGGTGTTGGGTGGTTATCAATGAGCCAGGCTGTAAATGATATGAAAAGACAAGTAGCTGTGATTGGCCAGACAGACAGAGCCAGCAGGGAGACTACTTTCCAGTGATCAGCTTTTCCTGTACGGTCTGGAATGCAACGCTCCCCTCTGAGTTTGGGTTTTTTCGAGGCCTATGGATTGAGAGATATTTTGAAACGTATGGATATTTCAGATGGGATTTCCCTTCTCTGTGCTTTTTAAAGTCTTCACTTCACTCCAGCGAGTGGCTGGTTTTCTTCTGTCTTCCTGGTCTTCTCGTAGAGTCACCTCAGATGACATTTGGTCTGTCTGTACCCCTCCTGCGTTCTACATTTCCCCTCTGCGGCGAGGCACTGGCATTGGAAACCACACAATCATTTTCGTGGCTTTGGCCCTAAGACCTAAAGACAAACTTGGACCCACCTGCTAGAGGCTAATTACAAGCCCCCTTCCCTTAAGAGTCTTGACTTCTCTGAAAGGGGCCTCTCTCTCTCTCTCTCTCTCTCTCTCTCTCTCTCTCTCTCTCTCCCTCTCTCTCACCCTCTCTCTCTCTCTCTCTCTCTCTCTCTCTCTCTCTCTCACCCTCTCTCTCTCTCTCTCTCTCTCTCTCTCTCTCTCTCTCTCTCTTTCTCTCAGCATGGCTGCCTTGGTTTCCTTGATGGCATTGATCCATTCATAAACTATAATACAACAGTCTATGGATCCATTCAGGTGTTGCCAGGTTCTTCCAGGTTGATCCATTCATCTTTGTGTTCAGTTGAATGCTATTGCACAGTGCATAGGATTGTGTCTGGATCTGGGTCTATTTCTTATACTGTAAATATACTATTGTATAAGTAAATACGTCTTTCGCTCTCTCTCTCTCTCTCTCTCTCTCTCTCTCTCTCTCTCTCTCTCTCTCACGCTCTCTCTTTCTCTGTGTGTCTCTCTCTTTCTTTCTCTCTCTCTCGCTCTCTCTCACACTCTCTCTCTCTCGCTCTCTCTGTGTCTCTCTCTCTTTCTTTCTCTCTCTCTCTCTCTCTCTCACACTCTCTCTCTCTCTGTGTCTCTCTCTCTTTCTTTCTCTCTCTCTCTCCCTCTCTCTTTCTCCCCTGTGTCTTTCTTTGTCTCCTCAACCTCTATCTCTCAACCACTCACAGACACAGAGGTAGCGGCTCTGTGAACGTGCGTTGTGTGAAAGGATGTCAGTCCAATGAACTGGGCTGCGTCCACTCCATCTCCCACACGGTCATCTCCCTCCCCACCTTCAGAGACTTCACTGGACCAGAGGGTAAGGGACAGACAGTTTTAGTGCAGAGGGTGAATAAAGTCGCCCAAACTGGCACTCAACATTCTAGAGTGCCAGGGGCATTAAAAAATGCACAAATTACGATGCTTCATTTTGTAGCCAATCAAAGTGTTGTTGCTAGGTAGATAACACATAAAACACTTGGCACACTAGGTAGTGAATGTTCCGGAATTCTTTGTCAGTTAGTGAGTTAAACCACACCAGCTGTCTCAGTAGAGGAATGCGCTGGGAAGTTGTAATCATGTTGTTAGATCATGTGAAATAAGCTTTGGTAAAGTGCAGTCGATTCCAAATTTCAGCCATTTGATGGATCATAGTCGCTTTATTTAATTACAGCAATTAATCTAGTTGGTGAGTCAAATGTCCTATACAAGGTGTTTAGTCGAACATAACTAACCCAACAGCTGTTGTAAACATTCATTTCTTTCAATAGAGATTGTCTTTCTGAGGACCTTGGCCCCAGCCAACCCAGCTCCCCACTCGGGGACCCCTGAAGCCTCCTTTGAGATCCTGGCTGCAGACAGCCAGTTCTCCTTTGACGTAGAGAAGCGCACCCAACATGACCTGGTTATGGGTAAGTGGCAGTTGAGCCTTGACCGCAGTGTGAGGGTGACATTGGGAGGAAGAGACCTTTGGCTGTGGGTCCACGCTGAAATATCACCAGAGCTACCCTGAGAGAAGGAGGTCGCTTAATGTCCCTATTCTTTGTTACAATGTCCATATTATATGTCCTGCATTTAGCTGATATAGCCACAAAGCAAACTATCCCCATGCGTCATTTTTGGATACACAGCATAATAGCAGGGTTTGAATTATAGGGCGTAAATGTTAAACAACATCTATCCCCATACGTCTTGCCCACAACGTTTGATGGCACTTCTTAGAGTCAGTTTAATTTGAACCCTGTATGGTCTGTAACCAGAGTAAAGATGTCGTCTTATCACAGTCTGTTTCGGTGTTTCCTCAGGGGTCGTCCGTCAGGTGAAGCCTATCACAGGCCCACAGAATATTGTCCTGGAGATAGCCATGGACTACATCAAGGCAGGCGTCCTCTCCTACAGGAATGTCATAGTCGTCCATGTTTTCGTCTCTGAGTTCTGGTTTTGATCCAGACATAAACAATGGTGACCCGTGTGGTAGTATGACAAACAGAAGAATCTATGGTTTCATGTACCACTATGATTCACTGTTTACCTGTGGAACTGATGGGAAAAAAACGCTTCACGTTTCACACAACCTGTATCTTGGGTCTCAGGTAGGGGAAACAGAAACAAACATCGACAAGTAGAAGGGAATCCAAATTAAACATTTAGAACAGTATTTTATTTGCCAGAGTTGTTTTTCCTTTGGATTTGTGTGTACAAAGATAACCATGGGGAAGAGAGAAATGAAAAATGGAAATGTGAAAATGTGATGTATGAACTTTGATGTGCAGCAATGATGGTTTACGAGTGAATGAAAACTACATTTATTGTTTCATCATGTGACCATTTCTGTAACATATTTCACTGTATTTATATGTATTGTGTTTCTGTGTACTTTGGGATTAATATCTGGGACTGTAGGGGAAGGTAGAGTACTATGAACCCCACATGTCACCATGAGGGCAGGTAGGCTATGAACCCTATTTCACCACCGATCTACCGAGTTTTTCCATGTACATGTTTCAATCTAAATCTTTCAATCTAAATATTTCAGATTAACCAATTTAAAGGGAAAGAAGAGAAGTTATGTGCACTGGTGCTTTAAACCTGCACCTCCAGTTTCCTCGAAGCTTGAATTAATAATAATATCGGTTGCTGGAACACTTTATCTATTAGCTCAGGACTTGGTCCGAGGAGGACTGTGACCATCCATAATTAACATTTCTCCTTTCGACCGCCTTTCACCAACTGCTTCCCTCGCCCGGGCCAGAGTAAACAGGAGAACGGACCACGGATCGAAAACCCACGGACCAAAAATACTCCACTGCCACTCAAGAAAATTCAAAGGACATGGTTTGCTTTATTGTTGCAGCTGTAGCACTTGTCCCACAGCGTGTCTGTGGAATAAAGATCGGTTGATCTCTACCCTTTGAAACGGTGCCCGATGCTGAATGGATGTCAGATGTGTGAGTGATTCCGTATGAGCACGGAGAGGCACGGAGAGGCAGAAAGTTAGATCAAGTTACATCACAACATAAAACTCATGGCATGACCACGTGTTGTTGTTTTTTTTCATGCACAAATGTGTTCAAGAGAGAGGGAAATATGTTGGTAACGTCAAGAAAATACAGTAGGTGGGCGAAATAGATATTGAAATGATGACATTTCTTGCAAGTTTCAGGGTGAGTGATAGTTTAATCTCACTGTATGGAAATATAACAAAGAAACAGTTGTTGTAGCTCCGCCCTCATCTTGCTTTTTCCAATACAATGTCAGGAAGTAACACGGAAGTCCCTCCCTCCTCTGTCTGACACACAAAGATGGCGGCCCCCGTTGGAAACTCGTTGGACTTCACAACATCAATCAATGAAATTGTCAATGAAAAGTTCAGTGAAAACCATGTACATGTTTTACAATCCTTTACGACGGCGCTACGAGCACAGGAATACAGGTGCGATAAGCCTTGTGTATTGCCAGGGAAAAGGAAGAGCTGTGTATTCTCTCTCTGTAGCATAAATGTAGCTATGCTAACGTCAACCTCAGTTTGTATTATGTCCATGATATCAATGTTGATATGACACGGCATACATGAGAATAAAGTATATGCAAACATAGCTATTTGGTGGTATTGTGGTTTAAATGTGCCACCGCTCTACACGGTTGGGATCTTTGCACTTGTGTGCTTGTGACAGCTGATGGGAACAGTGAACAGTGAAGCTGAAGGCAATCAGCTGAATGAGTAGCGATCAGGTTTATTCTTCAGCTAACGTCCAGCCTTGATACCTTTTAAAAACGACCCTGTGCCCATTTTTATATTATTCATCTACTAATTTTGCGTGGCAGTTTTGAAAACCACATCTTGCTACAAGTCTCCTGACCATTCTGCCCATATTGTTTTTCGTTAAAAGTCTGTGAATTATCGTTTTTGACAGAGACAGCATTGCTGAGGGAGTCTTCGTGAGTCTGATGCAGGTTCTGTCAAAGCTATCAGAGGAGCTCCAGGCTGCCGGTGGAGAGGAACACGATACGGAGTCTGTCCCCTTGTGTCTGCGGATGACAGCTGAGTGCTTCAGAGGCCAGAGGAATGCCTGCGTGCAGAGTGCACGCAACCAGAGTCTGCTGAGGTAGCTACACTAATGGACTCACTTTACATAGTGTGCCGCACACAGTCTGCTCATGATCAATATATTCAAGGACCACTTTGGAAGTAAGTGTTTTTAGTCATGCTTTTAGGTGCTGTCCTCTGGGATCAGATGCATCTCATGCTGTGTGTTTATTTTAAATCCCAAATAAAAATCCATCAATCAATCAATATACATGACTAAGAGAAAGTTATAGAATAGGACCAGTTATCAAGCACAGACACTACTATTCCAGACATTATTAATGGAACAGGAATGGTTATCAGGCACAGACACTACAATTCCAGACGTTATTAATGGAACAGTTATCAGGCACAGACACTACTATTACAGACATTATTAATTGAACAGGAACTGTTATCAAGCACAGACACTACTATTACCGACAACTATTTGTGTGTCCTAGTTGCCAGGGGTTGACTATCAACATCCTTGTTTTGCCACTTGTGTTTATCACATTGTAACCTAACTTTAATTCCTGTAGGGAGCTCGGTTTCATTGACGTGTCACTCAGAATCCTGGGCATGCTTCAGAAACTGAGGATCGAAAACACAGACTCTACATTTCAGGGTGAGTTCTCTGATTGTCTGTGAATGAGGAAAATGGATGCTCTCTTCAGACCGCCCAAGGCTCTGGTTAAACTCTAGTGTTTCTGCGCTCGCAGAGCCTTGCTGTCAGTGTCTGTAGTCATTGCTTCCATCCATTACATTACATTTCCATTTTTTGGCATTTAGCAGACGCCTTTATCCAAAGTAAGTGAATCATCTATTCCTCAGTCTTCATAAGAAAAAGCAATCTATGCTAGGACCAGGGGCCGTTGGCAGTCACAATGCTATTTTTTTTTTCTTAATTATTTTTTTTCTTAATTTATTTACAGTAGAGAAACGTGCACATGGGGGTAGCGGGGATGAAGAGGTCTTTAGGGGGGACAGTTAAGATGTAGCCTGAAGCGATGGGTCTTCAATCTACGGCGGAAGATAGGTAGTGACTCTGCAGTCCTGACAGCAGTGTGATCCCGTGTGTGTGTGTGTGTGTGTGTGTGTGTGTGTGTGTGTGTGTGTGTGTGTGTGTGTGTGTGTGTGTGTGTGTGTGTGTGTGTGTGTGTGTGTCTTTCCTCTGTCCTAGCACTTCGCTGTGGTATTCAGTTCCTCGGGAACCTGGCCGTCGGAAACCAGGCCTGCAAAGATGACATTTGGAGGCTCAGTTTCCCAGATCTTATTTTGTGAGTATGTTTGTTATGTACTGTTCTTTATGTTATGTTATGGGCAAATTAATCTTTTGAAGCTGTGTGTGTGTGTGTACGTGTGTACGTCTGTGTGTGTTTGCGTGCGTGCTTGTGTTTGCGTGCGTGCATGTGTGTTTGCGTGTGTGTGTGTGTGTGTGTGTGCGTGCGTGTAACTACAGTACTTAACGACTGGCGTCTGCTCCATTTGCAGGGAGCTGCTGAGTGTCAGTGATGAGAAGGCTGTGGGCTACGCTTCCATGGTGCTTCACACCTGCCTGGATGAACACAAGGTGGAGCAGCTGGCCCAACTAAAGCACATCCAGTTGGCCCTGAAGGTGATGGAGCTGTGCAGGACCCAGCCTGAGCTGGACTGGACGTAGGTAACCCTAGGAGTGTGTGTGTGTGTGTGTGTGTGTGTGTGTGTGTGTGTGTGTGTGTGTGTGTGTGTGTGTGTGTGTGTGTGTGTGTGTGTGTGTGTGTGTGTGTGTGTGTGTGTGTGTGTGTGTGTGTGTGTGTGTGTGTGTGTCTTTAGTGTCTATGTGTTTGTGCGTGTGTGTGTATATCTGTGTTGTTCTATTTGTGAGTAACGTCTCCTTGTTGTGTGATGCAGAGTTCTGATTGCTACTCAACACTTCCTGAAGTCATCGACACTCGTTGAGAACATGTACTCAGAGATCAGCCATCAGGAGAGGTTAGACCGTCCATCCAGAACAACTGAAACAGCCACTTAGAAGCCACAGTCTGTCGGAGCACGCTCTAACCAGGAGGCCCATGTCTCTCCCTGTTGGTGGTTTTGCAGGGTGACATTGCTGGAGCTGATCTCCGCCCAGCTGGGGGAGGAGGCCTCAGAGGACTGTGGGATCCCCCCCGGCGTGGCCCGCTTCCTGGCCTCCTGTTTCAGGGAGCGCTGTGGAGCCGTGCTCACACTGGCCACCGGATCAGCCGCTGATGACGAGGTGGAGACAGAGATCTCTTCTCTGATCTAAATCACACCCCTTTTTATAGCGTGCCATCTTTACCCTCCACTTCCTGTTCACGGATCCTAATCACCTCTTATTCCGTCTCTGTCCTGTAGGAGGCGCTGACTGTGATCAGTCTGCTGGATGTTCTCTGTGAGATGACCTCTGACCACAGACAGTTCATGTTCCTGCAGGACTTCCCAGATCTCCTCAAAACCACCGTTGGTAAATACAGCGCTTTAAGATCACTTAATTTTCCGTTGTCACAGGGAAACAGAAATGTGGCTTATGTCTTTTTGATCGAACTAAACGTGTGACCTGTTAAATGTTCTTTCTTCTCTCTCTCTCTCTCTCTCTCTCTCTCTTCGTCTTCCTCTTCCTCTTCCTCTCCTCTCCTCATCATCAGAGCTGCTTGAGCAGGTCCATACTCTGGGCAAGACCAGTAAGAATGTCTTCAGCGCCTCCCAGAACTTCTCCTCCTTCTCTCACGGAGGGGACGGCTCCTCCTCCTCTCCCTCCGTCAGCTTCAAGGCCCACCTGGTCCGACTGATAGGGAACCTCTGTTGTGGCAACACCAACAACCAGAACAAGGTATGCTATAGATGGAGGAGTGGATGGATGGAGGGGTGAGTGGGGTGAGTGAGTGAGTAGGTCAGTGAGTAAGTGGGTGGGTGAATGGATGAATGAGTGAATGAGTAAGTGGGTGAAGGGATGGGTGAGTAGGTGAATGAGTGGGTGAGTGAGTGAATGGGTGAGTGAGTGGGTGAATATGCTTTATTGACATACAATACACACTCAGGCATATAGAGTCCATTCCGTCAGGAGATACTCGCCCAGGGACTTGAGGAAGCTTAGTCGTGGGGTGGGGGTATGTAGAGGAGATTAATCCACTCACTCGGTTCTGTTTGCCAAACAGACTTTGGGAGTGACCAATTGGATGCCTTTAAAGTTTACCGTCGGAGATTCCCTGAGCTTCACAGTGCCCCCCCCCCCCCCAGCACCCATCCTTTGACAGGAGGATTTGCTGTCCCTCAGATGTTTTTCTTCCTTCAACCAGCCCTGAAAAGGCACTTTCATCAGCGGTCACAATGGGTGGGTGTGGTGTGGGGTCAAGCTGCAGAGCTAACAGGTCAAAGGTCAGGAGGCGAGTGTGAAAGGCCATGGAGACCCCGATAACATATCGCCGCATTAAAGCGCCCTAATCTCTCTCTAGCAGGATCTGCGTTTCCTGGGGCACATCTGAGGATAAGTGCTATTGAGTCTCCTTTGGGGCCCGAGCCACGTTGGCCTCCTCAAAGTGGGTATTACGTTAATGTGGGGAATAGAGAAAACATTTCCTCACTCGTTACGAAGTGGGACCTTTTCAGTTTCTTATTTCAGGTCCATGTGCCATTATCTGTCTTTCCAGCGATCGCCGTGACATAAAGCACTGATGGGTAATAACAGGGGTGGGGAGTAGCTGGCCTGTCTCCAGAGGCAGCACCGGCTCTAGACCTGGATAACAAGGCAGCCCCCCCCCCCCCCCCCCCGGTGGGAATGCCTCTGGGGCGTTCTCCCCCCCCCCGGTGGGAATGCCTCTGGGGCGTTCTCCCCCCTCCCCCCCCGGTGGGAATGCCTCTGGGGCGCTCTCCCCCCTCAGAGGTAAGAGGCGCTGGCCGCATCGTTTTGGAGAGTCATAACTGATTATGTGGTTTCTCAGAGAGGTGGTCAGGAATCATTAGTTTTTTGGGCTATGATTCTTTGCGAATCAAGGTCTTTTTTGATCCGACTAACTCGGGGCAGGCACACAACGAAGTTCCAGATCTGGACCGGTGTCGTGCGGAATCTCCAGACAGGGCTCCCAACCCCCCCCCCCCCCCCCTTTGATAGTTGGATTCTGACTTGAACAGCATGTGAACTGAACACGAGACACAGAGCAGAATTATGAATTATGATTATACGTTTGTTTTCTCGGGCATTTTAAATGACGCACTTATTACTTGAATTCAGCGTTTTCTCCCTTGTTATGGTCGTTCACGCTCCAGCATTTGGGGAGTAGCTGCATGCGTAGGATTAAACCCGTAGGACGGGGCATGTGACAAAAAACAGTGCACCGCATTGTGACGGCTACAGACCACCCCACAACCACATACGCCTGTTTTCCACGGGAGTCATGCGTTCCTAAGGGGAGGGACATGGATGTTTGCGGCATGTTGACATTGTCCTATCGAGACCCTGAAACACAACACTTGGAACTGCTGCTTGGAACCACCCCCCAGCCCCACCCCCCACCCCCCCCCTTTTAATATGGAAAACCACCTCAGCAGATCGTGGTAGTGCTTTAAAACTGAAGATTAATCGTAAACGACACAGGATCGCGAGGCAGACTGTACTCCCGACTGTACTACTGTACTCCCAAAGGCTCAATCAAAACAGACTTGTTTGGGAGAATTCATTGATGTTATTTTTGTGTGTATTTTGAATTGAACTTTGTGGTTTTTTGAAGTGTGTGTGTGTGTGGGACTTCTACCTCTGCGTTGTAAATAGCCTGCCGATGTCCTTTGTTGTGATAATGAACTGTGTGTTGTCGTTTTGCTCAGGTCAGGGAACTGGAAGGCATCCCTCTCATTCTGGACAACTGCAGCATCGACAGCAACAATCCCTGTATCCTTGGTTACCATAAATCACCACAGCGAATGGTGCCGGTCTGTGTTAGCAGGGTCGAGCGAGGGCACGATGCCAGCCTGTCCGTTCACTGGGGGGGGGGCATTAATCTGAGCCCCCTAGTGTCCCCCCTCTGACCCCCCTCTCAGGAAGTTGAATGATTGGTTACTGCAGAGCATGCTCTCAGGTGGGGCGGGTTGGGTCACATGGGTCTAGCGTGGGGGGGGGGGGTTGGTTTGCTGACTGGGCAAGTGTGTGTGTGTGTGGGGGGGGGGGGGTCCTTATCAGTCAGATGGGTACAGTATGGAGGATGGTTGCAGCTGATTGAGAGGGTATTGCAGGGCGTTCCTCTCTTTCACTTTGACTGGCGGTTGGAAGCACAGTGGGAGTAAACCTGTGGGCACTCCAGACATCCAGTGATGGTTTGGGGTTTTTGAATATGCTTTTAAAGAGTTATCAGACTTAACGTCGTCATAACAACTCTCTCAATTCTCCACTGAGGTATAACAAGACCGGAATAATTTTCTATTTGATCCCTCTGTTTCGCACCACCATAGTCCATTGATGCCCCCCCCCCTCCTCCATCAACTCCCCCTCCCCCCAATCTCTTTGTGCTGGAAGTTTATTGATTTGATCCTTAATTGGCATTTTCACTGGCAGTCATCAGCCAATGGGCTATCTTTACCATCCGGAATCTCCTGGAGCATAACGTGGAGAACCAGGAGCTGGTGGCGGCTCTGGAACGCCGCGGGGTGGCCAACGGCTCAGCCCTGAGGGACCTGGGCTTCCGGGTGGAGGAGAGGGACGGCAGTCTGCTGCTCAAACCCGTCAACAAGGACGCTTAAACCGGCTCCGGAGACGTGAAGGACAGGGGTGCACACCTCCGGTCCTCGGAGGGCTGAGGCCGCCGCTGCAGTCTCTCCCTCCCACGCTGTCGTCACTGATCTCTAGAAGCCGCCCTCAACGATCAGCACAAGCTCTTCAGACGATCAGTAACATCAAAGTGCAAGGGAGATACAAGAAAATCAGCAGGGCTGTACTACTTGAGGGTCTGAGAGTTGTGCACCCCTGTTTAGGGCCCCCCTCCCCCCCATTCCTCCCCCATTCCTTCCCCATAGCATACCTACTTTCTAGTGGCCTCTGTTGTTGCCTGCTGGTGTGTGTTTGGTCCACAGAACACACAGGAGGCTCCTTCATAAAACAGCAGGTCTGGAGAGGGTTGGAGGGGGTGGGGGTGGGGGTGGGGGTCAACGCTTTGTGTTGTCCTAAGTCAAGGGAAATGAGGTGTCTCAGAGAGGGGGGGGGGGGGCACCATGCTGGTGGTTCTGATAAACCCGCTGCTCTTTGGTTTAATCCCCCAACAAAGAGAACCCCAGTCCTCCTGGCTTTTCACCTCTCCACAGAGAACCCCCTAACACCGGCAGGGGGTGGGCTCTAATCCCCAAACCCCACTAATCAATTTTTAGGAAATCAACAGGGAAGAAAGTGACCAAAAACACGACGCAGGCCTCACAAAAGACCACGTCGACCCCACCTCCGGGCTAACCGAAAAGCAAACCTTGGGGTATAAATGTTATTTGTGGGGGGAAACTAGACCAAAACTAGATGAATTTTCAGGGTCCAACTTGACTATACAGGGTGACTCCTACCGAAGTGTATTGCTCAGGGCATGTGTTTGTATAATGATTTCAAAAACACAGGTCACCCTATTCCGCTTGTACTGCCTTGCCTTGCCTTACCAGGATATCAGTAACTTTTACATAGAAGTGAATGTAGAAGCGCATTTTCTCTTAATTGCTGTGTAGTTTTGAATATTTATTGATGATATTAATGCAACTAAGGACCATTTCAGTCCCGCTGGCAGGTGTCTTAACTAACAACAAACTGTATTCTGTGTGCGTCACAAACATCTGACACGACCACTCATCAGCCAACAGCCTCTCTTACTTGGCAGGACTGCGAGGGTGAGTATGTTTGGACAATGTTGACTAGTGCAGTAGTTTATATTCTCTTAACTAAACAGTTTCGTAACACAAGCCTTTAATAATGCATTAGTTCAGATTGTTGGATAGCAGTAACTACTTTAAGTTTTTCACCTTCATGGCATTGTTCATGAAGGTACCATTACTCTACAATATTGCTATATCTCTTTGAGTGTGTGCGTGTTTTGTTTTGGTTTTTTTCTTCTTTTTTTAAGTGTGGCAGATTCTGGAGCAGTAGACAGACTAGGCTAGACTAGAGGGAGGGAGGGAGGGACGGACGGATGGAGGGATGGATCGAGAGAGAGAGAGAGGGATGGAGAGAGAGAGTGGTCGGTGAGTGTGAGTGTGAGTGAATCAGACCAGAAGTATTAGCTTGCAGAATGACATCCCCCTCTCCCGTACTGAATAAGCTGACTGGTCCTGACATCTCAACAATACAACGCTTTACAGGCCGGCCCACGCCCCGCTCTGCCCTGTTTGCTCTGCTACGAATATTTTTTAATGACAAAATGTATTGAAACAATCGGGTTGACTCTCCCCAATCCGCCCGTATAGTGAAAGGAGCTTATGCGGTTCCGGTCCCCGGGATTTCAGACGGCTAACAAAACAGCTCTTTACTTCTGCTCCGCTGGCTGGCTGCAATGCTTTTCACACACAGGAAAAGCACAGAGAGTGTCACCCGACTGAATGAGGTGGCGCAGCCGTCTATTCAACAACTTAGGGGAGACAGCCACAGTGGTCGGGACCAAAGGTGCTTCCATCGAAATCAGCGTTTCACTATCATTATCCTAACCCCCCTTCCTCCCCCCTAACCTCCCCTTCGCGTGCCTTCGCTTTTTCTGAAAAACGTAACGGTTTTCGGCCTAGTCAAAGGTGTACTGTACTGTACATCAGTCGATGTAATAATAAATCTGCTTAATAAAGTGTTCCAGTGTGACAGGATTTATGGGGTGTGAGTAGTTCTTGTGTGCATATGTTGTGTGTGTTAGTGCTAGTCGTGACTTGACACACCCAAAGAAACACCAAAGGATGCTCAGATTTTATTAAAAGATTGTTACTGTCCCATCGGTGTCAGTGATGCACACAATTCCAGAGGGAGCATGTGATTGAAAATGTTAGCACTTCAGTATTAATTGAGGGCCTCATCCAGAACTTTGAACTTGCAAGTGTCACTCTTCACAAACTCTCTTTGATGTCAAGTCGTGAGTTCGTCACTTGCATCTCAAGTCAGGATTTTGGCCCGTAGAAAGTAACACTCACTAAAGATACTGAATGTGAAGACATAGAGGAGGAGCTTCAGATACAAACAGACTTCCATGGCCAAGAGCTGTCATTGGCCCATGATGAGAAACATCCAATCAAACGTCTCCCTAGCATCCATTTATTTACTTCATACTTTACATTGCTGCCACAAAATTCTTTCCAACACTTGATACTGTATTCCCCCAAGCATACTGGGGCTATAGAGAATGATATTGTGTCATATCGAACAATCTGGGCTAAATTACCAAACACATTGATTATGTACACTTCATCAACTTTGCTCAGAGACAGAATTTGAAATCATTTGTGACGCTCAAGTCTTAAACAATGACAAAGAAAAAACAATCGTTATAATAACTGTCCTTTCCGACTATAAATGACATAAAGTGCCATATGTTCTGCTTATAAAAATATACTCTTCAATTGTTTTGTCGTTATATAAAGCCTAAATAAACATATCTGAATACATAAAGGTTGCTGCCCAAAATAGCTCCATGACCCTTAACCTGTACCCCCTCTGAATGGTCAGGCGAATTCCATCAACTCAGGCAGAGTTAAACTCGGCTGGTAGGCCTTGTGTAAGCAAGGGCCAGGGATATGAAATTCCATGTCTCTGGCGTTCGTGGGAATGTTCAGTGTATCGGCCCCCGTTGCACCTCAATTGAGATCCATGCAGCTCACACATCTCTCCAGATATGAATAAGAGCCCAGGAACAAAACAATGAACATTACCAGGCTGCAGAACATTGCTAAAAACTGTAAGGCCTAGAATTTTTGGGGGGTTTTACCACTTTTTAAAAATCTGGGCTCTGTCCTCTATGGTAAATAAATCAGTGCAGCACTCATCAAGAATCCCAACAACAGGTTGATGTCCCGTTCGATGAACAGAGAGAGGATTGCGGGCGCAAAATAGTAGAGAGCTAGTCTCACTTGCTACTGTAAGTCAATACAAATGCACAGGTTAAGAAAATTAAAATAGCAGAAAAATGATATTGCTTCTGTTCCGGTGGCTTCTATAAAAACACAAAGCTACACTGTTATCTGATCACCCAGCTTTAAACCTGTCAGTAGCAATCAAGATGATTTTGAAAAAGAAAAAAAGAAAAATGTTGACCAGAAGTTCAACATCGCTATCGATACTATTAAGACTTGTTCTTGTTTGAAAGATATTTTAACATAAATAAAATTATTTATTTTCAGTGTTCAAACAGATAATTACAGTGTGACTGGACAGTTTTAGGTGTGCCACCATTTTACAGTCCACAGCTTAAGTCACTGAGGTTGGACTCCTCCTCTTCATTGTTTCACATCGCAGTCAAAAGGCACGTTGCTGATGTACCATTTCCAGTTTTAGCTTTTCATTTTGTCAGTCATTCGGTTTCCTTCCCCCCCCCCCCCCCCCCCCCCCCGTCTCAAATACAAGAGCTTGTTTTTGCTCGTAGATTGAACTGTGTCTGAAAAGGGCTGACAGCTGCGTCTTGGTGTTCGTTACGTTACGTTTTTCCTGTCTTTGCTTTGTTGGAGACGAAAAGTGAACAACCGATCCCTTGCACTTCATACATATCCTGCAAACACATCGTATTCTGTAATATGTCACAGTTTCCAGTCAGCGCACAAGAAAACATGATTCGCCTACTTTCTCAGAGTAATTTTCAAAAGTCCGTTTTACATTTTTAGTTTTGTCTTAAAAAAAAAACAACGATAACAAAAAAAAAACAAATAGGATGTCTGTCCAATGTGCAAAATGAAGCCACGAAGAAGTGATATTCTCAAGTCCATTCTGTCGAGTCCATTCCTTTCCTTAGTCCACTTCCTTGTATCCTCTCTCATCTCATCGCCTTTCCTTGTCCCCTCGTCCCCTCGTCCCCTCTCCTCCTCCCCTCCCCTCGCTCCCTACTTGCAGGTGAACACCTCTGACCTCTCGCTGCAGGTGTTGCACTTGACGAAGCAGCACCACTGGAACTTGCAGTTGCATTGCCACACGCGGGTGTACTGGTGGGTGTTGTGGCCACGCCCGCAGCACATCAGGTTGCAGCCGTCGGTGTGGGGCGAGGTGTGGTTACACAGCCTCCCTCTGGTCCCCGTGCTGCCCGTGGTGGTGTCCTCCTCGCAGTAGTTGGGCGAGCGCTCCAGGTACACCAGGTCCGTGTCCGTGGGCTTCTGGTACCCCCGGGCCTCCTTCAGGCGCAGGAAGGAGGGCTGGCGGAGGCGCGTGGCCCGCACCGGCTCCACCTGCACCGCCCCGCCGTAGCGCTCCTTCAGCATGTAGCCGATCTCCCGGAACTTGGGAAGTGTAGTCCAGCAGGTCTTGGTGGTGCAGGAGCCCGAGACCCCGTGGCACTTACACTCCAGCTTCATCCTCTCCTCCAGAATCTGAGACGGGGGGGGGGGGGGGGCAGGGGAGAGGGACAGGGGGGAGAGGGGACAGGGAGAGGCGACAGGGGGGACAGGGAGGAGGGGACAGGGGAGAGGAGACAGGGGAGAGGGGGGAGATGGTTAGATTGATGCCAGCTCTACAGCAGGTGGTACTGCAGTAGATGGTCTCGTGTGGGTCAGTTTTGTAGAACATGGCACTAGCAATGCTAACGTAGTGAGTTGATTCCTGCTCAAAGTCCATATATGATGCTAATGCTATTTGCCCCCTCACTAACTGTCCATCAGCTGTCAATAAATGGATGAACAATAACTTTTTAAAGCTAAATGAGAACAAAACTGAAGTCCTCTTACTTGGCCCCAAGACAAACGGGCTATGCTTTTAAACAGCCTTGGGAATCTAACTCCCTTGATTAAGTCAGAAGTTACAAGTCTTGGTGTTATCTTAGACTGTGATCTGAGTTTTAATTCCCACATTAGCAAGGTCGCCAAGACGGCCTTTTTTCATCTGAGAAACATTGCCAAGGTGTGGCCGTTTTTAACTCACAGGATGCTGAAAAACTGATTCATGCTTTTATTTCAAGTAGACTTGACTACTATAATGCACTTTTTACTGGCCTCCCCAAGAATACAGAAAGGCTCCAACTAATTCAAAACTCTGCTGCCAGGCTATTGGCAAAAACTAAGAGGAGAGAGCATATCACTCCAGTCTTAACTGCTCCGCACTGGCTCATCCTACCTTACTGATTCGCAGACAATCTATACGCCCTCAAGAGCACTCAGGTCCTCTGCTGCTGACTTATTGAAGGTTAAAACCCAAAAGAAAGTTGGCGATGCAGCATTTATTAACTATGCCCCTAAACTGTGCAACAGTACCTCAAGAAATCAGGGAGGCAAGCTCAGTAAACATCTTTAAGCGCCAGTTAAAAACCTATCTCTTCAATTTAGCTTTCAATTAGCATTTTATCTATGCTGCTATCTCTGCTGATTTTATTGTACTGATCAACCCTCTATGCAACTAGATTGAGTGATGCTGCTTTTATTGTACTGATTAATTATGTTATAGTTGTGTTTGTTTTTAATCTGCTCTTGCACTGTGTTGTACAGAACTCTGCTGATGTTTTGGTTGTTCTCGTTTTTTAATCTGTTTCTTTTTCTTTCTCTTGCGCAGTATTGTACAGCACTTTGAGCTGCATCCTTATGCATGAAAGGTGCTATATAAATAAAAGCTTATTATTATTATTATATCAAAGACAATATATCGACTAAATATGCTAAAAATATATGCACTCACTCTACTGTAAATCGTTTTATATTATAAAGCGTCCGCTAAACGGTATTTATTATATTATATTAAGATATAAGAGGCCGTTAAACAGATAATGCAATCAATGACCGGCATAATCATTATGTCTGCATTGTCAGTGTGTATCTGCATTATCTGATTAATTTGGCCTAATATTTCCATAGAAATGACCCAGATTCCATGTGCTTTAGCACATATCCCCAAATGGACAGTTATGCCAGCTATATGTCAGACACAAGGGGAAAATAACTTACGGCTAAAGACTCTACTCTCTAATTTACTCTACCTTTCTGAAGACCACATAATGGACAGGAAAAATGTCCAGAAGCCTCATGCAACCATACACGTATTACGTTACCATTGAGGTTAGAAACAAATTCACTTTTTTATGCTTTACAGATATATCCAGCTGACAAATTTGAAGCAAGGCGGATACCATTTATGTCTGACTTTCAAGTAGTAACTCAATTTGACAGTATCTGACTTTCGAGTTGCAACTCAATCTGAACATTTCAAATACGATCCACACCCCAGAATCTATTTCTCTTCCCAAAATACAAAGATGTCGATCGATTTTGACACGGGCTGTATTATCGTTGTCAATATCTCAAAATGAATGAAGAAGGGGATTACTGTGTGGCCAGTCAATCGAATCATGTATCAGGAGATACATCTCTGTTGCACTGCTGTCAGGTTTGGGGCCTTGGCCCCCGTTTGGGTTGGTTCAGTGTGTTCACTGGTGCAGAAGCATGGTTTTTGGTGCTGCCACTGAGAGAGGAAGAGAGAGAGACTTGCAATAATATCCTGTATCCTGACTTAATGGTCTGTAATTCAATGAATGGACTGCAGGGCTATGGCAGAACTCCATTTGGCAGCTGTCTGCCCGGCCTTGCAACAAACACACACACACACACACATACGCACACACACATACACACACACTCACGCACGCACACACACGCACACACACAATTAAAACCATAAATTAGCTTCATTTAGCTGGCTAAGGACTATGGACTACTCTGAGCTTAATGCATGGCCTGACAGTCTTCTGATATATTAGATTCAATGTGTAAGTGTTGCCTATTACGACTGGGTGTCAGATTCACATTGTAAAAACAATGTTCTCCAACCTGGAGGTCCTGGAGAGCCACTGTGTCTGTGGGCTTTAGTTGGGTTGATACAACACGCTAAACACTGTGCAGCTTTTTTTACACCCCCACCTCCCCCTAAAAAAAAGAGAAAAGCTATGCGGGTTAGGGTTAGACCAGGATTGAAGAACACTGGTACAGAGCAAAAGTTTGATATCAGATTATTCGTAATAACCGTTCAACCATTCCAAGAAAGTTCATGCTGCAGAGACCAAGAGACCAAGAGACCAACACTTGAACAGTGGTTGTGATCTAGTGTGTGCGTGCGTGCGTACGTGCGTGTGCGCGCAAATGCGTGTGTGTGCGCGTGCGTGCGTGCGTGTGTGCGTTCGCGTGTGTGTTCCCCTCACCTTTCGCCCCGCCTCATTGTTGTGGAGGTTCATCAGCCTCCGGGCGTTCTTCTTGATCTCGCGGGCGTCCACGAAGCGCCGGGAGAAGTCCACGCCGTACTTGACGTCGGCGGAGCACCCGCCCCACTTCCAGCCCTCCTCCTGGTCGTGGTAGCCCTGCTTCTCCCGGTCGCAGCCACACTGGCTCAGGTTGCCCTGGCTGCAGGCGGCGGTCACGGCGTGGGCCACCCCTGCCGCCGTGATGGCGTAGGTGAACGCAGCCTCTCTGCTGCCTGTGGACGACACGACACGGAGCTGTCATGATCAAGTTTGTTCACCTACAGTAGCACCACCGGGCACACAATACACAATGAAACACAATGTGGACACTGTACACAGAGAGGAGAGGTTGGGAGCTCCAGTGTTGATGGTTTGTTCACTGTGCGTTGATGTGCTTTCATGGGGCGAACGGCCTCTGGACCCTGTAGGGGTATCTCCCTGCAGTGGAGAGTCACTGTACCACTGTCATAAACATGTAATACACCTGTAATAGGATGGTGAGTAGGCTACAGTACAAGTACCACTGTCATAACCCTATGTAATACACCTGTAATAGGACCATGAGTAGGCTACAGTACACACAGTTATGGAGAAGCTACTTACCACTTCTTTTGTTAATGCTTGGTTGGCAACAGATGTAATTACATCTCTTGCCAACTGTCTGTGCTAACATATCTGGGGCAGTGTAATAAAAACTGAAGTACTCTTTTATAGATGTGATCGTAGCAGCAATCAAGATGGATGCGGAAGTTCCAGGTCCTCAGGCACTCTGTACCACACACTCTGTACCACACACTCTGTGGAGGCAGGTGGAGGTAGGAATCGGAGGAAGGGCTCATTGTGATGCGTGGAATGGAATGAGGAATGAGGAGATTTGGAACTTGCGTTGATCTCAAGTCTCTCCTGAACACCCTCCTCCCTGTTTTCCCACCTTTATACAGTATGCTGCACTTGAATTCACTTGAATCCCCACACCCCGGGTATTTTTATATTCTCCGATTATTGCCTCCACCTGCCTCCCCTGCACACTCTCCATATTAGATATTATTGGGCATACAGTCCAGTATATAATACAGCCTCTCTCTACAGTCACTGCCAACAGTAAGCGAGACCCTCAGAAGTGCTCCTTTTGTCTGGGCTGGGTAAGAAGCCAGCGAGAAAACACAAGTGACATCTGCTGGTTGGCCAGAGGAGCCTTCTCTGTGTCTGTGCTGCCGGAGGGACGATACTGTGGGAGTCGTCATCTCCCATTTCGTGTCTTCTGGATGAAGGAACTTGTTGTTTCTGGGGTTTTTTTCCCCCTCTCTGCTTTGTCACTCTCGTACCATTAACGTTTTTTTGGTTGTTTCTTTTTTATGCTGTAGTAGTCTGGCAACCAGGCTTCGCTGCGTGAGGAGTAATCTTGGAGTAATGGTGTGATGTTGGTATCACTTGATAACAAGGTGTCACCAACTGTATGAACGTCTGTATTTAAAGAGGAAGCTAGGAAGCATGTACGCCCATATAAAGACGCTAGATAAATTGTAAGCGAACGTTCGTTATGCAGTGACTTACTCAGTATGCCTGTGTATCTGGTGGAACCTCACAACGACTTATGCCATGTCACTTTGTATCAAACTACACAGGCCAGAGCACGTAAAAATCCCCCCCCCCTGGCTCCCCCGCCCCCCCCCCAGAGCCTCTCCATGGCACCCTCTCAATGTCAGAACAAACACTTTTCTATATTAACAGCATGGGAAGGGAATTAATACATAACATTACTATTGCTCCGTGTAATAGGATCTTCCCCTTTGCCTGATCAAGATCTCTTGGCTTCCATTCTTTTTCAATAACCTCCAGTATTAATGCATGGTGTCTCTTTGGAAGGCCGTGGCAGTGGCTGCTCTCCAACCTGACAAACTCACTGGAAGAAACCATTAGGTCTGTGGTTCTCTGATCCATAACTCCTAACAAACCTTGAAGTCCTCTCTCATCAAGCCTAATCGAGCCATTCTGAATATTGTGTTCCTCAGGCCCGGGCCCAGGCAAACGCCATCCCCAGCATAGTTATTTGTTTTGATTGTACAGTAATACATGCATGGGTCCATTGTTGGTATTCAACTGCTGTAGCTGGCTTCGATTAGTGGTCAGGAAAACTCCGGTCTTTCTCAATGGTTAATGAGCTCACAGTCCCAGCTGATCAATCAAACGAAGGATTAAACTTCTTGGTACCCCTTGGTGCCTCTCTGATTGCTGACTTGACATTGATGAAATGCCCGTAGGATGATACGTGGCAGACACACGAAAAAAAAAAGGTAGAATTTTCCCTGCAAGATTTTCGAACCCTGCAGGCATGAACATGAATCAAAGAGCCAGCTGGAGAGGTGAGAGATCTAACCACTCAACACCAACTCAACCAGGGAGTCTTTAAATAACGTGCCAATCGATCAGCAGCATGTTCAGTAATACCCTTTACTTTAACAGTCCCTATTGCAGCTGTGTAATAACAAAAAGTCCACCACAGTATGCTATTACAAAGCAATTACTATGTAATAAGACGTTGATACAGTACAATGTGGTTAGTTTATTACAGGGTAATTACAGTGTTAATACACAGGAATAACATTGACTTCGTGTGAAGTGTTCCTGCGGGTTCCTACTAGCTGAGTGTCCCTTCAATACACTACAGACGAGAAATAGATACATTTCCTCAAACAAAAGAAATAAAGGGATCCAGCCGTCAGCTGGTCTACATGGGTCTCCCTGAAAGGAGTGATTGTTACCAGAGCTGTTGGATTAAACACAGCTCCAGACCACAGCGAATCCACAACAAAACATCTCTGACTGAGGGAGAATTTATATAAGAGCGCTGCGTTAAGAGACCCTGCCGTGAGAAGTGAATCTCGGGAATGTTGACTGAAACCAGAGAGATGCGTGGCGTACGGCTCTGTTAACAGATAACACTGGTTCTCTGTGGGCCTACAGATCTTCAGGAGGAGGCAGTGACAGATAGGCCTCCAACTGTGGATATCCTTTCTCTCACCCCCCCAATCAATCAACTGAATTTGCGACATCGTCGTTGTAATGAGAGTCACAAATCAAACTCCCATCCAAAGGCAACGCTGATCTCCCCCACTAGGGCGTCGCACGGAGGAGCTACAAGATTGAAACCCCCTCCAGGACACTAGAGACCGGGAGTCATGTTTCAGTTGTTCTCGTTTCGTGGAGTTAGTCATTGTGGTTATTGCTGTCGGGAGAGGGTGAACTCTTGTCGGAGGAGTTTTTCTTTCACTAGTGCTCCCTGTTCCTCGGTTCTGGTTCATAGAGGTTATGCCCACTCTTCTCCATGTCTCCATACAGAGGAGCAGCAGCTCACTCAGAACAATGGGCGCCACACCCTGGGGGTGGAAGGAGAGAGCTAACCCCAACGTAAGATGTTTTTTTTTTGGGGGGGGGGGGGGGGGGGGGGGTTTCAATGTATGAAGTCACGTAAGACACACAAGTCATAAGTCATCGCCATCACTGGTGTGCAGCAACAGCAACAGCAACAGACAGGCAGCAGCAGACTGACCTACTCTCAGCTCTTGTCCGAAGACGGTCCTCTCTCCCAGAGCGGAACAGTTCCAACGTCCGTAGCGGAACTGGTACTGGCATTCGTTGATGCCCAGCTGGGCGCCCTCACCGATGACAATGATGGCGTCTGGGCGACTCTGGCAGAGGGCGCGTTGACGGGGGGCCAGCCCAGGGATTTTGTTGCAGATGATGTTGGCACCCAGAGCTACCACAGAGGACAGGGCCCTGCGGGGAGGGAGGGAGGGGGGGGGGGAGAGGGGGAGGGAGAGAGAGAGAGAGAGAGATGCATATGAGCTACAGATGACAAGGCCCTTAAAAGAGAGAGGGCTGGTTAACATCAGTTAGACTCATGTCATTGAGTTTCAATTGTGAGAATCCTAGATCTGAGACATGCATACAAACAGAGGGAGCCGAAAGGTCAAGAGGCACGCACATTGGTGCATAAAGGCCAAGATCTATCTTATGTTCTGTGTCTTTGACAGTAACTGATTTACAATTGATGAACCAGAGACTGAGGTTTGACACACAAAAAAAAATACCTTCAAATAAACATTTAAGATTTGATGAGGGGATCAACAACCAGACCCAGCAACATGACCTCAGCGCAGTTTTCGCGAGACCACCACTATTCTATAAAATCTACTTTAGGTTGAATGAGGTTTTACAATTCATTAAAAATAAACAATGGTTAGCCAATGAAGTTGACTTCAAACCATCTCTGTATTATGCCCATTTTTTTCACTGAAACCATGGACCTCATCTATTTTAGGAATCGGGCATGTATGAAATGTATGTTTCAGTAATCATTCGCTCTGTGAGGGCCTGGGTTTTTTAATGTAATAAGAATGAACTCGTTATACTGGTTTGTGTCACCAGAACACAGGATGTCGGCAAGCGACATAATACTCTTTTCCATATGTGATTTTCAGTTATAGCCTTTGCATGACGAGCTCCGCGCATACGAACATGCATGATGCTGTAAAGCGTAAATCCCCACTAGTCAGGTAATCTCATCAATTCACAATTGCGAACTGAGAACATAACGTCATCTGTCATTTAAAAATCTATGAAAACACATTGATTTCATTCAATCACATGGCAAACATGTCTTTATCATTCTGGTGCAGTTATTGCGAGCCTGTGCACCATGTGCCATAGGCTAGGCCCATTCAATGATATATATCTGTCAGTGAAATTGAAATTAATCTATTTTACAGACAACCATGCTTATAAAAATATACATATAGTCTATGTAGGTTATCCTTTAGACATTGTACTATACAATCAAAAAGTCTCAGATTCAACTGTATGGCAGGAACAAAAGCTATTATACCAGGCTCTTTATGACCCTTTCGTTTACAATAAATCTATTCCAATCACTTTTAACACTGTGTGAGCTTGTCAAAAAAGCTTTAAAAAAACAAACTCAACTTCATGGATAACACACTACACGTGTGTAGTATTGTTATTTATTTTTATTTAATTTTCAGATGCGTAAATTGGTCTAATAATTGATTGCATAAGTTAGTCCTTCAATGAGTGAGAATTTAGGAGATTTTACACATGCAGAAAAAACATCAGGGCTGCCTATGTAGGCTGCACACTAAATTGGTGTTGACACCATAGACACTTATTGAACAGAAGTTAAAAATCAGATGTGCCAACCTACAGGTAGCTACCGCTTGTAAGGATGAGGAAGATCTGGGGGTAGTAGACAGACAGCAGCGCACTGCGGGACGAGATGATGAGCATGGTGACATTGAACACAGCGTCCGCTGCTTGCTTGAGTGAAAAAAATAAATTTGCAAATAATTCCTTTAGTCCAGGAGTTTCCTGTGCATAAAAACAAAAGTGCTGCTATGCGCGCGTTGGGGTGTTCTTCGTGTCTGAGGCGGCTAGTCGGTGGAGCGTTGGCGCAAAACAGCTCCAAGCTCCCCTGTCCATGCGTTAGCTTCGGGCGCGGAAACAGATCCCTTCATCTCTTGGCAGTAGGGGCAGTGTCTGAGTGAGGTCCTCTACCTGAACTGGTAGGGAGATTTTAGATTCCGGATAGCAGGGATGTGACTCTCTCGCCTCCCAAGAGGGACTGTCATTGGCAGAGGGAGATAGTGCTATCCGCCCACCCTCTGTTGAAACGGGACAAGGGTATGGACTCTCCTGCTCTGTGCTGATATTGTTGATATTAGAGTATCATGACCATTTACATATGGTTATAAGGCTACTTTATTCTTATTCAAAACTTCACACATGCCACCTTGCGCGTGTTTTTTCTTCTTCTTCAAAAACGCATATTGGATACAAACAACGGGTATAGGGTAATATTGTGTTATTTATTGTTATCGTTTGGTGTTCAATCAAGTAGAGCGTGACATTGTTTTACTTTTTTCTGTAACAGGCCTCGTGCAATTCCTTCCTATAGTTGGTGCACCGAGACAGGGCAGGTGTCAGGTGATACATGATAGAAGCATAAACGCGTCCTAGAATGACATCACCTAATATCACAAGATTTTCCGGAATAATAATTAGTCTACAGAAAGTCACGATACACTTTGAGGAACAGAGACGCAATTAATTTCCCAAACCCTAACAAGACGCCCTCGTGTGGTTGTAAGGGAACGATTCACATAATCACAGGCCACATCAATGAAGTCAAATATGTGTGATGTCTATTACAGAAATACACTACTGTGTCTGATATTGATGATATCTCACTCTTGGCATGAATCTAGGTGGAATAAGCTCTGTGATTCATTCAGATCTAAAGATATTTAAACAACTGTTCTCATACTGGGCCGCTTTAACCACATGTGCGGTGCAAACTCAAAAATGCTGTCGAACATCTAAAAAGGTAGGTTTTTATTTACTGATGTTCCTTTTAAAGATGTCCCAGGCAAACAGCGAGCTTGTTTGCCTTGGAACTCAGAGAGAGTTACTGCACAATGGGCGTTGATGGTCCTGTTAAATTTCATAAACCTTCAAAGGATGGACACTTTTATAGGGCTTCTTTTCTCAGAGGGAAGGGGGCAAAGTACACCAGTGTTGTCTCTGGCCTTCTGTTGACATTTTGGAATATGAGTGAAGTGTTAAGAGACTTCACAGCACACAGAGCCATGTGAGGTACACTTTGTTTCAATCAGTGAAAGGAAAACAACCCAAATGCTTTATTGATAATATCAGGTCAGAAAATCCACCCCCACTTTGACCACTATGTGTAACCATAGACCCAGATGCACCCTTTAAAAAAGAAAAAGCCTTTCTGCCAGCAGTTAGACTGTTCTAGCTGATAAAACTCAATCCAAGCTTTCATTTGAACAAAGCCTCTGTCACACAAACCTCAACTCTTGTTCTACTTGTGTTCCAGAGAACATCTCACAGATAAAGTCTTTGGCTTGGGATCCGCAGTAGTACAGAACATTACAACCAGAAAATGTGGAACTTTCTCTGTTTCTCTCTGTCTCAAATAATCCTGTCCTATCCAAACCCCCTTGTTAGCGTGTTTGACCACCGGTTCCAAAGCCAAGACAGCACTTAAGCAGTGCACTCACTGTCTGGATGACTACACAATGGTATCTGTTTCTTTTCATATTTTACATAGTAAGAGTGGGAGATGGAAAAGGAATCTTTTTTGTGTGTCAGTGTGGCCACAGGGAAAGTGTCACAGTGAATTACATACAGTATGACATTTGAGATTACAACCTTGGACCAGAATACAAAGTTAAAGATGACTTGTATTACAAGTAGGTCCAACTATAACTCCTGACCTTTAACTTCACAGAGAATAGATGGTTTAGGGAGATTAGTGTCCTCCTATGCCCTACAGCTTGAACCAAGGACAGGATGAGCAGTCAGTCACCATGTACTTTCTATATCAGCTTGCGACAGTGAGAGGGACTAACCAGGGATGTAGATATGCAACCCAGTTTATTTATTTATTTATTTGTATTATTATTTATTACTCATGTTTAGCTCTGTGAAGGGATTCTTCTTCCACTCTTGGGTATCACTGGGCATTGAGTCCACATTGAAAATGATTTTGACAATACAGGACAAGGTAATGAAGCCATTACCATTTGACTGCGCAACAACTCATTTAAGCATTTCAAAAGGTCAGGCGAGGTCAGATCCAGTGACCAAAATGATGTTGACACATAATTACACACAACTCACTTGCTTTCATGCTTTGCCAAAATGGCTGAGCAATTATGCATCAGTAATATGTTAAGACAAACACATGGTACTTATAATGTATGTGAGCGGATGGTAAAATGATTATTGCCCCCTCTGCTCCATGGGGATCGTACAATATCGGAGATGAAAAGTAAAGCTTACCCCGGGGCGTCTGTCGTATAAAGTGTTTACGACACTGCCAAGTGGGGACTTTGTAATCAAATCTAATTTACACTATTCAGACAGTCTGTCGAAACCTTGAAACTGACAGAGGAAAATTGTTCCCATGTTTAGGAAAAACAACGGAAATCTGGGTTTGAGTGGTTATTGTCCTCACAGCAGCTTGACACTTCTGGAAAGCAGATGAAGGGAGGGACGGAAAACAACATATTTTCAACAATATGCTGCACATAAAAGTCTATGAAACTTGTCCCTTTCATACACACTGAAGCAGGATTTTATGCTTTTTCTTAACATTTGCCTGTGAGTTTTAAACCTCTAACAGATGTTGCAAGATACATTCACAAACAAAACATCTTGAGACAAGTAAGCAATCGCAGTTCTTTGATACTGAAAAAGACCCATTGGCAAATGTGTGAAATGTCTATTATCTATCTATTTTCATACTGTACCCACATCTTAGTGTTGCTTGTAAGCCAGCCATTTACTATGCTGTTATTACCCTTAATCCAAATGGAAATGAAGAGGCTTATGATTTGGGGAGGGTAAGCTGATTCTGGGTCTTTGCTTAGGGGGCTTACGAGGAGTGGGATCTGCAGGACAATTCTGAGGCCATTCCCACAGAGGGAGACAAAGCACCAAGGAATGGTTCAGCTGGGTTTTGCCCTCAGGATCATCATCATCATCATCATCATCATCATCATCATCATCATCATCATCATCATCATCACCACTATACATTTCCGCACTATGGACAACAACATAACCCAGCCCACTCTTCCCACACAGTCCTGTTGTATTATTACAGGGTTTAATTCTAATAACTTATGTATTTTAATGAACAGTAAAGTGTCTGTGATTGAGCCATTGCCTTCTCATGTATTTCTTACACATCAAGCATGCAAAATGAACTAAAATGAAAGGATAAAGATATCTGTTTTTGTCATGTTTCACCATGTGTGAAATGTATACCCCAAAGTTCCACTAGGGGTCTCTTTACACCCATATTTCAGCGTGTCGGAGGTCACGCTGTGCAACAACCCCACCAAAACCCTGGAATGGACGCGTTTCAGAACTTATCCCGATGGTTGCGCCATCTTGGTTCCCACCGTGGTCAGCTTCGCATCCCTGCCACAGAGATGCATTAACCCAATCCGAGGTCTAATCAGTGCACCTCCACTGTCTGTTTGTACGGCCGCTGAATACACAATAGAACATTTATTCACAAATATTCACAAAAATTCACAAATCAGAGAACTCTCTCTTTGGCTCTGATTTACACATTTTTACTTACAGAACACATTCAGAAAATGGAATAGGGGAGCAGGCTGATAGCCGTGATGATTTATGTGCAGTGTAAGTTTTAGTGCCAATGGTCAAAAGTTAGAAAATGATACAGATTGTTTGCTTAATCTGAAAGTATATGAACTCACATGTTAATAGTTGTTGCACTCCTTAGAGGCTTTGGGAATTAACAACGTATTACATTTCTGTAAGTCTCTACTCTCTAGGATGTAGTGAGCCATTAGTCTAGTGGGTCGGGTTTCTTTGTTGAAACATACTGACACACACACACACACACGCACACACACACACACACACACGCACACACACACACACACACACGCACACACACACGCACACACACACACACACTGCGCTTAACCGGTTTTAGCAGGTTCTAATAGCCCAACCTCACAGAGCAAACTTTTTAAGAGTCACGTCGCATTAGTGCTGACCTTGCTGATTGAGTTTGCTTGTAATCACATGGGTCAACTCTGATCATTGGATCTCAATGGATCATTTGTTACAAGTGAACAACCGCTTCCCGCTTCTCAAATGTACCTGACATGTTACCGCATGTTGGGGTCGGCAGGGATGCTAACGGAGGCATCCTGATCATTTGCAGGACGACTCAGCAAAAAAAAGATGGCCGGATTGTGGGGAGGGTCATAGGGGAGAAAAAAAGAGATAGAGAGAAAGGGGGGGGGGGGGTGGTGGGGGTAGAGAGAAACATAGAGAGAGAGAGAGAGAGAGAGAGAGAGAGACCAGTCATTTTGTGGCCCATGTCACCAGTGCCCTGTTTGGACGACAGATGTGCGATGATGTCATGCAGAAAGGGGATAGGGCGGGTGGGGTGGGGGGGGGGGGGGGGGAGGGGGGGGGTGGAGCGATTGGAGCGCGGGAGGACAGTGGACAGGCAGAGCTTTGATCCAAGAGGGAGAGAAAAGAAGGAGGGAGGGAGGGAGGGAGGGAGGGAGGGAGGGAAAGGACGGAGGGAGGGAGGGAGAGAAGAAAGGAGGACAAGGACTTTAGCCCATTATTAGTAGTCATTTCCTTTGTACATAAAACATACTGTGTTTTCTACAGTATGACGTCATATACAGGCCGAATTTGTGCTTTAAAGTACAGCGTTTCTCTTAAGTTCATCGGAATCTAAAGCTGATACTGTATTTAGCCTTGGAAATTGTCATGTGTTCCAGTCAGAGATTCACAGCAGACCCGCTGCCTCGTTGTGCCCGGTATAACACAGTACCGGTATAACACAGTACCGGGTGAATCTACAGAACCACCACTACCTGAACAGGAGGGGTGGCTGCCAGTGTTCTGTGCTGATACCCCATGCGCAGTCGTAGGCCCCCAGTACCTCACAAAGCAGAGCTTTTACTACCGCGGACCTACAGGCCAATAGGGGACCGTCATTTGATTGTGCCGTTGCTGCAATGTTGAAGTTTACCCTGTGATCCCCTGACTATCCACGGGCATAAGAAGTCAATTGTTCCGGTGGTATGTCATGACAATGAGTGTTTGTGGTCATCCGGAGGGAGCGAGAGGAGGCAGCCTATACAGTCATTGTACTGTTCCCTGCCAGGCCAGGCCAGGGCCAGGACCAGGGCCAAGGTCAGGTACGGCAGCTACGCTACTAGGGTCACCTCAAGGTCAAACCACTCACTCACTCACTCACTCACTCTATCAATCCCCTTGTCCTGGCCCGCGCCAACGATTATAACATTAAGATAAACTTTAGCTTGCTTGCTTGCATTCTCTCTCTCTCTCTCTCCCTCTCTCTCTCTCTCTCTCTCTCTCCCTCTCTCTCTCTCTCTCTCTCCCTCTCTCTCTCTCTCTCTCTCCCTCTCTTTGTCTCTCACTCGATCTCCACTCCTTTCAGCTTTGCCTTTTCAAGCCAGTTGTGCTGGCTTGGCAGAAGGGTAGATTGAGTGAATCAGGAAGGGGTGGTGCAAAAACAGACTCATTCCTGTCATTGTACTGGATTAGCAGCATCGGTGTGGGAGAAGGCGGAAAAACACAACGCCACCCTGTGAGAATCAATCTCAGCGAAAAGTGATGCACTTCTTTCTTTCTTTGTTCGTCGGCGAACAGTAACTCTTGTTCGCGGAAGGTTTGACAGTGAGTGCCATCACACCAGTGGTCGTGGTACGGTGCACATACTGTCCTGTAAAGGCAGTACAGCAAACATCACAAAACAGGTTTGGCCAAATAAAAGAATTCTGATTCTGATTCTGATTCTGAACCAGAATTTCCAACATTCTTACAGCAGTAAACAACAATGGAAGGATGAGAATAACCTGGATAAATAAAATAAAAAAATATACAATGAACCTCAGTTACATTTACATTTACATTTACATTTACGGCATTTAGCAGAGGCCTTTATCCAAAGCGACTTACAACAAATACATTTGTTTGAATAAGTGAATAATCGATCCATCAGTCATCATAAGATAAAGTAATCAATGCTTGGACCAGGGGCCATAGGCAGTCACAATGCTAGAAGAAGGATTCTTTTTTTTTTTTCCTAGTTGACTACTGTATGGTACCTGTATGGCATGACTATGATATGATTGGCTGAGGCACACGCAGATCTGGGGAGAGCAGGGCAACGTACAGGACTGAATGTGTGAACGCACTGCAATTTATTTATAGAGCTTATCAAGCAGAGTCGTGTGAAGGACTCAGACAAGCTATCTTCTGGCCCTGCTGCCCCGAGCCTCCCTCACAGTGAAGTGGGTATGACCTGACCTGGGTATGAGGACACCCTCTGCCCCATGGGTAATCATTCACCTGTTACCTGTGGCAACGCAGCTACAGCACACACACACACGCCCTTCGACAGCTTAAAAGGGTAATATCAGCACTCGAGACATACACACACGCAAGCACACACACACATACACACACACGCATGCATGAATACACACACACACACACACACACACACACAGACGCATGCATTATTGTAACACAAGTAAAATAAAGACCACCTGCTGCGATTTCTGGGAGGTTCTATTCCAGTGGCGGCCTCTAACACATGATCAGAATACAGGCATGGCGCCTGGATGGAAGAATATTCGTTTTTTAACAGAGTAAAGCAATAGATTTCCGATCGTAGATATTTGTTTGTAACTGTGAAAGCCACAGATATCAGAAAACAGGGTATTGGTTAACAATCGAAAGTTGCTCTGGAAGCCAAACAAGGGGAGTGCAGGGTGTGGCACCACAGCACGCCTATGCGGGCATGAAGAAAAGAAGGGAAGGAGGGAAGGAGGGACGAAGGGATAGAGAGATGGATGGGTGGGGGTGGGGGGGCAGTCGGTCTGTCCCTCGGTTCCGCCTCCTCCTCCTCCTCTGCGGTCGCTGCCACCTCTCAGCTCCCCCAGAATGCCCTCTGTCTGGGAGCACTGGCCTGAAATAAAACTAAGAGGGCCCCGGATGGAGAGAATGGCTGCTTTGTCTCAGTCTGGAGGCACGGAGAGAGGAACTGAAAGGAGAGTGTCTGATTGTAAATTAGCACGGCCCTCAGTGTGAAATGGAGCTCCCCTCACTCTTCCTCTGCCCTCCAGCCCATACATCAGCTCAGACATAGCCTGCCCGCTGCTTTGGGTGGACTGGGGAGAAACCGACTCACAAAGTTACAGTTTGTGTTATTAATACAATGCATTTTTTAATAAATAATTCATCTCAGTTTTGTTGAGTGAGGGATTACGATTAAGTTTGACTCCAGATGAGTCTGTATTAGAACCTGTGTTTTAGCTTCTTGCTTTTTAAACAGGTTATCTACACAACTAAGTGTATATCAGCTATTTATATTAAAAAAAAACTATACTATAACTATACATTATTGTATGCATTAATAGACATTTACAACATTTTCATAATCGAATACAGTATGTGCAGATAAACAATGGTTGCTATACCTTTGAAATTAATATGAGAAAAACATTTGTAATCATGAGGGATGTGATGCATTAGTGTGTGTGTGTGTGTGTGTGTGTGTGTGTGTGTGTGAGAGAGAGAGAGAGTATACCTGTGTGTGTGTGTATCTGTATCTGTTAATTGTCTGTATTACCCCTCAAGCTGTTGAAGGCCGTGTGTGCGCTGTAGCTGCGTTGCCCGGTGAAAAGGAGGATCTATCACTTGAACCTGCTCGCCTCTCTTGAAGTGTAATCTAATCCCCGGACCTCCATAGTCTGTTCGCTTTGACAGAACGTTTATTTTTGGGGGGAGATTTGCTGTTTCTACAATGTTCTATCCAGCGCTGCAGTGAGAGAAGGGGCATGTAGCCCGGTGACATCGCTCTTGTTTTCGCTCCAGCTCCGCTCTCCCTGAGTGAGAGTGGTGCGCACGTTGA
Organism: Argentina silus; assembly: GCF_951799395.1. Lineage (NCBI taxonomy): Eukaryota > Metazoa > Chordata > Actinopteri > Argentiniformes > Argentinidae > Argentina > Argentina silus. Next base: position 14,083,597 of record NC_139674.1, read on the forward strand.
CGGACAGTCCACCACGGAGTCAGAGAGGTTAATGCACATAGACACATTTTCCAAATGTGCAGTTGTTCCCCTTCAACAGCTCTTTGCATACAGTATAGGCCTTTTCATTGAAGTGCTTGACACTACAAAATCACCTGCTAGGCCCTAATGTAAAAAATCACCTACAGTATAGCCTATATGCGGAATAGAAATATGGCCAAAGAGAAAGTTTCCCCGTGTCCACCATGCTTAACCTGCAACAAACAGGCCATAAAAGCCAGCAGTCCAACCGTCTCATACCAGTAAGTGACTGAGAAAGGCCTATTTAAAACATCCCAGAATCAGCCAACAGTACACATCATCTTGAATCCTCATAAAGACATTCTCACAAATCTTCACGAAACACAATATAATAGCTTCATAATCTGTGTTCCTTGTGCTGACATGGAGTGATATTGCCTCAACAAGTCTGAACATGAAATCACCTGAGGGGCATTACAGGAGCCTAATTAACACTTGGGGGAAAAAAAAACTTCCCCCCGGCAACGTGCTTTGATATGCAGGTAAACAGGTGCATACCGGAGTTCAGTGAGTTTATTCGGCTGGATATAGAACTAGGGATACTGTAATTGGCCTGTGATGGCAAATAGGCCTGGAAATAGAAATACATTACACAGACCAAGGCTATGCAGACAGAAAAAGTGATGAGTAGTATTCTTGGTCTCGTTCCGTTTTAGATTGGGGTAGCCTGTACCTCTCTCAAACAGTCTGCGGTCATTTGTGCAGCACATTTTAAAGGTATATTCTATACCCTATCATCGTATTTTTTTGTATTTATCAAACATACTATTTATGAAGCCAAGGCTATTGATTGATTTATGAGACACTGTTTGACACTGGAAATGCATTACTGGAAATGCATTATTTCTCCGGTTTAAAATCAAGACTCCATTGCGTTTTTTTGAAGAGTAAGATTTCCATCTTGGAACAGACATCATCGTGCCGTGAATTAAAATAAATAGGCTACGTCTATTATTCTTGAATAAGATGGAGTTTGTCCTCAATAAAGGGAAATCGTGCGTTGCTTCTTTTTTTTTTTTTTAATAAACGGGAGGGGGATGTTTGCTCGCAGTACCCTACTGTTGTCTTCTATTGCCAAATGATTCCTCATGTTTTGCAAATATTTCGTTTAAGAGCGTATAGGTGCTATTCCGTGTTTTCCCCTTGCTGACATTACAATGCAGCTTGCAGACAGGCTGTTGTGTAACGGTCTCGTTCTGAATCACAGTTCACCTTAGCTGAACTTGTCGAATCCAGTTCCGCCGTAGCACAGCGCAGTCGGTCCGGTCTGGCGGCTAGGCTAAACCCGTCCCCGCCGAGGTGCCGAGAGAGGAAATGCTATTCTTATGAATATTTTAAAAAGAGCCGGGGACCTCGACGACAGTTCCTCTCGCCGGAGATAGCCCAATGGATGCTACTTTTGTGTGAGTACTTTGCTTCGCTGTCACTTGTCGTTTAGAGCGCCGGGCAGCAGCCTACAAATATTCGTCCTTTCTCCACACTCGCGTTATTGTTGCCGAGGTGAGGAAACAAAGTAACCGGGCGACAGGAATTGAACGTGGGGGAGAGACACAGCATGAGGATCGGGACTTGAACTTGAACTTGAACATGAATTTGAAATTTGCCTGTTCCTGTTATGGAAGCCACGACCTGCGTATTTTCCGTATGGCCTACATTTATTTTGTGTTTTGCGACAAAAACAACGAAGACAGTCGTAAAGAGTACCTTAAGCCGATAGCTATATTCATGGTGAAGATGGTAGGTCTAATACATGCTTTCTAAATGACTGAATGCCCTGAGCCAGGGTCCGGGCAGCGGGTCCGAGCAGCGGGTCCGAGCAGCGGGTCCTGTACCAGCCAGATCAGACATGGAATAGACCGTCTCGTCTGTAGGCGGAATTAAGTTTTCGCGGGTAATTACACAATTTCAACCGCAAATCAGATAACAATTAGCCGTTTGATAAAATAAAATTTGAAATAAAAGCTCGTAGGGAGATACTATAATTAATTTCTGTTTTTATAGGTAATGATAAGGAAATTATAGTTTGAGAAAGAGGTCATCTTTTTCATGCCCTAGTTTTCGTGTACATTTAATATCTATTATCTTTCCTCCTTTTTTGCCACTCACGGAAAGCAGAAATACAATGACATGGTTCCAGCCTTCCTCAGCCGCTTATGCAACATCAGCGACTAAATCCGTTTAAAATGTGCATTTGTGTCATCGGAGCAAATGTGCATTTAATTAAAAGAGATATATGCTTGGGCTGTCCACTCTGTAAATAATCTGTCTTTGAGACAAGACACGACATATGGTATAATTGTGTGGTCTGCCTCGCTGTTTCCGTGTGGCTTCCCTCCAGGCAGTTTTCAAATGGAATATTATATTGTCAGTGAAAAGTGAGATTGGAGGAGAACTAGTGTGTGTACAGTGTGGTATTGGGTTTCTATTTAGGAACTGCTAAATCTTTTTTTTAAAAAATCTTTTAAAGGAGAGTGAGATATTTGGCTATTTTCATTTTATTTTGGGACCCATCTTCAAACCACTGATTGTTGTTTGATATTGTGATGGTGATGATTGATAGTTTCCAGAAACAAAGATTGAAGGTTGTGTCTTGAAAAGTGCTGTGATTGGTATGTGTTTCAGTGCTTGCTGCTCAACCATGGACATATAAGAAACCCAACGTTCAGGTGGACAGAAAGCTTTATATTTCATATCAGGTAAGTCTTGTTTAAACAATTTAATGATACAAAGATGAACAATTGCAGTAAGAAACCCTCTATAATATTTAGTGAATATGAGCCACATTTAAATTATTTAGATTTTGTTTTCTGGTTGAAACATTGTGATTCAATGCATAATTAATTGTATTTGTATTGCGTAATACAGTTAAGAAAGTATAACCTCACTTTAGATATACTGGAAGTGCTTTATCTCCTTTCAGTAATGATTGTGGTCCTTCTAGACACAGAAGGGTATTTCAAAACTCCAGAAACTGTTCAGTTGTATTTGTCCTTTGTCTTCAGTGTGTTTCGTGAAATTCATTGTTAAGGCTGACAAACCCCTGACTTAACCCCTGAACAGTTGGCTTCTGAATAGCAAGTAATGCTTCTTTAGTGTCACATGGGGATTGTGTTTTAGTTTAGCTAAATATTTGGGTTGTGGGATAACCTGTTGATGTAAGAGGAAGCCACAGAGTAATCACTTTAATTTAACTGTTAACGGTTACTGTTCATTTAACTGTTAACGGTTACTGTTCATTTAACTGTTAACTGTTACTGTTCATTTAACTGTTAACTGTTACTGTTCATTTAACTGTTAGTCGTTACTGTTCATTTAACTGTTAATGGTTACTGTTCATTTAACTGTTAACTGTTAAGTTATTATTCAGCTTATTCAGAAAAAGCAGATACAAAAGGATACTCTCTTGTTGTTTTTATTAGAGAGCAAAGAAGCATTCAATACATTCATCGGCAGTTATGACAGAAACATTCTCACGATATAGACTCCATTTTGATTTGAGTGGAATGCAAATGGTTGTGTCTGTATGATGTGTTTCCTCTTTATGTGCTTTGCATATTGAGACATTGAGACAAGTCAGTGCTATGTGGGAAATACAAAAAAACAATTCAGATAAATGTTTTATCACCTCTCAAGCCATAATTGTCAACACTTTTTTTTCTTTCTTTAGTGCACAGGTATGCACGTGTTCAGGTCGCTACTCTCTAACTGACAGGGTTATATTGACTGTGCTTTCTCAGCTAAACAGACTGGTGTCAGCCCCATGACTTGGGCTTGATATCGGTTTGATATTCACATCTGATGTCAAACAAAACAAAGGACTTCTTATCCTCGATTCTCTTTGCAGTGCCGGTGTGCACAGTACTTTGTATAGGAGCTTCAGTTGAAATGTTACTTTTTGTATTTGCAGCGTGCACTCTGTCCCACTCCTGCCTCCATTTTCTGATGAGTGAGCAATGTTTGGAAGTATGACAGAACCTCAATGTAGCCCCAAAACAAAGATTTAATTTCACATTGTAAAATTAGCTCAACATCTAACAACTCATGGAAAATCTGCCAGCATGAGAATATATTTTAATTTGTTTAATTCTGTCTCTCTCTCTCTCTCTCTCTCTACTCGTCTGTCCTTGCCAAAGACAACATTCTGTTTGCTTCACTGCTCATCGGCAAAGTTTTCAATTGCCAGATCAGAACTCACACAAATCAAAGTCAAAAAGCAGCATGGATGGACTGTCCTTGTTGCTTTTTGCTGCACATCTGGCCGACTTTGTGCTGTGTGCACTGGAAGACTGCTCTGACGGCCGGCCGGGGGTTCTGGTCATGCTGAACTGTCAATCGCACGGCTATCTCTCCCAAGATTCTGGCCCTGCCATGACGGCTGACAGAAACTTGGCTTTTGTTGTTACCGCATTCTGCCTCTCTCTCTCGTTCTGGAAAAGAGGAGCAGAGGCCAAATATGTAACGGGTCAACATGACCCCCCCCCCCCCCCCACACCACCTCCCCTCAGTACTTAGAGATGCACGTCAGAGATACAGATCTTTAATGTGATGTATTAATAACCCCTATATTGCATGTTTATAAAACATGCTTGTGGCTATAAACAGGAAAACCATTGTGCCTGAGGGAAAATGGAGCAAACACAGGTGGCCCTGGGACAATAGACAAGGGTTTGTTTCTCACTTGTAGACCAGTCATAGGAGAAAGCTTGTTGACTTTAGATTGGCTTGACTGCAACCTGATTTACCCCCAGCCCCCCCCACCCCACCCCACCCCAGTACAGAATGGTGCTGAGAGGGTCTTAGCTGGTAGGCAAAACATCCAGGAAAAGGTTAATTTCACTTGTTTTCCAGAACACTCTGGATCAAACACCAAACTGCCGTCCTGGAAATTGATTGAAACCCTAAACTGGAGCACAGCAGGGAGTAATCTATCGTTTCTATGAATAGTTGATTAGATATGATGACAGTGGTGTGCTCTCTCCTTTAAGGGCGTTTGAGGTCAGGGATAAGAGGAGATGTGCTGTGCTGTGTTGCTTTGCGTTGTAGAGCAGCACAGATGTCTCTGAGATGGCTGCTGTGCTGTTGCTCTGGGTCAGCCAGGTTTTGCGGAATGTGTGCACGCAGTGTGTTCTGTCTGTGACAGGGGTTTTGAGTATTATAAAGCGTCCCATTGCAGGCAGTTAGGCTGCTGAGAATCATCTTCACAGATGGAGAATTTGTATGATGAGTGTGTGTTTTACACAGACTATTGTATGCTTTCCCTATATAACAATTTCCCTGTGACATGGCTTGCTTGTAGTTCGTTGCTGTGTGTGTGTGCGTGTGTGTGCGGGCATGCGTGTGTGTGCGCGCGTGCGTGTGTGTGTGAGCACGCTTATACACCACGCACAAACCTTTATTTTGTTGTATCTGTGTGTGTCTTTGTAAGGAGCGCTTAAGTGCTTGACCTAATTTCTCAGGCAGTGAAGAATTCACCAGTGAAGGCCTTCCACTGTGAGAGTGAGCTGCTCTACGCTGCACTCCTCCACTCGGAGCGCTGCGCTGCGCAGGGTGTTTCCTCCCAGGGTCCTAACAGGAAGCTCATGTTCGAGTTCATCTGAGGACAGGGAAAAGGGCTTTTCTTTCCACTGTGAATCATTTGGGAGAAAAAAAAAAAAAAGAAGAAGAAGAAGAAGGAGAAGAAAAAAAGAGAAAAAAAAAAAAAACCCGGGCCCCTGCTCCGAATCGCCCCTCTGCAATCTGCCTGTTTTTCTCCCCCTATGCTGCTTTATTGTCTATTTTGGCTGAGCTGGCAGTTTTTAGAAAAAAAAAAAAAATTCTGCCAAGAAAACATTTTTTTTTTTTTTTTTTTTTGGATATAGTGAGTGGGAGCAAGTTCCTGAGTCCAAAGTGAGTTCATGAATCCTTTAAGCAAATTAAACAAATCTGCAGGTTCTTCCGGTTTTAAATTCCCAAAGAGGAACTCTGACCTGGGTTGTGCACTTTTGAAAAAAGGTTTTTAACACGGCACTCTCTATGACTTTATTACACGTGTTGTTTATGATATTTAGGCAGTGGTTAATCCTTGGAGAATGTCTTTGTGTACAGGAAAGGACCTGCAAAGGATTCTAGAACACGGCACATTGAAATTCTAGAACCCCTCGACCTGGAGGGGGATGGGTTATCTGAGGTGGCCTGTGTCCTGTTTAGGTTACTAACAGGTCTGTGAAGAGGGATGCACAGTGGACTGGATTATTAAAACTGTTGCTTAAACATCTTTGACTAACTACCACCAGGCCACATTCTGCATGCCAGTGGATTTTGTTTTGTCTGGGCTGTGGCTATTGGTTTTATATCCTTGCCTATATCGGATTTACGGATAGTGTATATAGCTATTAGTGGTACTGGCGTGGTTCCGTGTAACAGGACCCATGAGGATCAAAATGTGAAATCCGTCAGAGCGTCTCAACTTGGGTGCCAGAGTCTATATTTTTGGGAAATGAAGTCAGAAATACATTTCTCAGCCGTCTTCCATCGTAAGGAAAGTGATAAACAAAGGCAGGTCAAACACATGGAAAGAAAACAGAACCAGAAAAAAAAGTATTTAAAGGTGTTTAGAAAAACATCAAACCTCATTAATGTTCAAGTATAGACCTCGGTCAACTAATATCAACACTTATATTTTGTTTTTTAGGAGATGGTTTGATTTGTGTAAGTTTAAAAATCATTTCCCAGTCTCTGGGTCATTCTGTTACCAAAAACCCACTTTTGGGTCATGAGCAGCGAGGATAATGAAAGTTAACAAAAATAAGAAGCATAGGTAGACATAACAAAAACCTTAGTAGTGTTTTATAATTTAGTTTATTAATTAATAAGTGATTAAAAATGGTCATTCTGTTGCCAAATCGGTTCACTTATTGTACAGGTTGTACAGAAGCTAAAATGGCTGTCCCCTGTGGGAGAACCCTTTAAGGAACCCTTTTGGGTTCTGTGTAGAACGCTTTGGGTTCCATGTAGAACCCTTTTGGGTTCCATGAGGAACCCTTTTCACAGAGGGTTCTATGTGGAACTCAAAAGGGTTCTACATGGAACTTAAATGGGTTCCGAAATGGTTATTCCATAGGAACAGCCGAAAAACAGTGGGAAATAATACAATACTAGTTACATGCCCCTGTGTCCTCACCAAGCACCTCATCAAAATCCTCATCTCATGCTCCAATAAATGGAGACCTCATTGTTGTTGAGTACAGTGGGGAAAGCAAAGCCAGCAAATCACACAAATATGTAGGGCAAGTAACTTCCATTGAGAAGGATGATGCACATGTTGCACACTTCTACAGAAAGGACAGTAAGGGGTGTGTTTGTTTTTTGGTGCCAAAACTGTAGGCTAGTATAATGAAGAAAAATACACTAAAAACCACAAATGTCATAGATTTAAATCACATTAAATTAATAGTTTTTATGTTTTTTGTGACAATGTGTCAATTTCCCTTTTTAATGTTCTATATCAGTAAATTGATCACCTTAATGAGACACAATATCACCTTAATGAGGGTGTCTTTGTATATTTCTATCTTTGTTTTCCTATTTTTGCTACATCATCTTGTACAGAATGACATTCAAATCCATAAATCATGGATTTCTGTGGGGGTCCCATTTAATCATTCTGTTACCGCCATTAATTCATGTAAATCCACTTACTGCAGCTCAACAACCAAAGGTTTCAAACTCAAGGTATCATATGGTAGCTAACACCCCACTCTTTCTGCAGACGTATATTTGCAGAGATTTTATGGTCATTCCGCTATCAAACTTTGAATCTGCACAGTTCTTAAAGTACTGCATTGTCATCCTTGTGCTTAGAATTGGATGGTTTGTTAAACTTCGCTATCAAGGGTTTTTGTTTGGCATATGTTCGAAAGTGAAAAATCAAGTTCCAGCATCGTCCTGTTACCATGGAATTGCTCACTGGTAACCACAGTCTGTTGCCATACTAACTCAACCAGTTTTATGTAACAGGAAATGCAGTCACAGGCAATGCAGGGTTTATTAATTCACTTACATTTTACATTTTTGACATTTAGCAGACGCTTTTATCCAAAGCGGCTTATAACAAGTACATTTGTCTAAAGTAAGTTAATCATCTATACATCATTTATCATAAGCAAAAATATATGCTAGGACCAGGCGCAATTGGCAGTCACAAATGCTAGAAAAAGGAAGTATTATTATTATTATTATTATTATTATTATTAATAATTATTATTTTTTATTTTTATTATTAACAGTAGTGGAACTGTTCAGAGGGGTAGTGGACGACAATCCACTATGTTGCACATTTTGATCTTTTCCGTAAATTGTGTTTTCTGTAGGGCAGCAGAGGCCCTTTGAGGGACACGCCCAGAGGACATTCCCACTGCAATGCAGGTGAGTCGAAAAGTGCTGCACATAAATCTGAAGTATAACTACGACGAAGCCCTCGTCTCCAGATAAGATACTGTACACAACGCCTTCTCTGCCACCGTGTTGATAATGCTATTCTAATCATATTGATTTTGAAATCAGATGCTGTGAACAAATCAATAGGTGTCACTGTTTGTGCGTGAATATATCACTAACTGCACCAAATAGTAAAATCCCACTCAGGGCATAGGCCGTATGTTATATTGTGTGTGGTGCAGGCCTGCTCTTTCATTCGTGGAGATGGAACTAAAGCGTCATTCCCCTCAGGGATTAATGAAGTACTTATCTGCAGTATCTGTCTAATCTATCTACAGTATGATATCTGCTGTTGTCCCAGTAACGTTTGGTAAGCAGTATTCAGCGAGATGGTTTGAGTGGCGAAAGGACCAGTCCCACAATGTCGTCAGCCCCTCTTTGGTTTTAGGACGCCATAATTATGTGGGAGGGAGAATAAGGGGGGGAGAATAAGGGGGGGTGAATAAGGGGGGGAGAATAAGGGGGGGTGGATTTTTACAGAGACAGAAACTCGAGGCAGAAATAAGATGGTTGCAATATATTTTGTTTCTGTGGATGATTATTACAGCATGACAATGTCCAATTCCACATTACACATTAATCATAACATCATGTCTTGCCCGTGAAATTGAAGTTGGCGGTTTTATCTTTCTCTTGAATGTATGAATTTGTACTTTGGGAACTGACACTTTGGAGATTCTTCATCATGGGAACCGCAATAACTTAAAGGGTATTTAATTTTGTGCCGTGTGGATGACATCAAGGACAAGTCAGGACATTGTAACCTTTACCTGGTCTGAACCAGGGTGTGAACTCTGTAGGTAATCTTTGCAGACAGTCTGGTTATAATGTGACTTCTGTGAAACCCAGTCAGCAATTCTCTCCCTTCTCTCTGTCCTTCCTCCTCCCTCTCCTCTTTCTGTCTCTCTTTCCCTTTCTCTCATCACCTCTCTATCCTTCCTCCCCCTCTTTCTCCCCTCTCAATCCCC
>NC_139674.1:14095599-14108099 GCF_951799395.1 Argentina silus
AATAATAATAATTAAAAAAAAAAAGCCATGTTAAAGAACGTCTTAATGTTAATGTCAATCCATATCTCTGGAAGGGACCACAGGAAGGCAGTGTGTGTGTGTGTGTGTGTGTGTGTGTGTGTGTGTGTGTGTGTGTGTGTGTGTGTGTGTGTGTGTGTGTGTGTGTCGTCCTGAGTGAGTCTGACCTCCAGTCAGAGGCAGGGCAGACCCAGACCTGGCAACCCAGACCTGGCAACCCTGCCTGGGACGTGTGAAACGCAGCGCACAAAGGAGGCTCCTTTATCTGTATGCACCCTACATAGGGACCCTTTTGTTAGAGCCGGCAGCCACATGATCGTGGGCATCTTAACCCCTTTGCGCCCCCCTGCCTCGTTGAAGTGACGGGAGAGTCAACGAGGGGCAGCAACTAAACTAATAATTTTCTTTAACATTGTTGGGAAACTGAGAAAATTAAAGCAGGGCTGTTTTTTTGTCCTCCACTAATGTTATGCCTGTAAAACTTGAAGAAGTTATACATTAACAGTGTACAGTGTCTCAGTATTCCCCCATCACTGGTTTTAAATCCGTCCCTCACGTTAGGAAAACGAAAAAGTATGAATCATAAAATCAGCACACTTTTGACAGAAATACGTTATAATTGTTAGGAGTTTAAAGTGTTTGTCGATGATACTCAATAAAACATATCAGGAACACACACAACAACAAAAGGGAGGGTATTCACTGTTCTATTTATTGTTAAATTTATGGTTAAATTAGATTACAGTGTTAAATTGAATTAACCACAAGGAAATCAACTCTGATTGGAAAGAGGAAAAATCGTAGGCATAAAATAAAACACATCACATGGGTTTGTTCCTATCTTCACCTACGTATTTGTAAATATGCACGTACACCGTGAGCGTACGTTCAACAGAGAAAGAAGACTCTCTGGTCTGTGCAGGAGAAAAGAAAGAATCATTTAACCAGAATGTTCTACATGTTTTAGTCATTCTAATTACAGTGTTAATTTGCCTTAAACCCAATTTACATACTTTCTTTTTTTTTCCAGGAGTATAATTAGTAGTACAATTTCTTATTTCAACAGAAATTGGAGGCAGGATTCCCATGGGAAGAACCCTCACTAAAATCCAATTAAAGACAAATACCTTCCGCAGTCTAGACAGCGTGCAGCGAAGAGACACTATGACCTATTAGCACTCTTTACTTGTTGTAAGTTTAGCATTGTGCCCTTGGCCAGATAGGCAAGTCATTCACGTACACTATCTCACAATGAGCAGCACGTTGAACAAGGTTGATTTTCCTTTCCTTCGTCAACCATGGACTGTTTCCCTCCCTTGTCACTCAGAGAGACTTTGAATGCAATGCAGAGCACAACATGATACTGTGTGTTACCTATTCAGTCTGTCTTAATGCCGTTTTTTGATCGCCCCAACTCAAGTTCACACTTGAATATTCTCCTAATATATGCTCCTCATTCTTCTTTAGAACCGATAACAAAGACGAAAATTCCCCTCGGTTACTACGCAGCTAAAAGAAAAGTTACTCTATTGATATACAACGACATGTTTACACAGTGTTTTTCTACAGTGATTACAGTGTTACCTAGGGATAGGAGCTCAGAGCTAATGCACGTTAGGTTTTATTATAACATAAAGTATAAGACAGAAGTATTGAATTCCTCTGTCCATTGTATGCTATGCCATGTGCCACAAGGACTGCGCCACCCCTGATCGTGGGTGTGTATCGCAGGAAGTATCCATGGACCTGTTAGGATGCTTACAAAATGTGTGCATCCTTCCTTCCTTTCCTTGAAGTTATCACTGATGGAACTCACGAATCAGGATTCCAGAACAAAACGTTTACCTTGTCAGATCGGCAAATGACTAGCAGGACCGGAGGAAGGAAGGAGAAGAGGGACAGAAGGAGGATTGCAGTTTTGAAGCAGTCGAAACAGGACCCGTGTCTCCTTCTCCCTGTGGGGAGTGCTGGGTTAATTGATTGATTGATTTCATTTAACAATTAAATCTATAAATATAAAACTGCTCCAGGTGGAGGCGAAATGACAAAAAAAATGAGCATAAAAAACCAGTCATGCCAGAAGGCTTTACTGTATGTCCAGTCATTGTCCTTTAACACAGACCACACAATGGTCAGACTGACAACCGGACATGCCATGTAATAGCACACGACACATGACATATTAGATACGAGATAAACGAGATAGTTAGATAGTTAGCAGATGGTTAGAGATGGAAGTGAAGGAGAGAGAGCGTGGTCCTGGTGGGGGTTGGGTGTGGCGGGGGGGGGACTCGTCTGGGCCGAACCCTCACAGGCTTGTCCATGCCGAGGCCCGTGACGTGGCACGCGGCAGGGCTCACAGCAGGACCGAGCCAATAAGAGGGAGCTCCCCTCCCTTAGACCATCCAGCCAGGCTTGCACACTGTCAGTGGCCAAAAAGGGTCGTTGTGTGTGTTTTTTAGGCTTTTTTGGCGCGGTCCACCCAGAGAAGACATAGGCAGATAAGAAACACAGGTAATAAGTATATGGTTTTGTGTCCGATTGTGTAAAAGACTGTGGTAACTCATGTAAGGTAGTAGAATTCGATTGGACGGGGGGGGGGGGGGGGGGGTTCAAAGAATCCCTTTTACCTTTTTTTTTCCAGAGTCTGTGTTAAGAGTCAGTCGATTTTGTGCTATTATTGACGATGTATTGAATTGCTTTTGCCAGGAATGATAGAACTAACTGCACGAAGTAATACAAGGCATGAGTAACAGTGAATTGTGGGAATTTCAGCATGGTTAACCCTGAGTCAAGTACTTTAGTACTTATAAAAACTGTGCAATTCTGTCTTAATATGATGACGGTATAATTTTCATGTAATATTTCGCGTCCCACAATATTTAGTTTTAATGTACATTTAGTGTGGAGTCAGCATAATCAATTTTACCTAAAGTGTTGAATAAATCTGTCTTCCAGGGATTAGAGCTGCACCTCTTTATGTGTGTGTGGGCAAGGATTCTCAATTGCATTTTGTGTCCTTGATATGGACAATATGATTTCTTCATAATAAAAAAAAAACTAAACTAAAATCTTTCAATAAAATTACAAAGTAGAGAATTCTATATACGTAAGTCTCATGTAGTCGAATAGTTGGAAGGAAAGTACCAGGAAGCTCAGGCTGATAAGAGTGGTCAGTCCCTGTTTGGGTACTGTACTGTACCTGTATGTTTAAATCGCTTTTCCAGATACTTGTGACCAGCTCGGGGCAGATTGATCCCACATCATTGCCAACCTTTGCTCTGCGCGGCTGAATAAACTCTCACTAAAGTTAACTTCTATTTATAAAGGTGAGTGGTTTAATGATTATCAAGGAGAGGCTGAATCAAAGTTTTTAGACCGTGCACTTACATAAATGTGTTTTCAGCCTGTGATAAAATTGCAGATCGATCTTTGAAGAAAATGTGTTTCTTGAATGTTAAGATCACTTTATATAGTGCAGCCAATTGCTTGTCAGTTATGCGGTACGCATTTATTGTCAGCTCTTCAAAGTATTTCAAAATTGTGTCATAACTGTATTGGTGTTCATTTGCAGTCCAATGCGAGATTATCTATGTTTCATTTATCTTACTGAAAATACAGGAGTGGAAATCATACACTATGAAGACAAAAAGCTTGACAAAGACAACCAGGTTGATATGGCTTCATGATTACTATATAAACTCATTTTTTACAAACTCTATCATGTACAAACAGAATATACAGTAGATGCCAGGAGACACAATATTAGCTGAAGGATTCTAAAATGAACAAAACTAAATACTGTACTTTATGTACACAACTAATTTAAGAAACTCTGTGATAATAAGCCGTTTTTAGATACTGAAGTAATGGGATAAGAGCGATTATTATGAAACAGTTGCATGTCCGGGCAATCAGCAAAGCATCATTGCTCAGTGCTCAAAACTCTTTCATTTCTGATAACAATCAGTGTTCAGTAAAAAAGAATGACCAGCAACAGAAGTGCCTTTGAAAAGGTGGACTTAGAGGAAAGTAAAGGGCAGCTGAGTAGCATGTGAAATGTCTGTGCTTAATACTCAAAAAATAGATGAAAGAACAGCTCAGTAGCTTTTGTGTGGTGCTTAATAAGTAATGTCATTGATTTCACATAGTTTTTATTTGCAAGCCAACGGAATAGATTTATTTAAATGATTGCTCTGTGTTCTCCGCATTGAATTATGTCGGAAGAATATTTATGAATAACACTTTGCAACTTATTCAAACTCATTAACACAACATACTTTCTACAGTATTTTCGTGCAAGCGATTTCATAGAGGTAGACTGAAGGATGTTTTAATTAAATTAATTATTGTCTTATCCTGTGTATGATTGAAGATGATATCACCCCAAATGGAAATGTTTATGTATGCCATGATTCTCAGATGAATCCATTTCCAACTTAATGCTCGCAAGCTATATTAATCTTTAATGTTATCTCTCATATTGTTTAATTATTCTAATATCATGGCTTGTCTTTGACTGTGGTATTTCTGAAAACAGGGAATTCAAATATAGTTTTCCCACTTTGGCAAAGCTGCATTAGATAGAAGTGGTCATTTCACCTAAAGTTCTAGGACATTGTATCAATTCCATGTCTTTATTTTCCAGAATTGTTTTAGAAAAAACAGCAGTAGTTTGCATTTAATGCAAATATCAAATGTTATTGTCTTTTAGCTTGCTGAATTAACGAAACAAAACAATCATAGAAAATTATATTTCCTAGATTTCAATATTATAAGCCTGCATTTGATTACAAGTCTAATGATGCGTCATTCGGGATATTATTTCAGCCACATTTTCAGGCATTTTCAAATCAGTTCAAAATGTTGAGCTTTTGTCCAATGCAATTAAAAAACACTATGATTGATATATTTACATTATTCAGTTGCTTTTCAATCAATTGACACGTGTGTCTTATTCAATCCAGGTGAGAGCATTACTCTCCTGTACATTACATGTATTTCACCATATGATTTTTCAGTTTTCAGAGTTGATCAGTTTAGCCGACAAGTGCCATTTACCTGCCATTTACCAACAAGTTATGTTCTTATCAATGAAATAATCTCATTTGTCGGTTTTTATTTTTGTATAATATGATTTACCAACAGTAGGTGTCAAAATCTTTATTTCTCAATAGATAATACCAGTAAAAGTAATTATGGACATAATAGTGTAAGGCCAAATTTCTTTGATTACTTAGATGAAAAATATTTGCCATGCAATTTAATTTGCCACAGATAGAAATCGCAAATTGATTGCAAAAAGTTTTTGGTTTTAATATATGCTGTCAAAGAGTACTGTTAGTATGAGCAAAATTACTGTAGCTATCTCTACTGAAACATGAAGGAACTTACAGTAACCTCAATACCATGTTTTCTTGTATATTTATGAATAAGAATAATGGAGATTTATTTAATAAATTATCAGATTGTTGTTGCATGAGTCAGCAGCGTGCAAGCAGTGTGTTACTGCGTCACCAGTGACTGCCATGTTGTGTCTCGATCCGCCATTTTGTGATTTCAGTTCTCTGTTGTACCTGCCCATATCGAGGAGGCTGTATACTCTCACAGCAGAACAGAGCACAATTTGTAACATGTTTGTCTCTGAACGATTTTGAAGTCAATCAGTGCATTTTGTTTCTCAAATATTTCAACAAGAATATAATTGAAATGCTTGTACCTGCCCATATTTATGCTGCGTGTTCTGATGACTGAATGGTGTATAATTGTAATGTTTTGGCCTCGTGAGATTTAAGCAGATGTTGTAACTGAAAACTTTCAACACCTCTGAATTGTTTGGAGAGAAATAAGTGAATGCAGCGCACGTGAAAATATTCAAGTTTTATTTATTTATCGTCTGAAAGTGAACATCCTATAGTATAGACCATAGCCCCTAGAATCAACATCAGTAGATGTTGCTGTACAGCTTTAGGCTCTTCCGTGACCCGCAGTGCTTTAATGGCGGCCGGGGGTCAGGGAGGTTAATAAAGACTGATGTTAGAGGCCCCTGAGTGACATCCCAAAGGGGATCACCCCTTAATCCCTATTAGTCCCTGTGTTAGTGATCTTTACCTTCTCAAAGCAAACAGAACAGCACGCTCCCTTTCAACGGGGCCCTGCCCGGCCTCTCCGGCCTGTTCTCAGGCATAACGCTTCTGACCCGGGGTCGCAACCTCTGCTCACAGCCCAATAGAAAGTGACCCCCAGGGGTCACGGATGTAATAGAGAAGGTGTCAGGACACGTGTAGTTGAGGGGCCCCCCCAGAGACCACCTAGGAGGACGGACACGCTCGGCCGCTGCCTATAGGGAGCGGAGACCAAGTGGCTCTGCGGTACTGCGCGTAGGAATGCAAGGGTTGATGTTTTTGTCAAGATGACATTTTGTCATTAGAATATTAGCAGTTATGAGCAATGGTTCATTATTGAACTGCAGATGACTGTGATACAGACTAGTTGTATGTGACACGGCACAATAATAACCTCATTTTCACAGGTTAGTGTCACAGACAGGTAGGATATGTACCCTCTCGCCTGCTGTAACACTGTCTCACCAGCTGTTTGTAATTAGGCTGCTGAGTATATTTGTTTTCATTGTTAACCAGAGCTACAGCTAATAAAACAAGGAAATTGCTCCTCTGATCCCAAAAAAAAAGAGAGGATTTTAGTGCATAGATCTGTCAGTGGGACTGGAGTTCAGTTGTGCTCTCTGAGAAAGCATATTTTAGTTGTCGTTTACGCTAATGTAACTTTTACATCACCCACCATGTGATTATTATTATTTATTTATTTATTTTACTTTTTTTTAATCCAGGAAGTCCCGTTGAGGTTCAAAAACCTCTTTTACAAGGGAGACTTGTACACATGCAAAACAAAGACAACGATGTGTAAAACAGGCCTAATGTGTAAAACAGCCTTATCCTTGATTAGAAAGTTTAGAAAACATTTATCTATATTTGTGAAGTTTAGACACATGGTAAGATACGTTTTGTTTGATGTCATTTATGTGTTGCTTGATTTATATCTGTGAAGGTAGCCTAAAAGTCTGTTTTGCATCAACCAATTCCTATACCATAAATCCAAATGTGAAGTGATTGATAGAGCAGACAATGAAATATGTACAATATTAGTGATACAGAGCTCAGAATCAGCAGCCATTTTGTTTGGTCATTAAACATTTCTCTTTGCGTATGCCAAGACAAGACAAGATAATGCTGCAGCATGGATCATATTTGCATATTAAGTTACATTTAATTCAGGCACTTTGCCAAACCACCGTTTGGTTTGTAGACCTGTAGACGTGGCCTGCTGCACTTGATATGGTATTGCATTGTATTCATGAACCATTTTGTTTTGTTGTTGCGCGATTGAGCAGATCGATTAAAGCTCAATTGAGCACAAGCATTTCACCACAGCTCTTTCTCAGTCCGATGTCCAGTAGAGTCAACGTATCACAATTTAACATGTATGCAACGCAGATATAGATACAGAAATAACGTCTACAGGACTGTACATCCATATCCGTTACTTTACTACCTCCAAATAAACATCCCACAAATACATTATAGCCTTTTGACCGAGGTCAGGTGTAGCGATCAAACTCTGTACCACAACGTAGGCTGTTAAGGTGTCGTAAAGAGGTTGTTAATATTGGAGTTTGATCAATGGCAGGCGTACGCAGTCAGATCTGAGAGGGGAGAGGCCTCTGAGAGGGCTCATAGTGTCGACAGTTGGCAGCCAACCCCAAACCAAAACTGTATCCTCAAGTGAACTCTCCACGACGTCCAGCATCACAGGCCTGCCAGGGTTTTAAGATTCCTGCTGCATGTTAGATGGTAAACAACAGAGGAGACTAGTAGACTAGTTAGACTAGTAGACTAGTTAGACGACCAAAACTGGTATTCTAGGTAAATTATGACACGTTAACAAAACACTGTGGGTGTGTGTGTGTGTGTGTGTGTGTGTGTGTGTGTGTGTGTTTGCTTGTCCTATTATTTGATTGATGTGCGTTGTGTATGTGCAATGCGGTTTGTACTCTTGTAGGACTTTTGATTGGTTGAACGATGTGGCGAGGTATGACGTAAGCGGGGTTTACCCTCGTAATTGAAGGTGCACCATCAGCGATTGTCCTCAGAGAAGAGAAGTGACTATATATAGGGAGATAGACAGACACATGTCGTACGTCAGGTGGTACAGACACAATCTTGTGCTGCTTTTTCAATTCCTCTCTTAACGGAAATCACTGTAAACTCTCCAAATTAATGTTTTTAGGAATTTGGAAAAAATTCATGGTTATTTCCCGAGGTTATTTCTTTCATTGTGAGAACGGTGCAGAAGTGGCCGGAGTGTGGCTTGAAGTGGCCCAGGTTTCAGTGCTCCGGGAGCGGAGGAGAAAGAGAGAGGGAGTGTGTGCTCTCCCCCTGTCCCTCCTCCATGGCAGCAGCGTCGGTCTCTGGGTCTGGGAGTGTGTGAGCTGGGAGAAGCAGCAGCAGCAGCAGCAGCAGCAGCAGCAGCCGGAGCAGTCAGCCATGTTAGCTCGATCTTCTTCAGCTTTTTTAATCACAACATTTAAAAACACACAACAGAGAAAGCTTGAGGCTAAAAACTAAAGTGAAAGTTGAGAGAAAGTGAGATTCCCCAAACCTCTGTTTATGCATGCGGTCCCTCTCAGTCCCCCAGGTGTAAAAATACGAAGGAGAAAAAACGGTGAAATAAAAAACTGCATAATACTGTCGTGGTCCACGATATGAGACACGTTTTTTTAATATATATATATATATAGTTTTGCTATTCCCCTCTCCTTTTGTGCTCCTGCTACTTCGGGGAGAAAGGAGGAAAAAAAAAGTTGCCTGTACAAGCTCTTAGTTTCTTTGGGAATGGGAGGGGGGAGGGGGGGTGGTTGGGGTGGGTGTGGGTGGGGGGGGGGGATAGTAGCCTGAAGAGGCAGGAAGTTGTTTTACAATAGCGTATCTGTCGCGAGCTGCAGCTAAAGAGCGTTGCCGTGGTCGCAGGCAGCAATAGAAAGTAACTGGGAGGAAAAAAGTCGGAGGGAGGGAGGGAGGGCGGGTGGGAGGGAGGGAGGGTGGGAGGGAGGGAGGGAGGGTGAGTTTATCCTGCAGCAGATGGGGTTGGGAGGGTTGTGTGGGAAACTGGCTAAAGTGTCACTGAATTAGGTGACAGTTTACAGTACAGATAGGTCACATATTTGTGTGCAACATGCGGGTGTGTTACACAGAGAGAGGTTTTGGACACGGTTCTTGGAGTTGATACTACGTCCAGTGAGGTCACTGCTGTCATACTGGGAGGAACAAACTGGACAAGAAAGGGTGGGACACAGATGGGTGGAGGGAAGGAGGGAGGGGGAGGGGAGGGGAGAGAGAGAGAGAGAGAGAGAGAGAGAGAGAGACGAGTGAAGGACATGAGCAGAGTCATCAGAAGAGTCCATTCGAGTCCAACTTGAGCTCTCGATGCACTAAGCTCTTGCAATCACGCACACTGCTTCCCTGCGTCTCCGACGACCCCGCCAGCAGGCATGGAGTCGTCTCACCCTGCCCTGCTGCTGCTTATCTGGCTTTGACTCCCTGCCAAAATAGCTAGCTTCAGCGACCGAGGAGTGTTTAACTCATACATGTGAGGTAGTGGCGTCGCGGGAGCCTAAAGGCACTGTCCCCTCTTCCCTTCACAAATGCAGTCAAAGCCTATGTTGCCTGCAGGTGCCGGCTGTGCCCCCCACCCCCCACCCCCCCCCCCCCCGATTTAGAGGATAATGGTCTCGTCCCCTCTTTGAAAATACCCCCAAACTTCTCTTTTGTAGTCCTGTAGCTCCTCAGAGGTGAGACAGATTATCAGTTCAATCAGTTGCCTGTAGCCGGTCTGCGCAGTTTGGTGTTGTTTTATTCATGTGTGATGTGTCATGGGTGCTGGAATGGCGAATGGGTGTGTGCGTATGTGGGCTGTGGGATATGCTTCTTTGGTAGAACAGTATCATACTCACCCATACTCCCACCCTTCTAACCCCCTGCCCCCCCCCCCCCCCCCCCCGCCCCCCTCTCTCTCTCTATCCCTCTCTCACACACGCACGTTGTGTTGGACCGGTGATGAAATTGCGTCTTGCTCATGCACTCCGATGCGTCCCGATTTCATCATCAGCTGAGTTCCTTTTCCTCCACTCAGAGCTTCTTCTCTCTCTTCTTCTTCTTCTTCTTCTTCTTCTTCTTCTTCTTCACCCACCCCCCTCCCTCTCTCTCTCTCTCTCTCCCTCTTTCCCTCTCTCCCTCTCTCTCTCTCTCTCCCCGGTCCCGGCCACATGCGAGGGGGAGACTAGGACGCTGCAGATTAAAAAAAGGAAAAGCGTTGGCTGCTATTCCTAAAGCAGGAACCTCCCCTTCAGACATGCTGTGCCAGAAGAAGGAGGGGTTTTGACTCCTCTCAGGATTTTAACCCTCTGCCTCCAGCACGCCCTGCGAGACGAGAGCTGTAGAACACCCTGCAACAAGTAGCTTTTGGGAGCTTTCGGCTCCACTTTCTGTTGCCATTTTAGCAATTTTCTTCTGACCTTTTTTTTCTCCTTTTTTCTTCTTCCTCCTTCGCTTTTCCGCTGCTGCTTTTTCTCCCCGTTCGTTCGTTCACATGGTTTTGTCTGGGGGGGTAATTGTCGAAAGCGATTGAATTGTTTTGGGGGTTTTTTTTTTCTCCAGTAATGAGGGTTATTTAATCTTTTATGCTTCGAATGCGATGCGTTTGAGCTGCCTAGCCCAGATTTGGGGATCCATCTCAAGGCTCTCCTCTACTCCAGGAAGCCCCAGGATGTCTTTCTCTGCCGCAGAGGAGGAGGAGGAGGAGGAGGAGGAGGAGGAGGAGGAGGAAGATGGCTGTGTTTTCTGAGAACGTTGTGCGTGTCTGTATGTAGAGAGGTGCCAGTAGCCCTCATGGTGTTGCATCATCTGTCTCTCTCGCTTTCCTTTTTCACATCTTTCTTTCTTCCTATTAGACACACACACACACACACATGCACACTCACACACACACTCACACACACCCACACACACACACACACGTACCCACGCACGCACACACACACCCACACACACACCCACACACACACACATACTTATACAGATACACTACACGTTCTTACTCTTAGTATTTATTTCCCTCCTCTCCCTCTCAGCCTCTCTCCTTTTCCCCCTCATACTCTCCCTCCCTCCCTCCCTCCCTCCCTCCCTCCCTCCCTCTCTCTCTCTCTCTCTCTCTCTCGTTGGCTCTTCCCCCTTTCTCTCTCTCTCTCTCTCTCTCTCTCTCTCCCTCCCTCCCTCCCTCTCTCTCTCTCTCGTTGGCTCTTCCCCCTTTCTCTCTCTCTCTCTCTCTCTCTCTCTCTCTCTCTTTCTCTCCCTCGTTCTCGTTGGCTCTCTCATGTGAAAGGAGAGCAGGAGGGCGGTGCGCGGCAGAGCTTTTTCTGGGACAGGTGCCAATTCTAAACAAAAGACACAAAAAGCCAATGAGTGAGAGATGCCTTCAACGAAAAGAAAAAAAAATGTTGCATGTTGAAACGCAAGAAGAGATTTGTAACGATCGGGGATGCAGTGTGTGTGTGTGTACGTGTGTACGTGTGTGTGTGTGTGTTTGCGTGTGTGTGTGTGTGTGTGTAGACGGTCCCTGTGTAGGATTCTCTGTGCACGAGTGAGTGAGCAGAAATTTCGAATTCTCTCTCTCTCTCTCTCTCTCTCTCTCTCTCTCTCTCTCTCTCTCTCTCCCCCTTCCCTTTCTCTCTCTCTCGTTGTCTCGTGCTGTCTTGTGAAGGCATTTGAGTTTTTTCGGGGAGGGAGGAGAAAAAGGGGAGGGGTCCTCCTTGTTCAGACTTTTGAATTATTCATAGTCCAGGGCCGGCCCTGAGACCGGATTGGCTGTTCCATTAGCATTCAGCCGACATTCAGCTTGTCTGTTTGCTAACATTCCTCATTCAGAGACTTGTTAACTGCCAGACGGGAGGAACACGCGCCTCCCTGGGACCCACATGGCCTACCATTGTGGCGGGCGCTGGCAGTCCCAGGCTAGGCTAGGGGGTGGCAGACACTCAGGCAGGCAGGCATGTGTCACTGAACTGGGGGTAGGCAGGCGGCTCCCTCTCCCTCTCCCCCGGCCTGCCTTCTGTACCTCTCACCGGGAGCTAGCTGACTAACTCAGGCTGCCTGCCGTCTCTGCCTTTCTCTACACAGACCTGTGTGGATCTAGCCGGATGGATAAAAGGGCCTCCCTGGATTTCACCACCTTTACCTGGGATAGCTGGTGGTGTGCTGGTGGATGCCTGTGTTCGGGTAAGTGACGTGGGTGTGTGTGTGCGTGTGTGTGTGTGTGTGTGTGTGTGTGTGTGTGTGTGTGTGCGCATGGGTGTGTGCGTGCGTGCGATAACGAAATGTAAGAAAAAGAGAAGATAAAATTCAAGGGTC
>NC_139674.1:14113099-14123099 GCF_951799395.1 Argentina silus
CTTTCCTAAAGAGCATATCAAAATAATAATAATAATAATAAGTGAAGTCATTTAGATCAGTTCAAGAATGTTTTTCAGGTTGAATGGATCTGGGGCTGGGGGGCTGGGGGGCTGGGGGGCTGGGGGGCTGGGGGGCTGGGGTGGTCTTTGTGAACTGACTGGTTGAATGGATCTGGGGCTGGGGGGCTGGGGTGGTCTTTGTGAACTGACTGGTTGAATGGATCTGGGGCTGGGGGGCTGGGGGGCTGGGGGGCTGGGGGGCTGGGGGGCTGGGGTGGTCTTTGTGAACTGACTGGTTGAATGGATCTGGGGCTGGGGGGCTGGGGGGCTGGGGGGCTGGGGGGCTGGGGGGCTGGGGTGGTCTTTGTGAACTGACTGGTTGAATGGATCTGGGGCTGGGGGGCTGGGGTGGTCTTTGTGAACTGACTGGTTGAATGGATCTGGGGCTGGGGGGCTGGGGGGCTGGGGGGCTGGGGGGCTGGGGGGCTGGGGTGGTCTTTGTGAACTGACTGGTTGAATGGATCTGGGGCTGGGGGGCTGGGGTGGTCTTTGTGAACTGACTGGTTGAATGGATCTGGGGCTGGGGGGCTGGGGTGGTCTTTGTGAACTGACTGGTTGAATGGATCTGGGGCTGGGGGGCTGGGGTGGTCTTTGTGAACTGACTGGTTGAATGGATCTGGGGCTGGGGGGCTGGGGTGGTCTTTGTGAACTGACTGGTTGAATGGATCTGGGGCTGGGGGGCTGGGGTGGTCTTTGTGAACTGACTGGTTGAATGGATCTGGGGCTGGGGGGCTGGGGTGGTCTTTGTGAACTGACTGGTTGAATGGATCTGGGGCTGGGGGGCTGGGGTGGTCTTTGTGAACTGACTGGTTGAATGGATCTGGGGCTGGGGGGCTGGGGTGGTCTTTGTGAACTGACTGGTTGAATGGATCTGGGGCTGGGGGGCTGGGGTGGTCTTTGTGAACTGACTGGTTGAATGGATCTGGGGCTGGGGGGCTGGGGTGGTCTTTGTGAACTGACTGGTTGAATGGATCTGGGGCTGGGGGGCTGGGGTGGTCTTTGTGAACTGACTGGTTGAATGGATCTGGGGCTGGGGGGCTGGGGTGGTCTTTGTGAACTGACTGGTTGAATGGATCTGGGGCTGGGGGGCTGGGGTGGTCTTTGTGAACTGACTGGTTGAATGGATCTGGGGCTGGGGGGCTGGGGTGGTCTTTGTGAACTGACTGGTTGAATGGATCTGGGGCTGGGGGGCTGGGGTGGTCTTTGTGAACTGACTGGTTGAATGGATCTGGGGCTGGGGGGCTGGGGTGGTCTTTGTGAACTGACTGGTTGAATGGATCTGGGGCTGGGGGGCTGGGGTGGTCTTTGTGAACTGACTGGTTGAATGGATCTGGGGCTGGGGGGCTGGGGTGGTCTTTGTGAACTGACTGGTTGAATGGATCTGGGGCTGGGGGGCTGGGGTGGTCTTTGTGAACTGACTGGTTGAATGGATCTGGGGCTGGGGGGCTGGGGTGGTCTTTGTGAACTGACTGGTTGAATGGATCTGGGGCTGGGGGGCTGGGGTGGTCTTTGTGAACTGACTGGTATTCTAGGTCCCGTCATGGGTATGTACATACACATTACTTTCAATTGAACTTTCTAGAAGTTTATCATGGTTGGCCAGTGCTATGTTGAAAATATCAGTGTTTTCCTTCAAGTGGAAACAACCCCATCATCCTCTATGGTTGAGCCCTGGAGGAACAGCACGTTACCAAGTCATTCAGTAAGAAGCCTGCAGTTACACAAAGTTAGTGAAATGTTTACAACAAAAGCATTTGTTTGTTTTGAATGCAGCCGTGCCCTCCCCATCCGCCCGGCCCCGACAGCAGACGGAGGAATCACTGCTGGTACGGTTGGTGTTCCCTCAGAGATGTGACTTCACTGGAAGCGGCCCGGGCTCTAAACATATTAAATAAGGAGATTAGACTCTTAAACAGAAAGAGAATCCAGTGCATGAAAGGTCAAATGAAGCTTAGGAGGAAACCATACACGAGGGCACCACCGCTGGCACCCTGAACTACATAAAGGGCCTATTGTCACCACACTCAGCAGCTTTCCACCGCCGCTGAGGAGCCCTGGTGGGGAAGCGCCACCTGTAGGCCGCCGGGTAGACTGCGGCGGTGTGAACGGCCACTCTTCTGAGGGCTGTGAGGGAGCTCCCAGTCGGTCTCTGGCTGCGATTGAAAAGGTTGAAAATACATTGTGCTTTTCTTTTGTCCCTTCGGGTGGGGGGTGTTATTATCGCTGGGCTGACACCACCGGGCTGGGCGAAGCAATCTAGTGGAATCCTTGTTTTACTCTATCCCAACCTGGTCAGATTAGTTGTTTTTTTTTACGTCAAGCTAGTGTTGAAGGTATGCAAAAACAGGGCCTCTCTCAGTTCCACAAACTGCCAGGTAAATGGGGTCCTGCAACCCATACAATCCGTCAGCGATTTGGTCGACAATCAAAAACCAGGACACACACACACATCATCAGAATCAGAATCAGAATCAGAATTCTTTATTTGGCCAAGTACATTTGCACATACAGGCAATTGACTTGGTGAGGTTGGTGCATGGGACATAAAAAAACAATAGCATATATTGACAAAAAATGTACAAAATAGCCAAATATGAACAAAATAGCAATAACAAATTTACAGATGTATAAAATAGAACAATAAAACAATACATTTCATAGGCTGTGCGAGGCTAAGTGGCAATGAGGCCAGAGGCTGTGAAATCTACCCCGGCCGCCCCGGGCAGGGTACCGTCTCTTATTCAAACCAGAGAGACACCGCTCGCATTTGTGTCACATGCTTCTAAAAAAAAAACTAAAAAAAAAAACTGTTTCATGTGGACGGCGTGCTTTTTCACCCGGAGGTAGAGTCTCTGTGGATGAATGAATGAAACAGTGTGACATCAGAAACGCAACAATAGAGCCTACACAGTCCTCCCAGGGCACTGGGTTTGTCCTTATACTCCCAGCGGGGTCGTGAAGTTCAGCCACCGCCGCTGTTCGACCCCTCTCCTCCTCAGATATGAGGATGAATCCGGCCCATTCACGCAGACGAGAATGAAGCTCGCTGAGCGTGGCGGTGGCGGAGGGCTGGTCTGGCTAGAAGGGGGCTGTGCAGTGGCAGAACTGGGGTACGAGAGAGTGACGGGGGGGGGGGGGGGGGGGGGGGTTTAAGATTGAGAGCAACAGAGGATTCGTCTGACGATGGACTGAGAATCTGCTACAGACGGCTAAATGCGTCTCAAACCACGTTGGACACGGTGGTACAGCCCACAGCCTACAGCCTACAGCGTACTGTATCCACTGTCTGGCCAGTGTCCCGAGTTCAACGTTCTAGTCTCATCTCAGCTGGTGAGGTCATGCGAGGACACGCAGGGCTGAGTGGGACAGAGCAATTGTGTGTCCTCAAGTGAAAAACCCCCCGTTTAAAAAAAAAAAAACAAGAAAAAAAAAAAAAACCTCAGTTGAACACTTATCGCACTGTAACTGCTTTTCTGTTACAGTACAAGTTCTCTTTCAGTCGACTCTGTTCTCGCTGTGGGACACGCAGTCTGTGTACCTATTCGCTGAAGACCTCCGTACAATCACGCCGATGACGCCTTGTTTGGGTTGGCTAGTTGGTGTTCGTAGTCTCTTCCTCAACTCTTCCTCCATCGCCGAACCCCCCCATCGAGCCCCGGCTCGTGCAAGGCTCGCGGGGAGTTGAATCAGAAGGATGCCGACAGTGAAGCTAGCGGTCTATTTGGCCGCGCTGTGGCGTCCTCGACGGACCCGTGGACGCAGCTGGGCTGTTTGGACTAAAATCCAGGGTCGCGTCGGGGAAGAAGGCCAAGGAGGTCTACTCCACTATCCCTCCCGTCCTGTCAAGGACCACCCTCAGTCAGAGAAGAGGCCCTTCCTGGTCGTGACCATGAAACCCCCCCCCCCCTACCCCCTCACCTTCAAGATTCCAAGGTCGCCGTCCATAGTCCAGCCACCCCAGACCAAGGACCGGTCCCGCCCCCCGGCCCCCTCGGCGCCCGGCAAGAGGAGCAGGAAACGCTAACCCAGCAGGTGCCGGGGGCCTATGAGACTCTCCACTCACACCTTTGGCCTCTCCAGAGCAGGAGCGCATGGACACCCTCCGTCCCGTAGGCGCTCTGCCTGTTTACCCGGCCGGGACTACATTGTTCCCGTGTTTGGGATCAGTTGTTTGTCTCCGTTGCGAACCCTGCCCAGGGCGGGGCCGTGTCCACGCAGCGCCGCCACCCATTGGATTGTGGGGGCCATTGTTGAGGCTTACAATTGTCTTGTGAGACAATTTTGGCGTCCTGGCGCCCTCCACCCACGGCATGGCGTTGTCGGCCCTGTTCAAGGGCGTCTCTGTCTCAGAGATGTGTGTGCCGCAGCCAACTGGGCTTCTCCACAAACCTTTCAAAGGTTCTACAGCCTGGATGTGACTGTGTCCTCTGTGGGTGACCTTGCTAGGTCCTATATATAGGGTGGGCGGTACGTGGTCCTCTGTGGCTCAGTTGGTAGAGCATGGCGCTAACAATGCTTAGGTTGTGGGTTCGTTTCCCGCTGGGACTATATATACTGAAATGTATGCACTCACTGCAATGTAAGTCGCTTTGGATAAAAGCGTCAGCTAAATGGCATATGTTATTACGTGGGGCTGTCTGCCTGCAAGTGTCATCGGCCTGTACCAGGCGTGATTGTATAGGGGCCTTCAGTGAATAGGTACCCAGAGTGTGTGTCCCATAGTGAGGGGTCTCCCTCATCTCCTTCAGAGAACCTGGGTTACATTCGTAACCTCTAGATTCTCTCTGTGGGACTTGCAATTTCTATATTAAAACATATAATACAATGTCATATTTCAGTACAAAAGCAACAGAAGTAGGTTTATCCACAGAGACAGCTAGTTATCTCTCGCTACTGAGGCCTGGTTTGTATTTTACAAGCTAATTTAATATGAAGGCATTCAGGGGGCTGTGTGTGTTACAGATGTGTGTGGCTGTGTGTGTGTGTGTGTTTGAGACCTCACTCCTCAATGCTGTGACTCACCTTTGTGGGTGATGACTCCCCCATGTCCACCCTATTACTCCCCATCCTGAGGTAAACCACAGTACACACACACACATCAACCACCACCACCACCACCACAAAATGAACTAATGTTCAAACCAGGCACGATGTTATCCAACCCTGGTCAGGTCTAGAGGAGAAACACACATCTGGCCTTCGCCAGATTACTTCCCCGCTGAGCCGTACACAAAGCCCTGCTTAATAATGCAGAGAGGGACAAGGAAATACCACGGTTTGTTTGTGTGTGTGTGTGTGTGTGTGTGTGTGTGTGTGTGTGTAAAGTGAGAGTGACTTTAAATGACTTTCTCTGCACAGCACAACAGGTGAAAGACTACCTGTCTACTCAGGTAGCTAACGGCTTGTCCTCCTATTTACCCATTCTCTCTCTCTCTCTCTCTCTCTCTTTCTCTCTCTCTGTCTCTCTCCCTCTCTCTCTCTCTCTCTCTCTCTCTCTCTCTCTCTCTCTCTCCCCCCCCCACCCCTCTTTTTCTCTCTTTCTCTTTCAGATGGAGAGAACCTGAGATGATGCTGATAACACACCAAGCAGTTTGAAGGATGGGGGCACATGGTTCGGGGTCCTACTAATCACTCCAAAAAAAATCCAAAACAACCCCAAATAAGTACCCAAAAGTACCCGAACTTGTGGATTGCTTTTGGTACTTTTGGGTTCTTTTGAGTACTTTTTGGTTATTTTGGATATCTGTTTGTTGTTGGTTGGGTTGGGTTGGTTTGGTTTGGGTACTTGTGGGTTATTTTATTAACTGGTGTATTCATAATTACAACCACTATGAATCGATGATGCAAACCTGCCTGTTATATGTGCATTTCATGTAGAATGAATGCTTTGGTGTTGTTCTTATGTAAAAGGAATGGTGGCTGAGAATCCATGTAGATGTCAGTACAAAAACGTCACGTGGTTGTGTTTTGATAATCTTAACTTTTCCGTGTTTTCCTATACTGTTCCATGTCTGAGTTTATACAGGAGAATCCATGAGGACCATTGCTGCTGTTGCAGAGTAAAGACTGTCCTTTGGGGTGAGGTAGTAGGTTGTATAGTTTTAGGGTCCTACCCATGCTGTCAGATGACTATACAACTTACTGTCTTTCCTGAAGTGGCTGTGATGTCATCGCCTTCTCATGGTGAAGAACCTATCTGGAGACAGGAAGTCAACAATCTGGAGACGGTTGCAACAAACAAACACTCCATTACCCAACTGACCGGTTGGCCAGCTTATGATACGAGATGCGCCTTTATCGTTTGTGACAACAGACATCTGCTTTGCGTCAGCAGTTCATGAGCATAGTGTTCGCACAGGGTGAGGTAGTAGGTTGTGTGGTTTCAGGGTTGTGATTTTGCCCCATCAGGAGTTAACTGTACAACCTACTGCCTTCCCTGAAGGACAGCAGCACAACAGACGAGGCACAGACACCCAACAGACAAGGCACAGACACATGAACAGAGGAAGCGATTCACTTCACATGGGTAAGACAGGAGAGAAGATTAAATTAGGACTGGTGCCTTCTGACTACAAATGATGACAGTCATATTGCCCGGAATGAACGAGACTAGACAGACAACTAATTATCGTCATGACCATCTGTATTTGTTTTCTTGTACATTAATTTGTATGCTCAATAAAAGGCATCATAAAAAGGATTATTATCAGTGTCATGTAGTTTTCTTCCGCTTGTGTTACATGTATACATTGTGTTCTTCTTTCTCAATGAAGAATGCATGACTGTGAAAATACAGAAGTAGCAGTGACACTCATTAGCCTGTGTTGACAGATGCACAGCTGTAATGAGAGGGTAGTGTCCCTCACAGGCACCCATACCACTGTTCCAGTAGTGTTGTGAGGGCTGGCTCTCACTCAGACAGACCAGATAACCAGTGGTACTAAGGATGGAACAGGCATTCCCCCCCCAAGCTTCCCCCCGAAATAAGTATATTGTATGTGTATAAAATTAATATTGAATCGTGTGGATTTGTCTGAATGTGTTGAGGAATTGATTAACAGAGGGTCACTAACTAACGATGATGTCAGTGATTTGCAGTGGTTGGACCTCTGTATCAGGTAGCTACACTAGATGGCGCCGTAGATTACATTATTCAATGCAGATGGGTTTTCCCTGCAATGATTTTTAGATAGATAGATAGATAGGTAGGTAGGTACTTTATTGCACCCCGAGGGGAAATTAAGGCGTTACAGCAGCTCACATCACAAACAACAACAACAACAACAACAACAAAATAAAGTGACAGTAGAATAATAGAATAAATTAGACTTCTGAAACATTATATATAGTAAGAACAGTCCAGTATGATTTAACATCCCCCAGCCTGAGATCACCCCGATGGAGCCAGTCGGAGGAGCAGTTGTACAGTCTTATTGCGGCAGGCAGAAAAGATCTCCTATAGCGCTCCTTAGTGCAACGTGGTTTTAATAGTCTGTTGCTAAAGGAGCTTCTCTGCTCTGCCACAGTGTCATGTAGGGGATGGGAGGGATTGTCCATGATGGCCAGGAGTTTGGTCCTCATCCTCCTATTGGCCACCTCCTCCACAGTGTATTTTACTTTAATAAGGGGTCGGTTGTCATTCACTTTTATCTGTCTCCTGTTACAACGGTATTATGATCCCAGCGGTGCATAAACACACAAGCACACACACTGTCTGTCTGTCTGTCTGTCTGTCTGTCTGTCTGTCTGTCTGTCTGTCTGTCTGTCTGACTCATCACTCTGAGATGGTTGTAAGCAAGGAGATTAGTTGTTTAATCGCATACAACCACACACACACACACACACACACACACACTCACTCACTAGCATCTACATAGGCAGGGTGGATTGGGGTTGTTTGGGGTGATTAGTAGGCCAGAGAATGCACTGTAGCTGTGATGTGATGGGTTGGACATCATGTTCATCTCAACTGCAGCTATATAACTATTTCAGTCGCAAATAATAGATGAAATGGGTAACATGGAAAACAGACACCAGTTAAATTGGTCAAAGAGCAGACAGCATCACACTCACTGTATGCAAACACTCATATCAGGGAGCATATTATTTGACAAACTGGAATGCATTGTCATTGGAAACTTGGATCAATGGAATATTCCATCTAATAATTACAGAATGAGTCACTTGGAATAATTGTGGGGTACTGATTGTTGTTGCAGCAATAATATTAATATCATTATTAATAATAATAATAATAATAATAATAATGCACATTTTGCATTTGGAATAGCCGTTGCAAAGTGCAACGGTAACAACAGAGCTCTATCTGCGAATCTCAACGTTCTCAACGGTCTTAGCAGGACGAGTTCCGCTTTGAGGGAGCTCTGGATGCCTATTGGCTAAATCCATAGGTGTGTCAGGAGGTGTGTGCGGCTCGCTCGCTGTCCGTCACAACGTCATTTCCGAAAAGGAGCGCACAGATTTTTAACAGCGCTGAGTACAGTTGGGTTGACAGCGTCACTGGTGGATAACAGCATTGTCCAGGACCACACACCTGCGCTTCTGATTTAAACTCAGACAGTCACACTCGGCGCAATTTGTAACTCTGGATTGGACAGTTGAGGTACCCTTTCTTTGCTAAACAATGTTCTTATGTAATAGTGTTATCATAGAAAACGTTCAAGGGGGTCTTTTTCTCCTGTGTTCATCACGTTATGTTGATGGGGTGAAAACTGCGTATTGATAACCCCAGTCACTTCGACGTAGATGATTCGTCTATCTTTTTTTGTCGAGTAATGTATGGTACATTTGGAAATATCTGAAGCACTTAGAAAGTGAAAAGTAGAGACAAGTAAATAAAAGACTGAGAAGTCGGTAATAATGTATCTTCAATGTAATATGATATAATCTATGCCGTGCATAATTACATATTGTAGCTTGTTAGGCTGCTGTGTTCTGCATTATGTTCCCTGAGACATTGTATCAGTCTGTAGACTTGTAGTTTTACTAGTGGAATTTGAATTACAGTTAAGCTCCTGGTGCAATACAATTCCTATGCAAACAAGGCTTACAGAAATGATCTGTACAAAACCATTGTTCTCAGAATGCCATTGCTTGGTTGGGAAGCAGTTCCAACAGACTTCCTAACTTGTGTCCACCTGTTTTTGTAATAAGCTGTTACTTGTCTTCTAGACTCCCTGTCTGTGTTTGAGTGCTTCCGCAAGTTCTGCATACTTAGTCACGTAGACTTTGACTACAGGTTAATTGATCACATGTTTAGTCTGTGTTTCCGTAGTGTTTCAGTGTATTTTCCTGTCATTCTTTGTCTTTGAAGCTACTCTGCCTCCACTCAGGCAGCTTAGTTTTGCTTGCCAGTCACTCTTGTTGATGTATGACACAGAGACAGTCTTATAAACATCCACATCATATGAAGAGAGATTAAATACCTAAAAATAACACGAGCAGCGTACATGGTCGGGACTGTCTGCAGCTGACCTGGAACATTGTCTGCTGGAAATGTAGAAGTGGGTTTAGGGAGTTTCCCAAATTAGTGTTTATGTTATTAATGCCTTATAACAACAATAAGCTGTGTACTGTATCAGAACACCCTAATGCCAACTGTTGTGGTTCTGATGGCTTAGTTGGTTGGAGTCTGGTTGGTTGGGTGCTTGCAACGCCAAGTTGTGATTCGCTTCCAAAAAGGGCTATATGCTGCAGTATAACGTAATGGATGTGATGGATAAAATCGTCTGCTAACCATCATCTCATGAGTTTGGAGTTTTTCTGTGAGTCACAAACCTGACTGTTGTCTCACCACGCCGATCTATCTGGCCCTCGGGCGAGTGTCCTGTCCTTCCAAGTCATGCTGGCTGTGTTTGTGCTGATGTGAGCATGTGATCTTAGCCCCCATGCCGTTTCCTTTTGAGCGCAAAAGCACATT
>NC_139674.1:14125599-14133099 GCF_951799395.1 Argentina silus
TAACCACGTTTCTCGAAAACTGTGTTAAAGTTACTTCTTACTTTTGTTAACTTTTTATGATGTAGCCAAAATACTGTAGGGACACAAAGCTAGAAATATACAATAGACACTCTCATTCAGGTAATCATTTATTATTATTATTATTATTATTATTATTATTATTATTATTATTATTATTATTATAAAAGGGAAATTGATAAAAAAACTTTAAAAAAAACTGACAAGACACAAGAAACATAAGTCTGGCTTTGAAACTCTTCAATGACATTTGATTTAAATCAATGACATTTGTGTATTTTCCTCTATTATACCAAAAATAAAATAGCCTACACTTTTGGCAGCAAAAATAAAATAAAATACAAGTTGGCCTGTCGTGTGTACACACACACAGAGACACCCAATCTGCTCCTTGTTTGCCTCAGACATAGCCTCTGCATAAAACATGAAAACGTTCTTTATTGTCTGCAACTGGTGCGGGAAGGATCGTAAGAATCTGTCTTAGGAACACCATATGTGTGATCACGCTAAATCCTTTGATGTCCTTTTTGTGGTGTCCCTAAGTGTGCAGCATGGATATCGTCATTCTCAATGGAAGTTATTAGGGCTAAATATTTGTGTGATTTGCTTGCTTTGCTTTCCCCACTGTACTCAACAACAATGAAGTCTCAATTTTTTGGAGCATGAGATGAGGATGTTGATGCGGTGCTTGGTGAGGATGTTGATGCAGTGGTTTGTAACTACTCCTGTATGATTTCCCATTGTTTTTCTGTTGTCCCTGCAAAAGAACTCTTTTGGAAGTCTTTTAAATTCCTCTGTGAAGAGGGTTCGACATGCGTTCTACATGGTGAGAATTGCACAAGCTCTGGATTCCAAGCCCCCCCCCCCCCCTCCCCCCCCCACCATAATACATCAGACAGATGTGGACAGCTGGGAAAATACGCTGTTGTCTCCATCTCAGTTTTTCACAAGGGGAGCCCGGAGGAGTTGTGCTCCGGAGTCTGTTCTGGGACTCAATGTCTCAAGTAGATTTACTGGGAAGAAATATCTGCTGGGAATGTACTGGGAAGTGTTTGTGAAAAACCCATTAGACACACCACGGTGTAAGACCAATGGTGTTGGAGCGTGGCTGCTGAATGTCCAACAAAGCATGTCAAATAACAAAACTTTCATAACTGCCGTTTGGGCCTTGAGCTGAACAATGTACTGTAATGCCCCATTAAGTCCTAGACTATCAGTTATGTAATGTACTCACACTCAGAGGGTACTAAGAACTACCCTTGGAGGTTATTGGAGGACAAGGGGGGAGAGAGAGAGAGAGAGAGAGAGAGAGAGAGAGAGAGAGAGAATATTCTACTATTGGCCTGGCCAGTGTGATCTCTAATTGACAGATGTTTTCAACCACAAAGAGAGCACAGCTGTGTATGTTAAACCAGTGTCACTCCCACACAGACAGACAGACAGACAGACAGACAGACAGACAGACAGACATCTCTGTACAGCTACTGGTACACTACCTACTATACTACATTCCCCTGAGATGTGTCAGTCAGTCAATAGAGCGTTGTCTTCTGATGAAGGAGGGGAGGAGAAGAAGACTCTTCATCTATTCAACCTTTCTTTCTCTCTCTCTCTCTCTCTCTCTCTCTCTCTCTCTCTCTCTCTCTCTCTCTCTCTCTCTCTCTCTCTCTCTAACACCTCATTTACATTTACATTTATGGCATTTAGCAGACGCCTTTATCCAAACCGACTTACAACGAATACATTTGTTTAAGTAAGTGAATCATCTATCCATCAGTCATCATAAGATAAAGTAATCAACGCTCACACCAGGGGTCATAGGCAGTCACCATGCTCAGACCAGGGGCCATAGGCAGTCACAACGCTCAGACCAGGGGCCATAGGCAGTCACAACGCTCACACCAGGGGCCGTCGGCAGTCACAATGCGAGAAGAAGGATTTTTTTTGATTTTTTTTTCTCGTCCTCCTTTTTTTCTCGTCCTCCAATAAGGCAGTTCTTAGTACCCTCTGAGTGTGAAGACATAATAAAATAAATCTGAACAAATATCCCAAATCATGCTCTTCCACACTGAGGACATGGGATTCTTTTTTCTTGATGTTGAGAAATATAGGCCTATGCTTTGTTCCTCTGGCCGAAAGGGGCCTACTTGTGAAAATGGGTAGGGAAGACAGATGATGTCATATCTTCCCTCCCTATTTTCAAGGAAGCTAGTTTAACCCAGAGGTGTCGATGGAGAGGACATTCTTCGCTTTAGGCTACTGATATGCAGATCCTTGGCTCACTGTCCTTGGCTCACAGTCACATCCAAAGCTCAATCGTAGCGTTGCAGTGAATCAGGAAGGTGTACTTTGGTTGGTCACAGGGACAGAAGCGTACCCTGTGTTTAGTCAGTGTGTAATAGGTTTGATAAGACCCGCTCCAGTGTTGACTCTATGGGCAAGGTTTGCTCTCCCTCACAGACTGGGGCAACCTGCCCTCCTATTAAATAAAAACAATCCAGTTATATTTCTCTCTCTCTCTCTCTCTCTCTCTCTCTCCTTCTCTCTCTTCTGTGCAGCAGTCTGATGAGTGATCCAGAGACTGCTCGTAGTGCACAGCCATGGTAGACATGCCGGCCCCAGGCCTCTACTGCCCCCCATCCCCAGGGCCCTACTGCCCTCCATCCCCCCTGGGGGAGTCTCTCCTGGGCAGCCCGCTGTGTGGGGACCTGATCCAGGACATGGAGGACCTGGAGGACATCTCCCAGTCCATAGCAGACGACACACTCAGCTCCTTTGACTTCCCTGAGTACCACAGCACAGGTTCAGGGTCAGAGAGCTCCATTGCCTTGGGTGTGTATGCTCACTATGCAGCACTGGCTGTATCTCACTGTCAGACAGACAGATAGTTAGCATATGGGTGCATGTACGGGTGCATGTACACGTACACGTACACACACACACACACGCACACACACACGCACACACACACACACACACACACACACACACACACACACACACACACACACACATACCACCGGCCAGAGTTATTTGTCCTGGTCTGGCAATTAATATTCGCTGGCAGGTAACGCAGACCAGCTGTCACTGAGCCATGACCTTTATTGAACCTTTTTATCCAGGGTGACATGTAAAGTCGCACACGTGTGTGTGTATGTGTGTGTGTGTGTGTGTGTGTGTGTGTGTGTGTGTGTGTGTGTGTGTGTGTGTGTGTGTGTGTGTGTGTGTGTGTGTGTGTCTGTGTGTGTGTGAGAGATTCCATAGAGGTGATAACTTTTAGAGGTGATCCTCTCCTGAAAGACTGTCCTCACATTCCTGAACTTAAACAAACCCACACCCACCCACACCCACACCCACCCACACACCCACCCACCCACACACCCACACACACACACACAGACACAGACACACACACACACACACGCACGCATGCACTCGTACAGTATGCCCTCTGTAATTTGAGTGAGACAAGTTGACCCAAATTCCTAAAATCTGCAACGGGTCAATTATAGACTTATGTAATACCTCCCAACAACGAGGGCAGAGAAATGTCCCTCATTAAATATGCCACAGTGAAAAATGCCCTGGAGACTCGTGTGAAGAAACAACCCTGGTTGTGCAGGGGGAAACAAGAGCTTTCCCTAATACCTTTCACACATCAACATACATGTGCTAGATGGTTTATTGGTAGACTATTCTATCACTGTACCTTTCATGTTTTAGCTCAGTGTTTCTATCTCTGTGTGACTCACATGTGTTGTTATAATGTGTCACACAGACGTCTCTGATCTGCAATCGGGAGGCAAGATTTGAAAAGGGTCGTGTGGACGTTTTGGTTGTTTTCGGATTGCTTTTAAAGTCTGTGTGTACTTCATTTACATGTCGTTCTGTTTGTCTGTTGTGTAGATACTCTGACCCCGGCATCCAGTCCTTCCTCAGGGGTGTATGGGGCCGGCACGGGATTGGAGGAGACCTCTGCCTCCACCACCACCTCCCTGTCTCTGGAGTGTCGAGTGTGTGCAGACAGGGCTTCAGGCTTCCACTATGGAGTGCACGCCTGTGAGGGCTGCAAGGTCGGTACATAGTATACACACACACACACACACACACACACACACACACACACACACACACACACACTGGCAGGCATGGTGATATGCAAGGGCATGAGGCCAGTGGAAAGTTTGTGAGACATGTGGGTCATGTGAGGGTGAGGTGGACTCTGAAGGACATGTTACCTCTCTCCTGCTTGGCAAACGTCCTACTGTGATGTAAATATTATGGGGTGTCACCTGATACAGTCAGCACTGGCTGGTCTTGTGATGTCCATCCATTCACAAAGTAAGGAATCCTAACTTTTTATTCAGCTCCTGCGTGGTTTGCATGCTATTGCAATGTGTTAGGAGTAGATTAATCCCATTGTTTTTGGGAGAGTTTATGAGGAAGCGATGACAAAGGTTAGATTTAGAGGGGGAAAAAAAAGGTTAATTCCTGGGGGGGGGTAGTTATACGTGATTACAGGCGGATGGAGAATGGGGCCGTTTCATTGGCTGCTTGGCTTTCCACCCACTGTTGTGGTTTGATTTTTTTTTTGCGTAATCCTTCCTGGACCCCAGCTGAGAATCTCTGCTGTATTCTGCAGTTATCTCCCCTATGATCTTTTGAGGGAAAAGAACATTCTGGAAGAGAAGGAAAGACATATTCGTAAATACTGTTACACTTATGCTGTTATTGAGCCTTTATTGAATCGAGACCAATGTCTCTTTTGTGGGTGTGCCCCGTTTACAATACAGACATGATTAAAAACCCACACCTTAAAAAACACAACACAGCAAAATACAAAATACACGCATTAATCAGTCAAAACTAGAGCATGTCTCTGTGAGCTGGTTCCTAACCAAGGACTTAAAACTACAAGTTATTTACTTATCAGTAACACTGTACATAATTCCAGGTAGGTACTGTGTAAGTAAAGCAATACTGTTTTGTCTTTTTACCTTGTGCACTTTTGAGTGTATTTATATGTTGGCCAGAGACTTGTGGCTGAAACCTTGCCATTCAGTTGACGTCATTAGACCCTGGATTAGTGTCACATGCCACTTCAGACTTCTGTTGACCAACTACCCCCAGCTACCCCCAGCTACCCCCAGCTACCCCCAGCTACCCCCAGCGCAATGATATCAGTTGTTTATCACTGCTGGCTAAAAAGAGAGACTATGGCACCAGACCAGACATGATGGGCCACCATCACTGTTTACAAAACATAGACTTGACGTAGAACTGACGTAGGACTGCACACACAAGGTAAATATGCCCTGATGAGTTTGTCCTTACACTGGGAGCCCAGGGTTGTACAGGGTTGTGGCCCGGAACCAAAAATGAACCAAAGGTTCTCTGCAGGGACCAGCCAAAAAAAAAAAAATCCTTTTTGGTTCTCAGTAGAAACGTCTTTCCAAGAGTGTGGGTCCGTTGACAGTGTAGCACCTGTTCTGAGGACGTTATGAGAACTCCATGATCGTGAGCAGTCGTCCATTCTCCATTTCCATTTCCAGGTCCCTGGATGTTTATGTAGGAACTAAATGGCCAGTGGTGGAGAAGACGAACCACCACAAGGAGGTCAAAGGTGCCACTTTCATCTCGCTTGCAGCTGGAATTCTGTGCATGCTTGTTATTGAAGCACATGCATCCCTTAAGACTATTTCCATACAGACACGTGTTTGTACTGTACAGTAGGCCCAATGTGATGTAATACTGCCCCCCCCCCTTCTACTGTTACACAACCTATTGCATACTACATTCCCCTGAGATGTGTCAGTCAGTCAATGGAGCATTGTGTCTTCTGATGAAGGAGAGGAGGGGAAGAAGACACTTCGTTTCTCATATACAACCTTTCTCTCTCTCTCTCTCTCTCTCTCTCTCTCTCTCTCTCTCTCTCTCCCTCTCTCTCTGTCTCTCTCCGTACACCAAGTGACGTTCTGTCTTCTTGAAATACCCCTGGCACTGGGGAAGTGGGATCGTAAATCCATCTGCTTACGTCTTTGGTCTGGTACCTCGTGCCACTTCACAGCTATCCATCACAGCAGAGGAAAGGGCTCTAAGCTCTGTGTCCACGCACATGTGCCTGCAGACACAGACAGACACGCACACACGCACACACACACACACACACACACACACATTTCCCATTTGTTTTGCACCCCTACGTATCAAGCATGGTTGACAATAACCAGATTGGATTATGTTTTTATCATTACCGTTTGCACAAAGATGATATCCATTCCAGACCACTACACTCATCGGTATGTAGGTTTCTGGACCAATGTTAAACCTTTAAAGCATTGTGAGTGAATATCTTCTATTGGGCATGCTTCCACCTAAGTAATAATAATAATAATATACGCCATTTAGCTGACGCTTTTATCCAAAGCGACTTACATTGCAGTGAGTGCATACATTTCAGTATGTACAGTACCAGTCAAAAGTTTGGACACAACTTTATTTAGATTATTTTCTACATTGTAGATTAATATTGAAGACATCAAAACTATGAAGGAACACATATGGAATTATATAGTAAACAAAGTGTTAAACAAACCAGAATATGTTTTATATTTTAGATTCTTCAAAGTAGCCACCTTTTGCTTTGATGACAGCTTTGCACACTCTTGGCAAGTTTGTGTCCAAACTTTTGACTGGTACTGTGTATATACCTAACTCCTGGCGTAGGGTTAATGTGGACTGATTGATTGATACAGCATATCTGCCTGTACTTTATATATTCTCCACATCAAGGCAAGTCTCAGTCAAATAATCACCATTTAAAACAGACCGGCCAAATTTGGCCGCAAACACTATAATAAGGGGGGGGGGGGGGGGGGGGGGGGGGTGATGAACACATGAGAAAGGTTAAAAACACATAAGGGATTTATCTTCAAGTCCTGTGTATGAGAGTTGAACGTTTGCCCAGCAACATACAGTAGCATGAACATACAGTAGCATGAACATACAGTAGCATGAACATACAGCAGCATGAACATACAGTAGCATGAACATACAGCAGCATGAACATACAGCAGCATGAACATACAGTAGCATGAACATACAGTAGCATGAACATACAGTAGCATGAACATACAGCAGCATGAACATACAGTAGCATGAACATACAGTAGCATGAACATACAGCAGCATGAACATACAGTAGCATGAACATACAGTAGCATGAACATACAGCAGCATGAACATACAGCAGCATGAACATACAGTAGCATGAACATACAGCAGCATGAACATACAGCAGCATGAACATACAGCAGCATGAACATACAGCAGCATGAACATACAGCAGCATGAACATACAGTAGCATGAACATACAGTAGCATGAACATACAGCAGCATGAACATACAGCAGCATGAACATACAGCAGCATGAACATACAGCAGCATGAACATACAGTAGCATGAACATACAGCAGCATGAA
>NC_139674.1:14138099-14158099 GCF_951799395.1 Argentina silus
TGTTGCTTGTAACAAAATCATCACAATTCATCATAATAGACTTTGTGATTCATAGTGCAATGTTAAATAATAATAACACATTATATATCATGAACGTTCTGGCAGCTCAGGGTTATGTAGTAAATAATGTACTGTTTGTATTTAACTACTTTATCCATACCACATTTCAATGAGACAATGTGCAGCATGAAATTGGGTTATGTTATTTTCTGGATATCAGTTTTAGTCTCTTCTTCTTCACTAAATAATGTTGATGCATCCAGGAGGATCAGCTTTTTCAAATGACTCGCGTTGCATTTCTTTGATTATACATTCAATGACATCCAATATCCATCCAGTCCTCATCTAACTTTTTTTTTAACCCTTATTTTACTGAATTAGAGGACTATTCTGGTTTGCAGCAACGACCTGGGGAAGTTGCAGAGACGGGATGAATGAGCCACTTGGAAATGGACTTGGATATTCATGTTTTAGTCCCATTCATGAATAAATCGGACTCTATTCATGAAAGGATCATGCACTGGCTTGTCTAAAGGCGTCTGGGTGATTTCTATGTTTATCTGAAGTTGGCCCGTGTGTTGGTAATCAAGTAATCAAGTGTGTTGTTCGATTTGAATTACATGTAATCCGTTTGATATGGATGAATTTTCCAATAAATGTTTGAGGACATGGGTTTTCATAGCTCAAGTTAATGTCATTGCATATATCTTTTGTGGTAATAAAAATATTTCTGACAGTATATTTCCATGAAGGTGCAAAAAGCGAACTAAACTGGGAAATCAACCAGAGCAGTGATTTCTTTCCTTCTTGGTTTCTGGTGATGTAGCTTCACTCCAATCCTGTAGGTGGCGGCAACATCCAGACTGTGCTGACGCCCCATTTCTGAAGAACATGCAACGGAACGTAAACAAACAAACTACTTCGTGCAAATAATGGAGTCAGTCACAGATGGGGTCCCTGAAAAGAGGTTTATGTGCCGGTTATGTGGTTTAACAACCCCATTCACATACTACGGCCGCAAACCACCCAACACCAGGGCCATAGCGTAAGTGCTGGAGCGTTCACAAATCAGCGTTTCAGCGAAGTGTCTTGAGGATTGTCAACAGCACTCCTTTGCTAGCTTGTACTAGTTAAGTAGTGCTAAGTGATAAGCTAACATCAATTGGATTGCTGCAATACAGTGAGGGTGGTCCAGTCATCTCTGTTACCATTTAGCTAGCTCTTAGGTCATTAGCAACACAAGCTAACTTGTGAACTAGGCTATCGCTAGCTACAGAAGGTTGAAGAGCTATGTCTCTTCATGCCATGTGGCCATGCATAAGGGCAGGCGTTTGCTCAATTCTCAGTCGTACATGGCTTGTAGTCCTTAATTTCCACCATGGTTTCACCAGAGAGACTAAATATACGTCCGTCATTTCATCCACTATCCTTTCCACCGACCTAACCTGCAGGTTGATGGAAGAGAGCTTCGTGACCAAGGATCCCTTCAGTCCAGACAGGGAGAAGTTCCTCATCTTGGGGTCCAACTGCAGTTTGTGCAACAAGTCAGTTTGTGTTGGAACGGTTAGTAACGTTGTTATTTGCACGTTTTGATGTCTGACATAACTGTTCCGGGTCTAGTCTAACCTTGGTATTGTTCCTACGTTTCATGTTATGGTGACAAATGGAATCCAGAAATCCCCTATATTATAATTTCTGCATTTAATGTGGTTGACATTGTGATCTTTGGCTGAATGTCGTAGTTTTGTGTCTTGGTTCTCGTGCCAACAGGACTGCAGCCTATTCTACACCAAGAGGTTCTGCATGCAGTGTGTGAACAAGCATTTGGACCAGTTTCCTCATCAGATTCAAGCTGAGTTGGCCAAGAAGAAACAGACTTCAAAGACTGCAGTTTCATGATGTCTGTACTAGACGAATCAAAGACTATAACATTACCACTGTTATTATTCTACTCAATCATCCCTTTTGCATGTGTTTTGTTTCATTAAAGTACTTCTGTGACCATGCATTTGTTTATCTTGGTATTTTTGGAGAGATGGAATTGAATTTGGGTATACCAGTTGCTCGCAGGATGCTGTCAACAGGCTCCTCCTTATAGCAAGAGGGAGAGGTGGCCTGTTGCATCAGTGCAGGGGAGAGAGAGAGATGGATGAAAAGCAGGATATGATGGAAGGACTTAGTCATACATTATGTGGGTCACTAGTGGTTCTATGAAAACCGTTCTGTTTTATTTTGTGAATCGATGATTGCCCGTTCATGGCATCATATATTATCACATATTCTCTTTTATGAAAGTCAGGATATACAGTAGTTCCAATTTCCTGTTATGTGGAA
The DNA here is from genome assembly GCF_951799395.1 of Argentina silus. Classification (NCBI taxonomy): domain Eukaryota; kingdom Metazoa; phylum Chordata; class Actinopteri; order Argentiniformes; family Argentinidae; genus Argentina; species Argentina silus. The sequence goes on from NC_139674.1 coordinate 14,140,434, forward strand.
GGATTTATTGAAACAACATGAACGTTTTTTTTTTTTTTTTTGGAGGACCATGTTGGTGTCATGCACAGAATAGCCACAATGTGTCAGTGCAGACAACACAGACTGAAAACAACAACATTGCTCTATGGAGGCCTTCATTCGTAGCAGCTGACTCCAACGAGTGACCTACCTTAGATATATAGTTACTGTTATGTTATTTAGTATGTTTAATCTATATCATACACATCACAAGGGAAAACTAGTACTTTCTTCCAAGGGTTATGGAGTAAAGTATAACTTATGAAGACCATTGCATTCATCAGGAAACTTCAAATATATATCATGATTTCCATACAAGATAAAAAATATGATAGAGCAATGTATGAGCGAACATCAATTCACAGAAAAAATAAGACATTAAATGCCCTTTTGAGGAGCTGTTTGAAAATACCCATACCCAAGCAGTGACACAAGTGTACTCGATTTCTATTTCCTTATGGATGACCTCATTGTTTATGTCACAAGATGCTGCTACTTGTTGACCTTGCAAAGTTAACTAGAACTGGCTGGCTGTAAAGAATTCTAAATGTTGTTATCCCACCGAGGGACTCCATGTACACAAGTAGACCTAATTACAACCAACCAGCTCTACTGACAGAACCAAAGTCTGTCAGAGATAGGCACGGTGCCAAACATGACGGAAGTCAATTTAACACAGAGGTGATGTCATGCTGGTGGCACAAACAAAGTTGATATTGGAGATTTTGAATCTGAAAACCAAGATTGCTCAGGCAGATAGCTCGACCCTTCCCCTTTTTCTTCTCTGAACTATCTGAACATTTCAAACTGCAGAGAACACACATCTGACAAATGAATTCAAATGTATGGCATCATTGACTGTTATAAATCCTCATCTTGGATCTTAAGATCTCTGGTCTTTGGCTATGCTGTACCCAAACCACACCTATGTTACACTCAATGTACCTTGTTGAGATATTTGACAACATTGAACTCTACCTGGCTATGATTCTCATCCCAAAGACTGCTAAGTAGTCAAAACAGTGTCATTCCACTTTACTGCGTCATATAACGTCTTATAACAGTAAAGTACGTGGATATGAAAAAAATACTTTAGGCTCACACACCACTTTTGTAACTGTAATCATATAGCAATCAGATCACATTGTGGGCGTGACAAGGACATGTTTGAAATTGCACGATAAAACAATTAAATACTTTTAAAACGTTTGTAAAGCAGTTATCGCAAGGAATGGAGATACAGCGCTGGTCCGCAGCTGAACTTTTGAACGTCGTGAGGTTGACATGGCCACGTTCACCTTAAGAAAGCAATATGGGCGGTTCCATGCCCTTAAACCAATGAACCTCATTTTCTGTTTAAATAGCCTTCGCTGTCAATCTTTTTCTCCCACTACTAGTTTCCTCTCTAACGCCATATTGGGTGTACAAATGACTTGCCTGTTGTTTTCTTCCCCACTACGGAATTGACAGGAGTGTCCTTTAAAGCCGCACTTGTTTTGATCCGAGGAGGAAATAGTTGTTCGCTTGCACAGTCACATTGGCTGTTTTACGCATGGTGTGCATACGTTTAACTTGTGATCCAGATCGCTTTTGAAAGGAATACTTGTTTGCAATCGTCGTTACTTTTGGTCATTTTCATATGTGCAAAATGTCAAATGTTCGCCTTTCAAATGGGAGTCCGACGTTGGAGAGGGTGGATGCCCGGCAGATGGATCACACGAAGTTTTCAGTCTGCAGAAATCTCTTCGGATCGGTGGATCATGAAGAGTTAAGGAGGGAATTTGAGGTGAAACAGCAAGAGATCACCAGGGCATTTGCCGAGGAATGGAGTTATGATATTTCCAAAGACGAGCCTCTCTCTCAGGGAGCTTACAAATGGGAAGCAGTGAAAAGCAGTGACCTACCTGAGTTTTACTCCAGACCGCCGCATACGCGCGTAGTTTCTTCTGGAAATGTGGACCTTAATGGGAATCATGACTATGGGCTGAGCTGTCCAGCCAGCGGGAAGGAACCCTCTGAGGACAGCGAGAAGTGTGAGAGAAAAACAGACAGCCCCGACTCAGGCAACGGGTCAAGGAAAAGACATGCGAGTCAAGGTAGACTACCCTGTATATTCACCAATTTCGGTACCTGTAAATCTATTGTCTTAGCCAATTGAAATTAGTTTTGTTCCGTCGAATGATTGATTCGGTATGACTACAATTCCGCGGAGCTACTGTTTCGATGTTGATGCAGTCGAGCGCACCTGTTGATTCCAAGCATCGATCTGTGTTATTTTTGTTGCAAGTGGTGGACACACGACAACACCTTCCTTATCAGATGACTTAACGCTTTGTTTTCGAAGTTTTTTTTTTTTTTTTTTTTGCCTTATTATTGTCGTGCTGACAGACTTCTCCCTCCAAAAATGTACGCACGCATGTCGTGTTGTGGAATATTGAGCCTGGTGATGAATACAAAAACGGAGCTTTGTAATAGCGATGTAATGAGACGTCTCACTAACTGACCAATTCGTATGTGTCTTGCATTTACAATCAGAATCATCAGAATGCGGGAGTCCAAGTAAAAGGTCGCATACCAGCGAGGATGAAGATGGGTCGGAGTCGGTGGAACACACGCCCAGCAAAACAGACCACACGACGGAACAGTAGCCTGTACTAAGGTAAGAGATTATTTTTTTATCGGATATTCGAATTAGGTCATTTAATAAGACTTGTTGTCAAGTGAGTGTAAATGTGTGACTGAGACGTGGCTCAGTAGAATATTGGTAAAATCTGCGTGTTCTATGAGGAACCTAACTTGTTCTCCAATCGGACTTGTACAAAAGCACCTAATGTTGCTTTTTAATTATTATTATTATGTTTAATTTGTCCATATTTTCTTTTAGATATGCATTTACAAAAATGTATCCAATCCGTGAATTATTAATTTGTTCAACCGTGTTAAATCGTTGGTGACAGGCTTTGAGTGTGAACCACTAAAAAAAAAAAAGGCCAGCAGATCTCTAGTCTGATATGAACGTAAACAAGCCTTGTTCAAGTGTAGAACAGTAGTAACACGTCACCAGCCCTTGCACAAGGACGGGTTGGTTTCGTGTGTGTGTGTGTGTGTGTGTGTGTGTGTGTGTGTGTGTGTGTGTGTGTGTGTGGTTTAGTCCTACAGTATTACCCTTGTACACTCAACAATTGTAGACCGTGCTGTAATGATTTCCCATTATTCTCTGCAGAGCGTAGAAGTCCTCCTGTTGTCGTTGAATACTGTACTTCAGCACCTGATGAAGGAGGGAGGATCAGCAGAGAGGAGGAAACTATATGGCCTTTCCTACGGATGGGAGAGGCTGTGCAAGCACTGAATATTTACACTAAAGTTTTGGCACTCAAATTAAATTGCCTCAAGAGCAGACAATGTAGCAGTGTGCAAATGGATTTTCTTTTTTCTTTTTGCTCAGTTTTTTTTACTACCTATGTTTCATATGTAGCACATAAAATATAATATTATTATGTTGGTAAAATATGCATAATTATGTAAGTGTGAATTTGACTTGAAAAATTGCAGTGCAGTTTTCAAACAAAAAATGTTATTTTGTGAAAAGTGGTCATATCTTTGTTCAGGTAATTGATAGTTGAAATGCAGATTTCATGCAGTCAGGGTTTGCCAAGCAACTGTCTCTATTTGTAAGGCTTTATGTAGCCCAGTGTTTCTTGTTGTATGAAGCCTTATTATTTAATAGCAGGTCATACACTAAGGTCACACTGTAGATCAGAAGAGCCCATGTTACATGACCTAACCAGATAAAGTTTACATGCAAGTATAGGTGGTGGAGTTTGATTCATTTAATTTTTCCTAGAGGGAAATAGATTCTGCCAAAGTTTGAACAATTTTCTGTTGTTTTTTTTGCAAATATATTAGCTTAAGAGAAGCAGGTTTGAAAAAAAAAGTAAACCACATTTTGCAGTATTACACTAAATTATGCTGTCCCAATAATCTCTGCATTTCCGTTAATTCTACAAGAAGTAGTCTATGGATCCAGATGGAAATTTCAATAGTTTATGGATTTATTAGAAATGACTCCCAGGAATCGGTAAACTTCCTATTTTTTCCCCCCTAGTGTATTCATGATGTAGCCAAGTTGGACATGAATATGCTTCAGATGTGTTTTTAAACACTGGGCTACACTTATGCAAATATTAATATGTGAATCAACTATTTGCCTCGAATTGTGTGGAATTCATGTGGGACATGAAATTGCACTATAGACCACAAAAAAGGAATTCTCATTTTTGAGTGCAGACAAAAGACAGAGTTACACTGCATGAAAATATCTGTAAAACTTTGAAGTGTACCTGTGTATATTTCCTTGTAAAAACACTGAGAAAGTTATACTAACTTATTTATGTTAAGCCTTTTTGTGGGTGTATATCCAAAGTGGCATTTTGTGCATTTTCTGTAAATATTTTTTTTCAGCAGTTTGGTTTCTTGTTTTCAGATTAAATACAAGGTTGCAAAACTGAGCCTAATTATTGATTTTACATGTACATTCTGTATTGTCTCTGAAATCTGCAATAATTTGATTAAAAATAATATTGGTGTAAATGATTCTGACCTCTTGTTGCATTATGTGCATATACACACCTCACTTATGTCCTTTGTGAATGGCATTTTTGCTCAAAATAGAGTGTTATGATCTTGACAACAATAGCCCCATAGATTAACAAAGACACTGACTGTCGGTGAACAACACATTATATCGGTGAAATGCGGGCTGGATGGATGCTTCCAATAGTCCTAATGTACGGGAATCGGCATGAATGCAATGCCAGTACAGCGCATTCCAGCACACAGGATATGAACACATGCAGGAACCACTTTGCTGTAGGACAACTTGCCCTCTTTTTTTTTTATCGTCAACGCGAATGAATTATTTACTCGGGGTATTCTGTGGCCATACATTCCGTGAGACGGGCGCAAGAGATGCTCGCAATCACCGACATACGAACCGACATCTAGAGGCCCAGTCTGCATGTAAATATGCTATTTTGGGATAGGCTTCTCTACTGTTCTCACAATATTTACTATTTTTCATGTGGTATCATAACAATTACGCATATGCTACTCTCAATCTTACACATCTGAGAGTGCATTACGCATTCATATACGCTGAGCTCGATCGCTTTACTGGTTGGTTTCACTATTTCACGATATTGAAGTTCGAAACAACTAGAGCACATATTGAAGTTGAAAACAACTCGAGCACATATCCTGTACGGAAAAAAAGTTCGCTATTGACATTTGCTTTCTCCAATCAGGGACGCATTAAGAAAAGCACACCACTTTATAACAGCCACTTGCATCAGCTTTCACGGCAGGTTTGAACGGAGTTAACTCGGGTCAGTACAGGGTGTTCTTTTCGTAAAGCACAGCCCCCAAATTAGTTTCATTGGCTGGATCGCTTTTTCTTGCTGATGCAAGCGGGAGTAGTAATGTACAGTGTGAGTGGATAAAGCTTTCTGACCTGCTTTTGCTGCGAGGAGAAACCCTCAATGTAATATGCATAGATATGCGTTGAGCAAACAATGTATTGTAAGCCACTAGACAGCATACAGTGGAAACAGAATAGAGAATAGAGACATGTCAGTTTAACTTAAAAAGAAAGTTTCATCACTATACAAAATCTAAACCAAACCTCTATGATGTTGCCTTCAAAGAGGCTCAGAATGTAACATTTGTCATCAGTTATGACCAGATCGGATTACTTCTGGTCTAGGTGACACACGCACGCACACACACGCACGCACACACATAGTATGCATTGCATAGGCCGACTGTACTCTGTGAGTAATCAGTCTCTGACCACACCATGTTAGTTTACCGAAAGAAGACCACAACCACAGGTTGGTTGACGTCAATGCCTGATATCTAGGAAGTCACAGTGTGGTCGAAACTGTTGACAACGTATTTCTAGTTAAAATGCAGTTCTGAGGATTCAAAAACTCAAAACAAGTTTGGGGAAGTTTACATTAAAGAAAAAGTGAAATGAAAAAAATGTGCTCTCTCTTTCTACCCACGCTTCACTACAATGTATGTTTCTACAGACAAGAGCAGATGCTATTGGCACAAACAAGGGAGTGGAAAATACCTCACCGTTCATTTGGGCAACTGGGAGATGTCAAACACAAAAAAAAAAAAATTGAAAACATTTTCCTTTGACATTCCTCCCTGGGCTGAAGGACCTAACACAGCCATACACTACTGTTAAAGATGGCAAGCAACACATTGCAACGCACTGTACCATACAACATCACACAACCATACAACTGCAACATCAATCTGTGGCTAACTTGGCTACACTATACAATTTAAAATGCACTGTCTCCTCCTACCGATTTGCTTTTGTTTTAATACTCAAATGGCTCATGAAATCACAATCAACAGCTATTCAAGTTCATAAAAAAGGATTGAGGTTTTCCTGTAAGTGACAATACTCCAGTTCATTGAAACACCCATTTCCTCAACATTTCCTCAATTAACCACATCTCTTGTCAGTTCCCAGTGGTGAGTTTCTTTTTTTTTAAAAGGTTATTCTTTTGAGTGGGGCAGTCCCACTATTATATTCTTCATTGATTAAAGATAGTGGAGAGAGACAGGAAAATAAGGAGGAGAGGGTGAGGGGGTGTGTCAGCAGGACATGGGCCGGATTTGAATCCCTGGGTATATGTGTATGACATAGGTTTGTAGGGCATAGGCCGCTGGTGGTGAGTTTCATTTGAATTTCAGAGGAGCAAATACTTTAACGAGGTACCACAGTCCTACCTGTTGCCCAATGCCCAACACCCCTGTCCTCAACCTGAGTTGCATAAATCTGATGTATAAACAAACATGTCAGAGTTTAGTACTATCTTTATGGGCTGTGTTTGAATGTCGTAACAGTCTTAGTGCCAATGTGGGCGCTGGCGGTTGTGCTCGGGGGTGTATCTTAAAATTTTATATTATTGCTATTTTCAAGGCCGGAAATTCTCAACGCAACTGATGGCACTTGGCCTGCTCGTTGTCATGGCCACGCCGTTATTACCGTTACTCCACCCACCTGACCTCAGACGAGACGGCACTCCAGCACTGTGGTAATTTCACCTGTTACCGCCGACAACAAAATTGGCAATACGCCTCCGTTTGGTCCTGCATCCGTTTTGCTAGCCGGCTTAAAAATAGAGCCCCGATGTGTTGTTCAAAATAGCTTTCCTTCCTTTAAAACTGTACAGCGGCCTCCCACTCTTGTTTTGATGGTCTCCCTCAGTGCTCACCTGCTGATTAGTGGTCGGGCCTAATGTAAAAGGAGATTCAGCGTCCCAGAGTGGGTTAGGGTTAGGCCAGCCAGAGCCATTCACACTCAGGTGGTAACCATTATGTTTGCTCAGTGTAAAATGTAATAAAGGAGAATGAGGAAATAATCCCGCCAGATGTTTGAGTTCATATCAGATAGAACTAAATGGCACTCAGCAGCGCAGCTCGTTTGAGAGCCCGTGTCGGTCAGTAAGGCATTGTTGCAGGTTAGCCTTGATGGAGCAAGCTGTGTTGAGCAGCAGCCAGAAGAAAACGTTTGACTGAACTCAACTGGCAGAACAGGAAGGACATACACTTTTAACCTCAACGTAATGCAGAAGAGGCACCGGTACATATAAGGAGATGACATCACTTCTTTAAAGGACCCAGTGTGTTCTGCCAGGTATGACCTCAAGCAAGTGTGGTTGGGTGGTTGGGCGTGTGTGTGTGTGTGTGTGTGGTTGGGTGTGTGTGTGTGTGTGTGCGTGTGTGTGTGTGTGTGTGTGTGTGTGTGTGTGTGTGTGTGTGTGTGTGTGTGTGTGCGTGTGAGTGTGTGCGTGTGAGTGTGTGTGTGTGTGTGTTACCTCAGATTGACCCCATTGTGGACATGGCTTTGTTAGCATTCAAAACACACACCAATCACCTCTCAATAACCCTCTCTGCATTGCCTACCAGTAAGAGGCAGTGAAATACAGTGTGTAATGTAATACACACACAGAGGTGGAGCGTAAACCATCTGAACTCCTTCCTGACAGACAACGCGACCACATTTCCCAGGCAGAATTAGCGAAGGCCTAATTGCTACAGGAGATAATGAGAAGAGAAAGGATTGTAAAAATACAAAATGGAATAGAAAATCTGAGCCGGCCTCTATTAATAGACACCAAGCGGAGAACTCTGAACGTGAGATCACATTTGGCATTTTCACTGGGAAAAAGGGCTTTATGAAATGTCTTATTTTATTTTGGAAATGCAACTTCCCATCTGTTTCGCGTTGTTATTAATTCGACTGATTTTTTTTACGAGGGTGAATTAAGCTTTTTATTTTCCGCCTCTCATTTGCCCAACGGTCATGTGTTCTGGGAGTCTCACGCGCTGCGAGGAGCCCGTATCAGCGAGAGGGAGCCCGTCTCTGGCCGCCGCTCTCCCCAGGTTGGGCCAAAATGTGTCCAGGGCAGGATGTAAACAAGCTCTTTGCCAATAAGAGTTTTTACACATTTTGGCTCCCAGACTCGTGTGTCTTGCTGTGTGAAGTCATATATACTCGCTGGGGAGCATGTGTGTTTTTGGTTTGCACAGTGTGCCGTGCTGCACTCACAGGGTCAACCCCTGCTCTGCCCCCCCCCCCCCCCCCCCCCCTCCGTCCCCCTCTAACGGATCACATGTCTTTGATTTCTTTCATCTCGCCCCGAGGGGTTGATGACATACGTGTGCTCGGGGGGGTGGGGGGGACGTGGGGGGGGGACGTGGGGGGTGGGGGTCGGAGAGAAAAACAACATGGTTTGAATAACGCAACAATCAACTGCTGCGGTGACCCGTGCTCCTGCTAATGACCGAGGGGCGTGTCTGTTCCCCCATCATGCATCACGGTGAAAGCAGCTGGAGGATGTCACGCGAGTCGCAGCCACACGGCCTGTCTGTGGGCTGTGTGTGTGTGTGTGTCGCTCGCCACAGCAAAAACACCCTGGGTGTTACCCGAAAGCGGAAAGGCGTTCATTCTACTGCGTCGGTCGGCGATGGATGGTTAGAAACACTTATAATAATAATAATATAAGCCATTTAGCTGACGCTTTTATCCAAAGCGACTTACATTGCAGTGAGCGCATACATTTCAGCATATATGGTCCCAGCGGGAATCAAACCCACAACCTAAGCGTTGTTAGCGCCATGCTCTGCCAACTGAGCCACAGAGGACCACTTTGCGTCCACATGGCAGTCGGTAGACGCTCGGCCTCGGTCTGCTTGAGTTGGTTCCCAGTGCTCATCTCTGTTATTTTCACAGCGGGAAACTGATCCACTACATATTTCACTCGAGTAAAACTTCAGATTCTCCTGCAGAGTTATGGCCTATCACTCTGATCTAAGGGATGCCATTACACTTTACACAGGGTGTTACTTCCGCATGACGATAGGGTCGAATCTGATTGTATTTCTGTATTCTCAGTATATCTGTAACTGTGTACTCTCTGTCTGTCTGTCTGTCTGTCTGTCTGTCTGTAACCCTGACTGTGTCTCTGATTGGTTCCGGTGTGGAATGTTCGAGCGCAGGACGGACGTGTGGCTACAGGAAATATCACAATCCAGAGGTCAGCAGGAGGTCAAACCAACCTCCTCTAATCTTTGTGATTGCTCCTCCCCGGGGTGACTCAAGGCAGCGGCCCACTCAGGGGTCAAGCGCTGAAAGGTCACAGTGTATCCCAATCCATATGAAGGCCCGGCCGCGGGATGAATGTTTAAAGCGCTTTCTTTAGCGCTGAGAGAAATCAGGAGAGGGCCGTTGATTGGCTGATGAGGGAGAAGCATACCCTCTCTTCTCAACATGAAGGACAACACTTTAAAGACAACACACATCCTGAGGCTTCGGGGGTTGTTTAAGTGCCTTTGAGGGTGAGTTGGCTGTGCAACAGGAAGAGGAAAACCCGACAGACACACTGTGGTAGGATGTAATGAAATCCAGTGTCATTGGTTCATTAGACACTGTATGGTACTTTTCTTCAGCTGAAACAGTCAAGTGTCATCGGCAGAGTGATAGCAGGCATGAGGCGAACAATTAGAGGGCCTATGTTAGATCTAGTGGCTCGTAGACAAATGCACACACACACACACACACACACACACACATACATACAGAGATGATGCAAACAACCGATCAACAAGGCGAACCGGTTTGTGACACGGCCCTTTGCCCTGTGCATGAGCCTCAGCCGTGTGTGTGTGAGAGAGAGAGAGAGAGAGAGAGAGAGAGAGAGAGAGAGAGAGAGAGAGAGAGAGACGTTGGTGTTTTGAATCTGGGAAAAATATGTATAACCGTAAGAGATGGATCCTGCTGAGCAAGGGAAAGCAATGAACTCTCTGACCGACAGCTGTGGAAAGTGTCAGGTTACTATACTTCACACGCAGCATACGTCCCTTTTTTGGCACCCAGGTGATGGAGCTGTTTTCGTACATAAGGGAACATCAATGGGAGGCTGGGCAGCAATAGGTGGAACAGGCTCTGGGACAGAAGTTACCCCTAGGGACAGATTTAGGATCAGTTTACCCTCCACAAAGCATAACCTGAAGTATTAGGAGGATAATACTAAACTGTCCTTAGATCAGTTTCGGGGGGGGGGGGGGGACTTTATCCGACCTACTCTACCCCATCAAAGAAGGCAGTAGCATACTGTAGGCCGACACTGAATAACATACGGTAGAGAGAGAGAGAGAGAGAGAGAGAGAGAGAGAGAGAGAGAGAGAGAGAGAGAGAGAGAGAGAGAGAGAGAGAGAGAGAGAGAGAGAGAGAGAGAGAGAGAGAGAGAGAGAGAGAGAGAGAGAGAGAGAGAGAGAGAGAGAGAGAGTTGTCTTTATGTCTCTCTTTGCATCTCTGAGATCAGACAGCCATCAACCACCAGACACCACACCCACGCCTGCCTCAGTGACTGGCTCTGTGTGTGTGTGTGTGTGTGTGTGTGTGTGTGTGTGTGTGTGCGCGCGTGTGTGTGTATGCGCGTGTGTGTGTGTTTGTGTGCTAAGAGGAAACACCTACAGTATGTCGAACAGAAAACGTCTCCACTAAACCACATGACAAATGTCACCCCGGCACCTCACATTCTCCTTGACCTTTACATGTTCATACACATCTATCAAGCTGTAAATCATTAGAATATAATCATCACAGTTCAAATATAATAAAAAATTATAGAACATGCAAAGCAAGTCCCGAGCAATCAGTATCCGGGAAAAGCACTCCTGCTACAGCTAGGTCAACACGGCTATCTGGCGCCTGGGCTTTAACCTGCAGCCAGACAAAGACAGCCACACAACATCCACCAATACACTACTTAAACACCTATAAACACCTGTGCTTTTTGGTTTGTTTTCAAATCCATGGACCAGTTTTATGATCCATCATAATGCATGCCTGGCCAGTGCGATAAGATGGATGATGTTGATGCAGCAGTTAATCATTAAACGCAATTACGGGTCCTTGTTCACATGCGTAGGTTTGATTAGAGTGGCAGTGGCACAAAGAGTAGCTCCCCCCTCCCCCCCCCCTCCCTTCTACACAGAAAATAGAATGCCATAAAATAAAATAATAGACCATTTGTTTCTATAGCTGTTTTTTTAGGGACTACAACATGTACAACTGAACAGAATTCGAGAGGATTCTAGATTTCAGAAGGATCCGGTCATCTTTCAAATGTATCACTTTGAAAACAAGACCAAAATAAAACACAGAAAATAACTGTCAAAGTTGTCAATCATAAACCTATGTATGAGACCCTTCAGGTGAACTCATTTATGAAGTCTCACAGTTTGTTCCACGGGTGCAGATCGACCTGAGCAAAGCCCAGCGCAGATTTGCTAATCTTGTTAACTGAATCGACAACTGTTTACGAAGGGAAGGCGATTTGTAGATCAGTGAGACTTGGGCGACTCCTCGCTCAGGACGATCCTCTCCTCAACAACTTCAACGGTATTGTCTTGTGCAGCAACTCTGCAGGGCAATGTGCCGAGTCATCATCTTGTTTTCTCACACTGCCCCCTCATGGAGCCCGGGGGACACTGCGCCTTAATCATACTGCACTGCAAGGTCTCTGAACACCGCACGGCCCATGAATGATATATAATTATTACATTGACGAATGCTGAGGTCATTGTATGGTATAAATATCTTATCTGTGGGTTGGGCTGGTAATGAGGAGTCATTATGATAGGCCTTGAGATTGTGTAGTCCTCACATTGCCTCAGTCAGCCATGGGTTTCAGCCATGCAGGATTCACTGTACTGTACAAACAAGAGCAGTGGTTTTCACTGCGGCCTGGGCTGGGGAAGGGATATGAACAGGCCTGAATGGAGAGCAGATAACTGAAACCACAGTCTGGCTTTTCATGGGGGCTGGTAGGACTCGGGAGTTGGCTTGGCTGCCAGACAGAACCAAAAAAAAATACTACCAACTTGTGGAATGTCTTGGCATCCACAGATAGAGAACTTGCACCCATTATAGTGTGTGTGTGTGTGTGTGTGTGTGTGTGTGTGTGTGTGTGTGTGTGTGTGTGTGTGTGTGTGTGTCAGTGTGTGTGAGTGCGTGTCTGTGCGTGTGTGTGAGTGTGTGTGTGCGTGCGTGTGTGCGTGTACGTGTGCGTGTGTGTGCGTGGGTGTGTGCGTGCGTGCGTGTGTGTGCAGAAAGATAATCCCCTGGCTTGGCGCGAACAGCCCCAAATCAAACAGAGCACAATGGGGAAACCTTGAACACATAACACGGAAACCATGAATTTGGTCTTAACTTCCTTCCTGTAATTCCTGTGTTGGATCCCTATCTCATTTTCTTACACCCTCTCTCTCTCTCTCTCTCTCTCTCTCTCTCTCTCTCTCTCTCTCTCTCTCCCTCTCTCTCTCTCTCTCTCTCTCTGCAAAACTTCACCACTGCTGGAGCTCATCCAATACTCACAGCTCTACAACCCAACCACCAAGTCACCCCTGCTCCATCACCACACACACACACACACACACACACACACACACACACACACACACACACACACTTACACACACACACACTGAGCTGTAAACATCAGGTGATGGATAGTCAGAAGCAATCCCCTAAAGAGCTCTATATCACCGATGGCCTCAGGACACCATTTCCTCAGTTGGCTATTCTACAAAAGAGATGAGTGGTTTATACCGCTATTTAGTGATGTCAAGTCTGGCAAAGTACAGGGACGAAAGACCAAACCACCCCCCACCCCCACCCCCACCCCCCCAGGGCAAAGTACTGGTCCACTTCAAAGCACCAGGAAGCACAAGATCCTCTGTCATTTTGCTCTACCCCCCCTACCGCCCTCTGTCAAAGTAGCTTCCATGCCCAGTTTTCTACCAGATAGTGAGATATCTCCCGAAACCTAATCTATGATGTCATTGCTTGGCAAAGTGGCTTCCATCCTCAATCGCCTGTACATCTGGACTATGTTAGGGGTTATGTTAGTATGATTTCCTCCTAGACTTTGATTGCTGCTTTTATGATATGATATCTTTTATGCATTTTAAGATTATTGTTGTATAATGAAAAGTGCTTTCTAAATGTAATACATTTTGTAGACGTTATTGTAGACGTTTTGAGTGGACAATCAAGACTGGAAAATCCCATTTGTACAGTAGAATACTGTCTTGTCATATTTACTCACTGTGGACATTGAAATTGTGTTAAGATGAATCCAATTAACAGTATTCACTTAATTCACTTTCTCCCACTAAGCCAATTCAGATTCTATTTATGGTTTGATGCTCTTTTCAGCTCTGCAGCTACGGTCGGTCTATGTGCTGTCTTGGCAAATCCAGTGAGGTAGTTACTGTAATTCCTCTCAGATGGAGAAGTGGCTGTACTCAGAAAGCAGCGTTCCTATGCCGTGACTGCCTCCTTGTCTGCCCCCTGACAGTATTTTTAGACGCGGAAAACAAATATCACAACAAGAAGCAACCAAAAAAAAACGTGTCATTCATCCTCGGCTGAAAATAAACTGCAAGCGGACGGACGGAACTTCTTCATGGGGGATTCGCTGCACAAACAAACAATGAATAAATATAGATATTTTTTTATTGATTTTTTATTTTTTTTGGGGGGGGGGGGGGGGTGGAACAACAGCTAAAACTGACACGGCACAGGACATTTGCCTTTGATGCAAATAGTGTACAGTGTTGGGACTACACACTGTCACGTCCTATCATAACAGGACATAGCTGGAATAGTGGTTCAGCAGGAAATAATTCAGAGACCATCCCTGTCTGCCTCTCTGGGCCTGATGCTTTCCGAAGGTACAAATGAAAGACAGGCCCAGGTTTGCGTGCTCAGGGTCCTGAGGGCGTGTGCAAGCACGGACGCACGAGTGTGCGCGCCGCGCGCGCGCGTGTGTGTGTGTGTGTGTGTGTGTGTGTGTGTGTGTGCGTGTGTGTGTGTGTGTGTGTGTCACAGGAGAGTCATATGTTTATTAAGTCTCTCTCTCTTTCACTGAGCGACTCATAAAGTCTACTAATCTAATTAGGACCTGGTTCTAGAGACTGACTGGAGCCTCTCGTGTGGAGAAGGAGAGAGAGGTAACGGGTCTCTCTGTCTCTTGTCTCTGTCTCTATCATGTCTCCCTCCTTCTCTCTCTCTCTCTTGTGGCATGCTATGTTTCTCTCTTTCTCTCTCTCTCTCTCTCTCTTGTGGCATGCTATGTTTCTCTCTCTCTCTCTCTCTTGTGGCATGCTATGTTTCTCTCTCTCTCTCTCTCTTGTGGCATGCTATGTTTCTCTCTTTCTCTCTCTCTTTCTCTCTCTCTCTCTCTCTCTTGTGGCATGCTATGTTCCTCTCTTTCTCTCTCTCTCTCTCTCTCTCTCTCTCTCTCTCTCTTGTGACATACTATGTTTCTCTCTTTGTCCTTCTCTCTCTCTTTCTCTCTCCCACTCCCCCCCCCTCCTCTCTCTCTCTCTCTCTCTCTCTCACATGTGTAGGCTGTTCAAACATTTTAGAGTTAACCTCCAGGCTGCTTAAAGACAGGGGGAGATCTCTGAGACAGATCTCAAGTGGGAGCACTTGAAAGGCGTTACAACGGCACTTCACCACACCAGTTAAAACTACCTGGACAATAAGTACTCTCCAGACCTGACAGAGGCAGCCATAACAATCAAAAGCACAAACCCTGTCCCAAAAACATCATCATCGGGCAGACAGACAACGCATATTTTGGCCAGGTCTCTCTTGTTGAAGAGATTGTTCATCTCTGTGAGACTAACCTGGTAAAAAAATAATAATAACAACAATTAATATCATCACAGATATGCGAGGCAGAGGAATGTGAAGTACACCAAAGCGGTCGGCAGGCCGTACAGTAACGCAATACATATGAAACAAGAAAACAGGAACACAGTTGTATAATGTGAGCTAGAACGAGCCAGACTTCAGGTTTGAGTTACATATCTTCCCACAACAACACCCACACTCAGAGACAAGCCAGGCATCTTAATTTCTTGCATGGTAACAAAAGAGAGAGAGAGAGAGAGAGAGAGAGAAAAAAAGAAAGAAAAAGTTTTTCCACCGGTACACATATGGGTGATTAACAGCGGAAATGGTGTTGGCTAACACATTCCTCCCACACACACACACACACACACACACACACACACACACCACATACACACACACACCACATACACACACACACACATCACATACACACACATACATACACACACACACACACACGCACGCACACAGCATTGTAGTGCACATTTGCATTTTCAAAAGCCCCTGAAGTATGCAAATAATGGAAATGATTGTCATTGTCCCTTGCAAAGCCACCAACCCTGCAACTCTGGTCATACGTGCCTGGGAACATGTTCAACACGGTTCTAACATCCCTCAGAATGACACTGCACATTACGACATCACGCTGTACAATGACTAACACCTAGAAAGAGAAAGAGAAAGGGAGTATCCCCTCCTTGGCACACCCTGTCCGTCTCACTAAGAGGGGTGTGTCCAGCTACACCTTACCTCACGCCACGCACGCACGCACGCACGCACGCACTCACTCACTCACTCACTCACGCACGCACGCACGCACGCACTCACTCACTCACTCACTCACTCACGCACGCACTCACTCACTCACGCACGCACTCACTCACGCACGCACGCACGCACGCACTCACTCACTCACTCACTCACTCACTCACTCCGTAACTCACGCACGCACTCACTCACTCACTCACTCACTCACTCACTCACTCACTCCGTAACTCATTCACTCGCCCAGACAAACTATTTTCCCTACAAAATCCCCATTTGCGGGGAGAAGGACCGGTATGGGGGACTTAGACGCTCCAGGGTCAACCTGAAACATATGCAAGGCTCAGATATTTTCTTTTCTAATGTCTTCTCTCCAGCGCTGATACTGGAAGTGTGGTGGTGGACGAGCAACCAGGCTCAGCTCAGCTCAGCTCGGTTTGTTTCGGATCAGTATTGCAAAAAAGGGTATCGTCGTAGACCGCTGGCCCCGCTTATTGACCCTTGCATGAGAAAGACGGTGGGAACAGATTACAGCACATTTATTTCCCCAGTCAACCATGACTTCTGTGTGGAGGAGGTAGGTATAGAGGGAGGTATAGAGGGAGGTAGAGAGGGAGGTAAAGAGAGAGAAAGCAAGAGAGCGGGAGAGAGAGAGAGAGAGAGAGAGAGTGCCAAGTTCCAACAGCATTCCATTTAAAGATATACGTGATACGTGTCAAGTTGTTCAGTCGTGGCAACTAAATCTGGGAAGTGTTTCAACTTTTTCAAGTAGCGTGACGTGTGCTGTGTTTGTTATCTGTGGAAATTGGGCGCGAGACCAAGATGTAGGGTAGGTACATAGTGTATCAAGGCAATAAAAAGCCCTATCACCCCCGTATCACTACTCCACGACATATAGAGCTGTCTGGCGCACCGGCCTTGGCCCTGTTTACCCGCATAGATAGGGAGTCCTTATGGATGCAGTGATACGATGTACCCACCCGGACTGACATGACATGGAACAAGCAACACCCCTCTAAGACATGTGGGCTCCAGCCGCTGAACTGGTGTGACTCCGGTCTGTGGAATGGCCAGCTCGGTACGTGCACGCGTACATACATGCTGGCAGACTGTGAAGGAGTTGAATAAGGCTACCGTAGCTCCCTGTGCCTGTGTGCTCTGCTCCCGTGTGTGTGTGTGTGCGTGGGGAGGGTTTTCCAGCTCGCGTGAGAGCAGGCCACAGGGACTTGCAGGCCTGATAAGAGAGCTCTCTCCTCTCCTCTCCTCTCCTCTCCTCTCCTCTCCTCTCCTCTCTTCTGAGCATAGCAGTCAAACGGGGGCAACTCTTCAACCCCCCCCCCCCCTCCCCCTCCCTCCCTCCCTCCCTCCCCACCTCTCTAAGCCCTCTGAGGAGAACCATATATCATACTCGTCTTTATCAATCCTCTGTCTCCTTGCACTCTCTCGCGCGGTTGCCACGGTGAGCTCACGCCTCCGTTATCTCCCGCCGACTGTGGTTCACGCGGGGTTAATCTCTCACGGTGAACTCTATGGCCCCTGAGGTGGGCACGGTCTCCGATAGGAAGCCTGGAGTCCTCACTGGGCCTCC
>NC_139674.1:14173099-14175211 GCF_951799395.1 Argentina silus
GGTTAGGGTTAGGGTTATGGTACACACCACGCTGTGGTTAAAACAATGGGGGTACTATTAGAGTATTAACTAATGAGTGAGGCTGTGTGAAAGAAGATCAGGCCTCTCTGGACGAAGAGTTCTCCACACAAACTGAATGGAGCAGCCTTGTATTCCACGGGCGGTCAACTCCGGTCCAGCACAGCTGGAGGACAGGGTGTGTATGCTTCTCTTACCAGCCCAGCACTAACTACTGTGTCGTAAACAGCAGCATGCAAACATAACACTCATCAGTGGCTTACGGACATATTAAAGTTAATGACCGGTAAATACGGGGACTCCTTCGCCCCAGGGATAACTCCAGTCGCCGTGTTTACGTTCTGCAGCTGGCGATGAGTGGACTTGCATAACGTGTTGTGATTCTCTTATCTAGGGCGTGATGAGTACTACCTGATTAGTGAAGCTAGGTGTGATGGAGCTTGGCTGAAGCAGAAGCGTGTACACACACACACACACACACACACACACACACACACACACACACACACACACACACACACACAGACACAGACACACACACACACACACACACACACACACACACACACACACAGACACACACACACACACACACACACACACACACACACAGACACAGACACACACACACACACACACACACACAGACACACACACACACACACACACACACACACACACACACACACGGTGACTGAGTATGTGCTATTATTCTGTCTCAAAGGCTTGGTGTTTCACACGCTCAGTCCCATCACACGCACCCCCCCCCCCCCCCACACACACACACACACACACACACACACACACACAGCAGTCCCCCTGAACAGGGCCGGCCACACACCCCTGCTCCTGTACCTGACCTATTTATGAACACTTTAACCTGATTTTCGAATTTCACATCTAACCAATTTCTGCCTCAGTTTAGAATGCATGTGAGGAAGTTATTTTGAAATAAATCCTAGTGTACAGTACATAAATAGCCAAATAGGTCTGACCACTACGCACACATGCCATGTGAGCAACACACAGCAAGGTCATGTGCTGTTGCGTTGGAGGGGATGACTTTAATGTTGGCCAATAGCCTCCTAAAAAAAAGATGACTTGCCATTTTTATTTTCATTTTTCATTTTTCGCCCACATTTTGGGGAACAAGGAATGGAATGTGCGCTTTTCCAAAACTCCATTCATGACTCATAATGGTTGCTTAATTTGAGAGAGAGAGAGAGAGAGAGAGAGAGGGAGAGAGAAAGAGAGAGAGTGAGAGAGAGACAGAGAGAATGAGAGACAGAGAGAGAGAGAGACAGAGAGAGAGAGAGAGACAGAGAGAGAGAGAGAGAGACAGAGAGAATGAGAGACAGAGAGAGAGAGAGACAGAGAGTTAAAGATAAAGATAAAGATAGAGGTAGATCTATGCTCTTTTCTCTTTGTTCTATTTCTACACCCAACGACGACAACAAACACACAACCTACAGCCGAGTCTTATCGAGTCAGCAGAGTCTTTCATCACAAAGAGGATGCCTTAACCATTCCTGTCGTTTTGCAACATGATCACAGGCTCAACTGAAGACCACAGCGCTGACCCATGACCCCTAGCAGATTCAGATCAGAGGAGTGACGGCGCAGAGCAACAGACATAAACACTCCCAGGCCTCTTGAAGGTCACTAACTGACGTTCTCCTGACCTCTATTGACTGGTCTGAAACACGAGATCATTGTGTGTGTGTGTGTGTGTGTGTGTGTGTGTGTGTGTGTGTGTGTGTGTGTGTGTGCTGTTGCTGCTGACTGAGTCCCTTTGGCCTAAGCTGTCTCGAAGATGTTGATTCTTACTCTTGTTAAAGCACACTGCATTCCATGTTATTGTACAAAATGTGCTATATAAATAAAGCCAGATTAACTGATTGATGGTATTGCAGTCCGTATGAACAAATACGTTTGTATACAATATACGAATTAATGATATACTGTACCAGTCAAAAGTTTGGACACAAACTTGCCAAGAGTGTGCAAAGCTGTCATCAAAGCAAAAGGTGGCTACTTTGAAGAATCTAAATCATAAAACATATTCTGGTTTGTTTAACACTTTTTTGTTTACTA
>NC_139674.1:14175411-14185411 GCF_951799395.1 Argentina silus
CCAAACAGGGAAGGTTTTTGGTTATGGAGAAAACGGTTGTTTTTTGAAAATGCTGTGTATTGCAATTCTCCATGTCTCTCTGACACACCCCCAGATCCCTTTACCTCAGAGCAGAGATGGTGTGGTGAGACAACCAGCCTGCTGTGTCCACACACACACACACACACACACACACACACACACACACACACACACACACACACACGGGCACACACACTCACACACACACACACACGGGGACATACACACACACACACACATACACACACACACACACACGGGCACATACACACACACACACACACGGGCACATACACACACACACACACACACACACAAGATAACTGTCGTCTGACCACACAACCACTAAAACCACTGAGGCCCCTGCCTGAAGAGCTAAATCATGAGGAACTATGAGAGTAAAATGCCCCAAACACACACACACACACACACACACACACACACACACACACACACACACACACACACAAGCGTGCGCACACACATAGACACACACACACATATATGCACACACACACACAAGTGCGCACACACACCCACACACACACACACATATGCACACGCACATAGGCGTGCGCACACACAGACACACACACATATATATGCACACGCACACACACGTGTGCGCACACACACACACACACACACACACACACACACATATGCACACACACAGACACACACACATATATATGCACACGCACACACACGTGTGCGCACACACACACACACACACACACACACACACACACACACACACACACACACACACACACACACACACACACAGATGTCTGGCAGCATGACCACTCTAACCAACAAGGCCCCTGCCTGAAGAACTAAATCATGAGGAACTACGAAAGTAAAATACAGACCTCTGACCCCAAACACACTCACACACACACACACACACCACACACACACACACACACACACACACCACACACACACACACACACACACACACACACACACACAAGCACACACACGCACACACACACACACACACACACCACACACACACACACACTCACACACACACACACGCACACACACACACACACACACACATACACACACACACTTTTCCCTGAAGAGAGTGAATCAAGACTTAAAACAGGGTTAGAAGGGAAGATAAAGAGAGGGAAAACAGAGGAGGAGGAGGGGAAGGAGGAGGAGTAGGCGGGAAAGGAGTGAGGATTGATTGCATCACTCGAGCATGTCCTGGCAGACTTCTCCCTGAGACATCCTCCTCTCTGCCAACCTTAGACACCTGATGATCAACACCCTACACACTCTGGGCTATAATTAAAAGGTGCGTGTAAAAGCCAGACATGCAGAGAGAGAAAGAGAGAGAGAGAGAGAGAGAGAGATAAAGATAGAAAGAGAGGGAGAAGGAAGAAAGAAAGAGAGAGGGGAATGAGTTCTAAAGAGAGAACGAGAGAAGTGAGAGAGAGAGAAAAGAGAAAGAGAGAGAGAGAGAACTAGCAGAGAGAGAGAGAGAGAGAGAGAGAGAGAGATAAAGATAGAAAGAGAGGGAGAAGGAAGAAAGAAAGAGAGAGGGGAATGAGTTCTAAAGAGAGAACGAGAGAAGTGAGAGACAGAGAGAGAGAGAGAGAGAGAGAGAGAGAGAACTAGCAGAGAGAGAGAGAGAGAGAGAGAGAGAGAGACAGGGAGAGGTCAAAGGGTTCATCCATGCCCCAATGACTCGCAGTTTTGGGCGTTGTCCTCATTTTCATCCGCAGCCACAGAGACTAGGGATCCATTCTTACTCTCTCTCTCTCCCTCTCTCTCTATCTCTCTCTCTCTCTCTCTCTCTCTCTCTCCTTGCTTTCTCTCTTTTCTTTCTCTCTCTCTCACACACAAACACACACACACACACATACACCTCCACCCCCCCCCCCCCCCCATTACCAGATATGAAATCCAGGTTTGCCACCAGTCCCCTCACCCCATTAAATAAGAGGAGAAATACAGTAACTCAGCCGGTCCTTCAGTGCTCCTCCTGTACCTGGCTGATCCCTCCCCATTACATCTCCCCTGGCTGACAAACAGCAGAGCGGAGGCTCTCTGAGCAGGCAGGTGACTGTGGCTCTGCCTCGCCAAGTTGTTGATGTATTCACCATTTAACTCTCATCTGTCAGGGTCCCCACAACAAACGGTCCGAGCTGCATTAGAGATCTTGGAGGAGGTTCAGAAGCGATAAGGAGTACAGACCGTAAACATGGATGGCGTGCACGCTGCTTGAGATGTGGCTCTCGGATCCAGGGTTCATCATGACGGGTGAGGCCCTTGTTGCTGGTGTAGTTCAGTTCAACTCTTTTTTCGAACAAATCAAAATACTTGGAACGAAATCCAAAACTCTGCACGGAAAGAAATGTGCAAATATCAAGCAGTGAAAATGGGGTTGAAAGTGTGTGGGGGGGAGGGAGGGGGTGGGGGGGTGGAGGGTGGGGGGTGGGGATATCTGAGAACTTAATCGAAAACATGAAAGAACGTCGCGATAAAACAAATAAAATAAACCAACCGCACAATTAGAGTCAAGCTCTCGCTTTCCTCTCTGTTAAACAAACAGTGGGAGCTCAGGGCTAACCGGCATACAGTAATTACTCCATTTTGCTTTTCTGTAGAGTATACAATGGCATGGCAGACCCATGGCAAATCTCCCCCCCCACCCCCCCCTCCCTCCCTGCCCCCCCCCCCCCCCCCCCCCCTCCCATTTTCTCTGCATGCACAGAAAGCTCTTGGATGGATGCCTCTCCCCCAAGGAAAACACCACTGTGGCTTGACAACCACAGGGCGCTGTGGCCTCAGCCTGCCCTCTTACACTCTGAAATCTGAATAACAACGGTTGCTGATGGGTGGAATAATTTGTGCATGAAAAAGATGCAAAAAAAACAAACAAAAAAACCCTAAATGATAAACAATAATTTGCTGAGTCTCTTCTGCACAGTAAGCCACTAAAATGGACACAGAATTCCCCAAACAAAGATAATGCCGTGTTGTGCCTTTATGCGGTGTAGCAGTGTTCCAAAGCGGCCTTAGCGGCTGTATTAAAAGTCTTTATTGTTGCTTTAAAGCATATTTATTCTTTTATAAATCCTTTGTTCTTCGTCCACATGTTTCACGTCACTGTCATTCACAACAAAGGCTGCACTCTGTCCCCTTAGTCCCTGCTGTCCCCTCCGCATCCCTTCATCCTGCCTCACCCTTCAACCACAAGAAAGGAAACACTCTGCTCTCAAACAAATGACCATGCTAATAAGTTATGACTGGGGATCTTCCCTTCACAGTGCAGTTGGGTGTGTGTGTGTGTGTGTGTGTGTGTGTGTGTGTGTGTGTGTGTGTGTGTGTGTGAGTAAGTGTGTGTGTTTGTATGTGTGTGTGTGTGCGTGTGCGTGTGTGAATGTGTGTGTGTGTGTGTGTGTGTGTGTGTGTGTGTGTGTGCATGTGCGTGCGTGTGTGTGAGTGTGTGTGTGTGTGTGTGCCTGCCTGCCTGCGTGCGTGCCTGTGTGTGTGTGCTTGCGTGTCAAACACAGAGGTAGTGTGTGTTTGAGTGAGAAAGAGTTTGTGTCTGTGTGATGATCATACTGTACAGTGTGATCTCACCAGCTCACATGATGGGTCCTTGTGTCCTGTGTGAACTCTCTGCCTTAAACCATTCACTCAGAAGCCACAGGAACCCCCCCTTCAGAATGAGAACTCTCCAGGTTTGAATCTACAAATCTACGGACACAAGAATATACGATATATATACGCATCTCAATGGAGCTTAAGGCATAAACACTCAAGCAGAGACTTGTAAACGACTGTCTCGCTCTCCAACCAAAACACTCCAAAAAACCTGGCTGGCAGAGGGAAACATCACAGAGACGGAGGCTATTAAACAAACAGAAACTATGATTGTGTCGTGATTGCGTAGTGTGTGTGTGTGTGTGTGTGTGTGTGTGTCTGTGTGTACATGTGTGTTTGTGTCTGTGTGTATGTGTCTGTGTGTACATGTGTGTTTGTGTCTGTGTGTGTGTGTGTGTGTGTGTGTGTGTGTGTGTGTGTGTGTCTGTGTGTGCATGTGTGTTTGTGTCTGTGTGTGTGTGTGTGTGTGTGTGTGTCTGTGTGTGCATGTGTGTGTATGTATGTGTGTGTGTGTGTGTGTGTGTGTGTGTGTATGTCTGTGTGTGTGTGTGTGTGTGTGTGTGTGTGTGTGTGTGTGTGTGTGTGTGTGTGTGGCCTAGCAGACACTGAAACACAGCTGTTCTAAAAGAGAGGTCCCTCTGTTGGGATGTGTTGTTGTTGGGTGTTGGCAGGAGGGGCAGGACAGTTTTATAGATGCAGGGATAATATGGATAACTAGCTGAGCAGAGCAGAGCAGAGCTGAGCAGAGCAGACATACCCCTTTTCCAGGGAAGGAGAGAAAACTGGATTTCTCTGTCTCACACTCTGTAATTTTCCTTTAAGGCTCCCGTGGGGGACATACATCTTCGCATATGGTGGGCCGAATTTGATTTTTATGGGGCGAATTGTTTTGGGATTCTGTGAGAAGGAGAAAGTTTGCTGAAGTAAAATGTATGTTGTTGTTAAGAAAGAAGGAGCGGTGACATATTGTGTGAGTGCTCCAAAGCCAGTCCAAGAGTTATACTACAAACAGTCAATCCTACACACTTTTTCAAATGGAAGGGGACACCTTATGAGCTACCTTTGATAAATACAGGTGTTTTAATAATAACTGAAGGATAATTGAATGGTTCTGAACACAAAGCTGCATGGTGAAGCCTAGTCCTGCTGTACAGTGTTGAAAATACCACAGCCTAACTCTGGAAATCCTTTTCCTAGTGCTTGACAAGGTGATCGTGTTGCCCCATATACCCCCAGCAAAGCATAACCAAACATACCAGCTCTGGGCACTGCATGAGGAAACACACACACATACTAACACATGCAGACAACTTCACTGGGCAATTACCTTTCCCAGACTCAGGGACGACATAATCGTGTATATATAACTAGGCTACTTGTTGTTATTTTTTTCCACATGGAAATTTACTAAAGGTGTTTTCTCAAATGATTCATGCAGATTGTGCAACCAGAACAGCAGGACAGGGAAACTACAACTCTTTTGGTTGAAAAGCCCTGGCCTGCCAGGAAGACTCCTATTTCTGGTCTTTACAGCCAAGGGTCCAATAAGCAGAGAGGCTTGGATGCACTGCCCCCTGCTGGCTGATCTCTACTGCAGCGTAGCCACAGTAGTGGTCGTCTAACTAGGTAATGTTCGTCATCAATAACACCAAATGAGACACTCCTTTCAAAGGCAACGTCTCTTCAGGGAAACAATAAGACTTCCAATCAGGCCACTCAGTCGCCAGTCATCCGGAAGTGAGTAGTTTCCCGAGGAAATCAAGGCTCTAAAATGTCTCATTCTGGGAGCAATAAAACCCCACCCTGGTCTAGAGGAAGAGAGACCCTCCTGTCGCTACTGTTTCGACGCGTCGGATTGAGTGCTGCCTCCCTTCCCTCCCTCCCTTCCCTCCGCCCTAAACAACCTGTAATTCTCTGATTTATTATTACAGCTGAGAAGAATCAAAGAGACCCTGGCAGAAACAGGAAAGGCTTTTTGGGGGAGGGGGGGGGGCCCAAGGGCGCCCGCAGCAGACACGTCAAGTGCTTTTTAATGAGCAGAGTTAATATCTCATTTCAACGTCTCTAAACGGGTGACCTGCCTCTCCTCGAGACGGGGGGAAGACAAAACTGTTGACGGGTCGTCTGGTAGGAAATCAAACTAACTTCACAGGCGTTCACTCTGTGGAAAAGTTTGGGGGAATCATTGGGCATGGCTTGGGAAAGGGATCTATTTCCCTCTGTTTTTCATTTAAGGCCTGTAATGACAAATTAATTGGGAATTATGCTGGATTTCTACTTTTTAGAAGCTGAATTTGTAAATCTGTAAAACCGGGTGTTTTCACTCTTGTAAATTTCACGAGTAGTCCTGGAAAATGTTGGGCCAGATACAGGGCATCCAGGACATCATGCCCCTGGAAAAAAACACTCCCAGAAATCTGTTCTGATTCTTTTACAAAGGAAGACAAGATCCCGAGTCCCCTACATTCAGACAGGAAAATCCCCACACGCTCCGTGAAATTCCACTCCTTTCCCGATCTGACCGACCCTTTTCTCCACCCCTGTCCTTACTTTCCTTATGTCATTGAAATGAATCCCACCTCCGACACAGAACCGACTGGCTTGAATCTATTGAGTTACGGTCGGAACCTGCCTAGAACAGCAATGAAACAGAACTTTGATTACATATTCATGAGCACGGTGCGCGGCTTGTAATATGATCGTCTATTGTCTGTTCTTCAACAGGCTGTGAGTGAGAGCAGTCAGCCAGGCCTAACCATAGAGAACACAGAGAGGTTTATACAAGCCCGAGCCATTCAAAGTCCAGATGTTTCCCACTTGTTCCTTTCTTTCAACATAATACTGTAGATGCAAAAAAGAAAAACCCACTTCTGATTGACTCACTCAACGAGGTCTGTGGAAAATGTGTTTGCAATTCATGTAGGAATACAAACTCTTTTCAATGGACTTGTTATGGACAATTTTTCTAGTTACAGTAGGGTTAGGGTTAGGGTTAGGGTTAGCTATTTCTATGCAGTATGATTCCTGTAGCACTGATAATTCAAGATAGGATCTATGCACTTACGGGAATGGGAATTCTAACTCAAGATCCGTGCGCATAACTATTGCATTGATGTCAATGACATATTTGCCAAGTTAGAATTACACCCTTAGTGAAAGTGGCTCTGGATCTAAGACCATCTGGTGAATGACTACTACCAGTGCAATAAAAACCTGTTGGCCTTAACACGAACACGCACCAACACAAGCTGTTCTCTGTGTCCTGCCTGGTGTCCGCCTACAGGACTGACCTGCCTGGCCTTAGGACCATTGGGGCCTACTAACAGGACAGACGATAAGTTCTGCAGTTTCAGACATCCTTCTCTCTCCTCTCCTGAGGTGAAACCCAACCCCATGTCTGTGGAACAGGGAGCTTGGGCCTGGCTGTCACACGGACATACTGCAGCATCTATAATAGATGTCGTAGAGACAAACCGCCTGGAGTCATGCAGCACTTATTGTAGCATATCCATCTGGTAGCATAAGGACATGGACAACAGGCCATATGTTGGCCATGAACACAGCACATGGCCACTGAGTATGTGCTATTATTCTGTCTGGAAGGCTTGGTGTTTCACACACTCACGACACACACACACACACACACACACACACACACACACACACACACACACTGACCCAACCCCAGCTCCACCACTCTACCCTCAGACCTCCCTCTCCATCCTGAACTCCATAACGTCCAGCAGGGCCGCCGCTACCAGATGGCTCAGGGCGAAAAAATCTGCTCGGACACGCTTGACCCAAACAGGCTCAGTGAAATCGGCAGCTGTACAAACAGTGAATACGCAAAAATGTAAGCTATGCAAGTCGCCCCGGACAAGGTTCCCCGGCTAAGAAAAGACATATTAATAAAACTGATGGTAATAACAATAACATCCAAATAGCTGAGACGGATACGTGATGGTGGTCGTGTGATTGTGTGACGGCAGGGGGCATGGGAAAGATGACATTGCCCTGAGGCCAGAAGATAGAGTTACCCACTCTGCAGTGCACACAGAGTATATATATATATATATATGCCATTTAGCTGATGCTTTTATCCAAAGTCACTTACATTGCAGTGAGTGCATACATTTCAGTATATATGGTCCCAGCAGGAACCAAACCTACAACCTAAGCGTTGTTAGCGCCACGCTCTACCAACTGAGCCACAGAGTCCCCCCAGTCAGTCCCACACAGCTCTGCAAGGCCAGGGCATGGACAGGCCAACTACGGGGCACTTGTTAGGTATGTACCACTGCTTAAGTAAAAAGTAAAACAAAAAAAAAGAGTGAAATATCCCTTTAAGCACTGATACCCCATTGAGTCAATTGCTACCAAACGAGGTGACTTGCTGATTAGCTGAGTGCTTACATCTGGTTCGTCTGTCCAGGGAGGCAGGAGATCACAAGGAGAACAGCGGGGGATGACCATCAGCTGCGTGAGACATTTTATTTGATTGCAACCAAAAAAACCCGCCCCAATTTTTGGGAACAGCTAGCCTGTTAGATAGCCGCGTAAGTTGGCTTCGATAGCAGATGGCGGTAAACGTCATGTCTGAGGCTCTCTACCGACGCCCATCTAATTTATCAACCTTTCAAGGAATCACAAAAGAGTACGCTCGCCTAAAGTTCAGTGAAGTTCATGATCATTAAAGGTAGACTCAAGTTGGGCAAACGAGTGGGGCAAAGCTGCCAGTTTAGGTCTGTTTACAGTGTCCTCTGGAGGGGGCATGTCGCTTGAAAATGTTTGGGAGAAATGGGGATTATCTAATGAGAAGATGGGCCCCAGGTGGATACTAATTGATAGATCTCGTGCTCTGGTCGCGGGGGGAATGTTGGTTGCAATTGGGATCCCTTTGGTCCTCTGTGGCTCAGTTGGTAGAGCATGGCGCTAACAACGCTTAGGTTGTGGGTTTGATTCCCGCTGGGACCATATATACTGAAATGTATGCACTCACTGCAATGTAAGTCGCTTTGGATAAAAGCGTCAGCTAAATGGCTTATATTTCACACGTGTATCTGATTTAACAAGAGACCAGCATATGGGCTTCTCCCTCTTGAATTTGGTTGCAATTGACCCCCAAAGTACTGCTAATCATAAACCAGACTGGAGAAGGAGTCAGACAGTATCTAAACCAATATTGAATCAAAGCTGATGAAGTCGATGTGATTCTGAAGATCATTTGATCTGATAGCGGATAGAGATATATTGTGAAAAAAACAAGCACGTTTCCCATTACAAAATAGTATTTTTACACTCTGTAAAGTTGCAACTAAATCTATCTGGCCCTTTCTGCTCTGCTCTGGTGTGTAGAGAATTAATCACAATAGCGATCCTCGCAGGGAATCAGTCGGAATTCTTTTCTGCACCACTTTCCAAAACAACACTCAGTCCACTTGAGAATACTCCAGGCTTGGAAGAGCATTAGTTTGGCACAAAGTCACCGGGAAAAGAATCTGGAGGCCGTCCAAAAACAATATTTGTCAGAAAGCCTTGATTCAAACCTTTACTGTTTATTAGATTCTGCTCTGCTCCTCAACTCTCTCTTTCTCTCTCTCTCTCTCTCTCTCTCTCTCTCTCTCTCTCAAAACTGTGTGGACTCTGCAGAGGTTTCAGATTCAAATTTAGATTCTCCTCAAAAGCCCTTTCATGTTAATCACAAGAAATTGTTCAAAGGATACATGTATGTGTTTTTAATCAGTCTACACAGTTGTATTAGAAAAATATATTAACGTTTTTTTGTTCACCATGTGTTTTGAATCATTTCATTTGGAGAAATCCCTTCTTGAAACCTGAACACAAACTCAAATGAGTTACATCAACAACAACCTGCATGAAAACAACGTGATTTCAACTTCAGGCACATTGAGTCCTGTTGATGGCCTTGTCTGGCTTGGGACTGGACAGGAAGAGACATACATTATCTCTCACCCTTCTGACCTCACCCTCTCTGTCTTGGCATGCACGGCTATGGGACGAAAACAATGGGAGCTTTGGCTGGTTGGAGTTTGGCTAATGTTCAATGCAATTGCTAATTGAATGCTAACAAACATCATAGGCACCACAGAAAGCTTCCCCAGTCAACACTTTAGACTGAGAGTACAGAACAGAATGTCTCCAGGTTTTGTTTAGAGCAGAGAAACAGCTCTGCAGAGCCCTCCTCGCTTCCTGCACCTGCACACTCAGCTGCAGAGCTGCAGTTTCTATCTCAGATGATATCTAGGTCATCATATTGCACCAACCTCACTTCCCCAGACACACACACACACACACACACACAATAACTCAGGAAACCCCCCTCCAC
>NC_139674.1:14190411-14212911 GCF_951799395.1 Argentina silus
TTATAAACGTAGCAAACTGGCTTCCTGTCCGGTGTCTTATCCCCTTGACCCCCCGCCCCAACTCCCCCTCAGCTTTATAGATATCAACAACATATTGTTCAGATGTGAACATCCTCCTATTAGACTCTCACTCACTGCTGTGAGAGTCAAGCTCACGCAGATCAGCTTTTTCTCTACCCAATGACTATACACAACCACATTAGGCTGTCAGCTACTTTACAGAACACGTTTGGTCACTTGGACCCCGGTCAAATGAGATAAGACAGAAGCTCAGACTTCCTCTTTTCCCACATTTATCACAGAGAGGTCTGTCTAACGGAATAAACCCCATGTGAACTACACACACAGCACAGCTCTCAAAGCCTTGACAAACACGACGCTGAAGGACCTCTGGGTACCGTACTTTCTACAGACCCTTTCCTCTGGTCACTTTGTGGTCAGGATGTGACCCTCTGGATGACGCAGACACTCTTAGCCAGATGATATATATATATATATATATATATATATATATATATATATATATATATATATATGTATATATGTATATATATATATGTATATATGTATATATATATATATGTCATCTGGCTAAGACTGCCCGCGTCATATATATATATATATATGGATGTGAAGTGGGCACATTATATTTCTTACCATTTACATTTTTTATGTTGAGAAATATCAGATTGCGGTTCCAAACGATTTATAGTTGGAAAGAAAAAATAAATGTGTCACTGGTGATGGTATTCATCCCAGGCCCTCTGGGCCTTTGAAACTCTTATGACCATAGCAGAGTTTTATAAAAACCTATTAAGATCTCTGCACTTTTAGGATAGCGGGGAAGTATAAAGTAGGAGACCCTTAAAGTACGCAGCACAGTGTCTGCACACTGTCTGCAGCAACTCACAATACACACGTGTACAGTATGATATTGAATTTGAGCTGAGATATTAATAACATCAAGCTAATTTTAAAAGCAATTTATTCAAGGTTTTTCAGATTTACTCCAATAGGATTTTCTTCTTTTTTTTACTTCAAAAGTTATAACAATGTAAAAGATTAAATGGTGTCATCGCCATCGCAGAGACTGTAAAGAGGCTTTGGCCGTAGTCATCACGAACGATGACATCACCGGTCATCACACTGAGGGGCTAATAAACCTGTCATCAGATGGATTTCCCGATTGACCTTTGACCTTCCGAAGTTCGCAGAGCTCACTGAGGGCCCCTTATGCCCGTGTAATGAGCAGTCGATGAATATCTGCTGAAGGGTGACGTATCGGTTTGGAATCTCCATGCAGTTACTGAAGATAAACGGGATTTACAGATCCTGCGATATTCGTCATCGGCAATCTCTTTCCCCACTGTCTCCTCTCGCTGGGGGCTAGGCTCCAATGAAGGAACCATTGTTAACAACAAGGAAACATCACGTCACCCATTAGGACTATTCATCATTCCCCAAGTCAACAGTCAACGTACACTAAAGCCACTGCGATGAGATCAGACAGTAGCCTCAAAAACCCAATGTTTGCAGATACAAATGAGCTTCACTTTTGTTACGGGGAGTAGGAGGGGGGTTGAATAACATCAGACCAGATCAGAGCAGACCAGACCAGACCAGACCAGACCAGACCAGACCAGAGCAGACCAGACCCAGACCAGACCAGACCAGAACCAGACCAGAACCAGAACCAGACCAGACCAGACCAGAACCAGAACCAGTTACGGGGAGTAGGAGGGGGGCTGAATAACATCAGACCAGACCAGACCAGACCAGACCAGACCAGACCAGACCAGAACCAGAACCAGTTACGGGGAGTAGGAGGGGGGCTGAATAACATCAGACCAGACCAGACCAGACCAGACCAGACCAGACCAGACCAGAACCAGAACCAGTTACGGGGAGTAGGAGGGGGGCTGAATAACATCAGACCAGACCAGACCAGACCAGACCAGACCAGACCAGACCAGAACCAGAACCAGTTACGGGGAGTAGGAGGGGGGCTGAATAACATCAGACCAGACCAGACCAGACCAGACCAGACCAGACCAGACCAGACCAGACCAGAACCAGAACCAGTTACGGGGAGTAGGAGGGGGGCTGAATAACATCAGACCAGACCAGACCAGAGCAGACCAGACCAGACCAGACCAGACCAGACCAGACCCAGACCCAGACCAGAGCAGACCAGACCAGACCAGAACCAGAACCAGTTACAGGGAGTAGGAGGGGGGCTGAATAACATCACCACTGTGCCCTGACTAGGAGGAGATGGATGGATACAGTCTGCAGTGTGTCTCGGTGTCAGGTCACCTTCTGGTCTGGTCTGGTCTGGTCTGGTCTGGTCTGGTCTGGTCTGGGTCTGGGTCTGGGTCTGGGTCTGGTTCTGGTTCTGGTCTGGTCTGGTCTGGTCTGGTCTGGTCTGGGTCTGGTTCTGGTTCTGGTCTGGTCTGGTCTGGTCTGGTCTGGTCTGGTCTGGTCTGGTTTGGTCTGGTCTGTTTCCTCCACTAAGTGCTGCGTTCCTCTCTGCACGTTCTGCTACGTCTCCCTGCCACTCAGCAGAGCAGCACGGGTCCAACAAAAACACACTGTTACCAAGCTAGGAGGAGTGGAGGGGTGGAGGAGTGGAGGGGTGGGGATGGTGAGTGGAGGGGTGGAGGAGTGGAGGGGTGGAGGGGTGGGGATGGTGAGCGGAGGAGTACAGGGGTGGATAGGTGGAGAGGTGGAGGAGTGGAGGGGAGTAGAGGGATGGAGGGGTGGGGGTGGAGGAGTGTAGAGGTGGAGTGGAGGGGGGTAGAGGGATGGAGGGATGGATTGGTGGAGGGATGGAAGAGTGTAGAGATGGGGTGGAGGAGTGGAGGGTTTAACAAGTGAGTGATACCTCTGCCAGCATCCATCTATATAACGCTTCCCTGAGCCCAGACTGTACCGTCAACAGTACACCCTCTGTGTGTGTGTGTGTGTGTGTGTGTGTGTGTGTGTGTGTGTGTGTGTGTGTGTGTGTGTGTGTGTGTGTGTCTGTGTGTGTGTCTGTGTGTGCGTGTGCGTGCGTGTGTGGAGGTACAGATATAATCTCAGACATAAGGACAGGATACTATAGCAGGTCTGTTTAAGCCTATGTCTGGTTTACTTCCTGATGTTCGCATGCTGTTCCTTTGGGTTTTTTTGCTTTCTTTGGAGCTGAATGACACAACTCACTGCAACGGGTCTACAATTGACTCATAACGTGACTAATGGAACTGGCCTGTCTGTGACTTTAGCAGAGCAAAGTAGGTGCTCTCTTCACAGAGACACACACAACCCTCACACACACACATACACACACACACACACACACACACACACACATACACACACACACACACACACACACTGGGAGCAGGTTGAAATGGCAGGCAACCCCCCCCCCCCCCCCCCAAGCCCCATAACCTCCCTCTGTTACACTCAAATCTATTTGCCACGCGCTCTGGGACCTCCTTGCCAAGTTTATACTAATCTCCTCCCACTTCTTCTCCAACTTGTCAAATCACATAAGTGAAAACACATTGCATATATATATTTATTTATTTATTTTATTCTTTTTTTTTATATACGAGTGATGGATGTTCAATACGTAAAGCATTTGTCTGCATGACATCACCCCGGGGGTATTAAAATGCATTATTTCACCAGATCCAGCTCAGAGACAATAACAGATTCCTAGTACCTCCATAATCCATGCTGGAAAATGTTCCTCATATGTCACCATATTCCAGACTCGAGCTGGTTAAAAACTAAACACCAGCTACAAATCACTCTGATGACCATCTGAGATGGAAAATTAAGAAACAACCACAATATCGCATGTTTTCAATTCAGGTCATCGCCCATATAGAGCCAATAGAAAGGTACAACCTTGGAACAAAGAGGTATTGGTCTTAAACCCTAAAGGCAAGTGGTTTGGACAAACTGGACAGTCTTTAATTCTCCCAATCATGCACATGATAATCGTTGATGTCTGGAAGAGAGAATAATTCATTTTGGTTTCATTTGATATCACTCTGATACTGTGACGACAATAGGCGTCTTGCAGGATAAAATAGTTTACAGTAAGAAAAAAAAAAAGAGACTGTCTTCTGGTCGTGTTATTTATAATCGTAGGGACACATAATTATAAAGACATGCGGACAGATGAGGCAGGGCCTGGCTAACGTCGATAAAGAGGATAGCAACAAACCCGACGAAGAGCAATTCAAACCGATGATGGAAACCCTCAAAGATCGCGATGTGTGTAGATCGCTGTGTACTCCTAAACAAATAGAGCTGCCAAAAAAAAAAACCCTGACAGCTAAGAGAAAAGCAAACATTGCCAGGAGGGGATAAGCATTTCTAATCTGCAGAAAACAAATATGGAGGGAGATGAATCACTGAGTGACAGCTCAAAGGCTCTGTGTGTCTGCGCGTGTTCCATCGCACCAACATTACTCACGCCAGTCATCAGTCCATTTTCTCTCTCTTGTCAAATATCGCTCCTCTGTCAACAAGTAGAAACGCTTTGCATGCTGGTGCGCCAGCAATGCTTTTTTCTTTTCTCTCTCTCTCTCTCTCTATTTTTTTTTTTTTTTTTTAAACATTTACAATTACAGTTGATGACATCAATGGTAATTATACTAGTCTGGTAATATACATAGGAAAAAAGCTCGAATATAAGTTACCTCAGAAATATTCTTTGTGTGCAGTAGTGTAAAACGGGTTGGGGGGTTGCTGGTTTTGAGGGAGTCGAGTGCCTTCACTAAGGCTTTATTTGAGAAGCACAAGCTGATGGTAATGGAACAACCATGTGTGATACTTTTCCATCTTTATGGTTAACTGTAATTATGTCAGTCAACCTGCTTTACATCAGACCGGCCACAGTAAAACTATCAGTGCAATGAAGTACTTTCACAGATCCCTGTGGACCAGGTTTCACCGTAGAAGGTATGCTTTGTGCAGATGTTAGAACTTGCAGTAAATGGCACGATAATTAGTATGGATTATAATTTGCATCATTTGCAACAACAACAAGAATCATAAGGTTCTGTTAGTGTTGGCAAGAGTAGGAGATATTGAGGACACACTGTCAACATGCAAACGCACACGCACACACACACACACACACACACACACACCACAGACACACACCACGCAATCACACACACACACACCACACACACACACACCATGCAATCACACCATACACGCACAAACACACACTCTCTTTCACCCCTCACACACATTCTCACCCGTCACACACAGGGAGAGAGATGAGTGTATTCTGACTTTTCCAGACCACCCTGGGTTCACCCCGGCAATTCTGTCTCCACAGAGCACCCGAGTCTCCTCCACTCAGGCTCCAGACACACCACTCCAGACAGACCACTCTCACCCATGACTCCTACCCTTCTCGCCCTCCGCAGAGACAAAGGGAGGCAGTGTAAGGTGAGACACTTGAAAGGTCCTTTGAGAGGAGAGAAGGAGGGATTTTTTTTTAAACCCTCGTCAGCAAATCCCATGACTCACAATAGCACAATATTGGTGTGGATATAGACTGGGCTACTCTGTCCACACACACACACACACACACACACACACACACACACACACACACACACACACACACACGCACACACACACACACACACACAGGCCTGATTCACCCTCAGGGCTGGAGGACTATGTGTGTGGCCCACTCTTCTCCTCTCTTCTCCTCTCTTCTCCTGTCTTCTCTCTTTCTCCCTCTGTGGGCTGTGTGCTCCTCTCCACACGCTAGAGAGAGAGGGAGAAAGAGAGAGAGAGAGAGAGAAAGAAAGAGTAGAGTAGTGAAGTCAAACTCGTGACCCACTGTTTTTGCTCCCCCCCCCCCCCTCCACACACCCAGCTTCCCCTCTTTCTGGCTGCTGTGTGTCATTTTTCCAAGCTTTCAGTAATACGGTTTAGCAGCAAGGCGATGGGAAGGATCCAGATAAAACACCCCCCCCCCCCTCCACTGGCTTTTATGTCCTCCATATGCTCTGATTGCGCTCTTCTCCTCTGAAAGGGGAAAATGATTCAGGCCGTTGGCATGCGTGGCAGTGCTGCAGCTGGGTGCTTGCTGCACCTGCAGCTCACAAAACTGGGAAAACAAGCTGCTGGAGAGCCAGGCGCATGCCAGCTCTTTCTCTCTCCCTTCCTCTCTCCCACTGTTTCCCCCCCCCCTCCCCCATTTACCCCCCTTTTTTCCCCTTCCATCTCTCCCTCCAACCCTATTTTCCTCCCTCTGTCCTTTCCCTCTTTTATTCCACCCCCCTCCTTCCCTCCCTTCAACACGTTTTTAATCGATTTCTGTAAACAAAGTAGCAGCCAGAGCTTTTGGTTCTGAGCTTTCCAAGTGTCAGCTTACACCAGCAGAAGTAGAAGTACATCAACAATGTTTTTAGATATTGAAAGATCTAAACTATTCCTGCAAAAAAGGGGAAACTATCCAATACACAACAAGAGGGTCTGATTTCACTATTACTGAAACAGGATCCAGGTGGTCAGCATAAAGACCTAGTCTATTTAAAAAAAAAACTGGAGGCCCCTTACCCTACAATGTTGCGATGCAAAAATCCTGGCAAAATGCATAGCGCACAGAATTAACCAGACATTATTCATCATGATCAGACAGGATTTCTTAATTTCTTCATATCAGATGTTGTTTTGCATGAAGTTCAATCATTAACCACAAGCGTCCAATCCAGACAGCAGTAACAGTATCCTATTACATCATCACCCCCTATTCAAAAACAGATATCGACGAGTATAAAGTATCCAGTTACATCAGTTACATCAACCTCGTTTCAAAAAGTGTATATGTCCTCCTCCCTCCCAGAGCTCCACTGTCCAACCTCCAGGTTCTCTGGCTGCTGTCTCATGTTGAGTCTAGTCTAGTCTGGACCTCTGTCTTGTCCAACACCACCACCACCACCACCAACACCACCACCACCAACACCACCACCACCTCTACCACCACTACCACCACCACTACCAACACCAACACCTCTACCACCACCACCACCACCACCTCTACCACCACCACCACTACCACTACCACCACCACCTCCATCACCACCACCACCACTACCACCACCACTACCACCTCAACCACCACCACCACCACCACCACCACTACCACCACCACCACCACTACCACCACCACCACCACCACTACCACCACCACCACTACCACTACCACCACCACCACCACCACCACTATGCTGCGGTCTGTGTGCGCGGTCCCCCTGTGGGCCTGGTCCATTTCCCTGCTGTGTCTGTTGTTGCCCAAAGGGAGGGGGATGTACTTTACCCCGATTAATTGTTGTACAATCATATAAATGAATAACCAACCTAAACAGTTTGCACAAATTATTTGCTCTGGAATTAGTAGAAACTGGAATTAACCGATTTAACAGATTAATGGCTTTTCAAGTCTGTCCAACCTGAAATAAAGCACACTTGGTTTTGAGTGAAAAAAAAGTGTCAGTTTACAGCCTCAGACAAACAAAAAGGGGTCACTAGTACCACAGGCCTCTAGGGGTATCACCTTTTATCAGAGGAAACACCCAACAGCTCAGTTTATGTGACATCATGTAGGGCACCGGAGAGCCCCAACCTTTACCCCCAGAACTGACAGAAGGGTCATTACCCCACAGTTAAAGCTCTAATTAAAGGAACTGACACTTTACTTAAAAGGGGTTTGAGGAAACGGCCCCTCCAGCCAGAGAGCACGGCGGAGCTCGGGGAGTGTGTTTTCAGACCTTTGTGACACATAAAGGTAGAAAACGGCTGATTATTATTAGGCCTACAGCTTGTTTTCATTTTAGGGGCGCGCTGGGTTGGACTGGATAATCTACTCAAATGCACTTCTAGAAGAAAAGAAAACAGTCCTGCAAAGAGTTCTCCTACAGGGACAGACGGAGAACCCTTTTTAAGCTTTGCTAACACTTTATTTGGAAAGTCCTAAATAGTTGTTCTGTATATGTTCACTAACTGTCAACAACATTTCAACTAACTATCCACTATAACCCTAGATAATTGTAATTAGAAATAATTGTCTTTGGTGCTAAAGAAGAAAGGCTGAAAGTTGGTGCTCATCTTGATTCCCTTTCTTTGACGTCTAAAAAAACAAGTCAGAAATGGGTGTTTTTATTGACTCAGATCTACATCTTAACACCCAGATCAAGTCGATAACAAAATCGGCCGATTATCATCTTAAAAATATAGCAAGAATTAGAGGATACATGTCCAAACAAGACCTAGAAAAACTAATTCACGCTTTAATTTCCAGTAAGTTAGACTACTGTAATAGTCTTTTCTCAGTCTTTTATGGTTTATTGTTATTTATTTTATGCTCTTTCCTTTTTATCTATTTAATGTAAAGCACTTTGAATTGCCTCTGTGTATGAAATGTGCTATATAAATAAACTTGCCTTGCCATGCCTGGCTCTTATCCTAACCCCAAACTTAAAGGAAGGGTTCTTTAAGGGTGTTTTTAACCAAATCTATATTTTTGATGTAAATGGCGTGTTGTAGAAGAGTAAGTGCCAGTATTTCTCTTTTTTTTGTTTGTCTTTTTTTTTGTTTGGGTTAAGGGTTAGGGTTAGACTACTAAAAAAAAGTGTCTGTATCCTTCTAAAACCCTAGAATACAGACTTGTTTCAACAAGTCCGAACCCCTCCTTTAGCCTGATACCTAACCCTATCCTTAGCCCTAACCGTAACCCTTACCCTAACACTGACTCTAACCCTAAACCTAACCCTAACCTTAACCCTAGCAAGCTGTTGCACATCAACAGAGTTGATAGTTTGAGTAAGTGTAGATCATCTGTGGCGGACTAATAAAGTGTGACTGAACCTTTTGTGTTTAAGAGTGTGGAGACTCAAACCAGAGACCAAAAGCCAAAGACTAAGGGCTCTATTTTCAGCGAGCGCAAAACGGACGCAAAAGGTCCAAACGCGGACGCATTGGCAATTCGTGTCAGCGGTAGAAGGTGAAAACACCACATCACCGAGCCGCTACCTCGCCTGTGCTTAGGTGGGCGGAGTAACGGTAATAGAGGCGTATTCATGGCAACGGTCTGGTTTTTACGCAGTTAAAACATAGCCCTTAGACTTTCCAGTTTTACCCAATATTGTCCACCAAGAACCCAGAACCACAATCGGTACTGAAGGATTGTAGACACTCCAATTACAGGAACTTATTTAGGGATATATTATAATGTCCTGTACACGAAGACACATGGAGTCACAGTACATTACACTCTTAGAATTCACCACTGGGAGAGAGAAAAAGACATTACACTTATCACTTGATTGATGGTAATTGCATCTTAGTTACCATCTCCAGTTGCCATAAATCTGGTAATTATATAATTATAGCCTTTTTAAAAGCCCTAGGGTGAATTTCACTGTAGCACAAAAAAAAATGGAGTTGCTACTAAATCTCTGGTACGGCGGCAGCGGATGTTGCAGTAATGTGTGCATTTAATGGGCCATGATATCGACACCATTAACTTAGGCGTCGTCCCCGGGGTTTGCGTGTGGACACACACATGTGCGGGTACGCAAACGCGCACACATACATACACACACACGCATACACACGCACACGCACATGCACACACACACGCAGCACACACATACACACACGCAGGTGCACGCACACACACGCACACCCACATACACGCACACACACGCACACACACACACCTGGATGTGGAATGTGAGAACAACAAGCCGTTCTATTTAATTTCAGTGAACCTTCAGGTGTGTATATTCATCTGGACCGTTTCTGGCATGAAAAATAAATTGTGCGAAAATAACACAAATGTAAATTTGGATCAACATGGTAGAGATTAGACCAAGGAACAGCAGGTAGCCTACAGTACCACAGTTGGGGGGTCCACAACCCTGGGTGTATGCAACCATGGATTGGGGGGAGGGAGGGGGGCATAACCCTGGGTGTATGCAACCATGGATTGGGGGGGGGGGGGGGGGGGGGGCATAACCCTGTGTCTATGCAACCATGGATTGGGGGGGGGGGGGCACAACCCGCAAACAGCAGAGACTGTCCTGATAACATCATATTGATAGTGACAGCTTCATTCTGCTCTGTTTTCAGAGAGACAGAGAGAGAAGGGGGGAGAGAGAGAGAGAGAGAGAGAGAGAGAGAGAGAGAGAGAGAGAGAAACACGGACAGATAACTGAACTGTGTGTGTGTGTGTGTGTGTGTGTGTGTGTGTGTGTGTGTGTGTGTGTGTGTGTGTGGCTGCTCTCCCCACAGTGGTTGGACTGCTAAGAGAGAATCTCCTGTTGGAATGAGACAACCTCAGCTGTCAGCAGTCCTCTTTCATCAGACGATTAATCTCCTTCAGACACAGTGACATTTACCTCCACCTCACCTGTTTGGCACCATGGAAGGGATTTACAGAGAGGTAATGGACTCTGGGATTACGGTACACTTTTTATAATTTGTTAGTGTTCCCATTGACAGGTTTATGATGCAAACAGGTAACTGGAGTTGTGTGTGTGTGTGTGTGTGTGTGTGTGCACGTGTGTGTGCGTGTGTGTGTGTGTGTGTGTGTGTGTGTGTGTGTGTGTGTGTGCCCTGAGGGCAGTATGCTGGGCAAGGGCAAAGACAAGACAATACACCACTATCCTCTCTGCTGCACCTGTGCTGTGTTATGGTATGTTTGAGGTGTTTTCCCTTTTCCTGAGTGAAAATCTGATTTAGTTTCGATGACTCAAATCCTAGAATAGAATTTCCATCCGTTTTATCTCCAACAATAAACTGTTTTATTTCAGGGAATAAAATTGTCTAACCAAACACATTCCCCCCTAAAATGGTCTAACCAAACACATTCCCCTGTTGTAAAGTGTTTCTTTGAGCTTGGGTTATTTCCATGGGCCCACAAACTCTAGGTGTGTGACCAGGCTTTAGAGCAGGGTGTGTATCGTACAGATATCTTAGTGGGTATGAGGGAGCTTTTTAAAATGTTGCTATTGTATTTCTATTCTATAGCATTGCTTGCATCATTTCTAGTCCCCTTTTTTTCTCCCTGCCCCAATCCTATCCTAAAAAGAAATTGTAATTATTATTATTTTTTTTTTATATTTTGTATATTTTTTTGCCCAGCCACCATCCCCATGGTACCATGGTATAGTTAGTTCTTTCGATTTATTAATTAACAGGGTTAGGGTTAATTAATTAATTCCACCCCTCAGCTGCTCCCAGCCCATCCTACCTTTCTCGATATACCACCTTCTCTTGGTTTCCTTCTGCCATATTGTTTTCAATTGTGGTATGAGGGAGCTGGCACCAACCTACAAGCACCACAGTAGTGTCTAGGGTAGGCCCGCCCAAAGAGTGGCAAAAGGAGGCCAAAGTTGCCTGCGAGAACATTTGGTTTGGCCTACGAGAGGGTTCCTGGTTGATCATTAACCATGTCTAAAGGGTATGACGTGTCATCTAGGTGCACAAGGAGTACAGTTTTATTATTGATAATGAAATGTGCTGCTATGGTGTCTGGTCATTAGGTTACAATGTGATTATGCCTGAGTCTGAGATGTATGTTTAAGGATATATTGCTTATGGTATATAAAGCATTGTCTGTTGTTCTTGGCCCACAGCAAACCGCTCCGATTTCATTTCATTTCATCTAGCTGTCACGTTTGGGCATCCCTCTGGTCTTGGGGAAGGTAGGTCCTAGGGACTGGTTTGGAACTGGGCATGTTTCTGCCAGTGTGTCAGGCAGCCCAAAAAGGAGGAGACGGCGGGGCCCAGAAGGAGGAAGGGGGGGGATGGAGGGAGGGAGGGAGGGAGGGAGGGAGTGACAGCTAATAGATGTCTACACACAGCTGTGCAGAGCTGGATTTGTGGTACAGAGGGAGCCGCCCTGAAACCCAAACATCCTCCAACACTGCTGCCATCCAAAACAAGCACAACCCCTGCACACTACGTGCACATATACAGTAGGCCTGCACCAACCCCGAACCTGCTAAAGTACAGCCTATTACAGGGTGGAAGAAGTCACGTAGGCTTGCTGTTGGTACGGCTATTTCACCTTGTGTGTGGATGTCTATGAGGTGTGTTAAGCACAGGATTGTATGAGAGGAGGGTGGGGGGGAGTGGAGGGCACTGTTGAAGAAGTAAAACAGACAAATAAGTATCTTGGAAAAAAAACCAAAAAGCAGTCAAGTGAAACAGCAACCGTTGGTTTTGTCCCCGAAGAATTCCTACGTCAGAGTCCAGTTTCATTCACAACAACAACCAGGCTATTTCTGTATTTATTTATCAAATCATGGCAGCAAAAAAACAAGTCTGGTCATCCTGTCGTATAAACAAAGAACAGAGGAAAGGACACTGGGGAAAGAATCAGTGTTTTATCATATTACAAAACATCAGGTTCACATCATTATCGGGGTTGCCTATTTAAAACGAGATAAGCTACTGCCCTCCTGTGGATGCATTAAGTATGGCAGTGTCATTCAGACAGGATACATCGCCACATGTTTACGTTACTGTGCTGTACAACCAACACCGACTACAATGTCAAGGGTCAAGTTTCTCATTTCCGTTGAGGAGTGGCTGCTCTGAAACATTTCAGCAGGTGTAGTGTACCACTGTTCCAACAATTGATTGCATGGACAATAAACAGTCTTTGTCTTTGTCACAAAGAGTCTGGTTTAGGTGTTTGTTCCGAGTACACAGGTGTAGTGTGTAGTGCAGGTGTAGTGTACTACTGTACTTCACAAAGAGTCTGGTTTCGGTGTTTGTTCCGAGTACACAGGTGTAGTGTGTAGTGCAGGTGTAGTGTACTACTGTACTTCACAAAGAGTCTGGTTTAGGTGTTAGTCCTAGTATACTGAAATAGCCCATTTTCTCTCAGAGTAAAGAAGTAGAGTAGTGCTCCTGGCGGTTGTGTAAGTCCCTCAGTCTCGTAAGTCCCTCAGTCTCGTAAGTCCCTCAATCTCGTAAGTCCCTCAGTCTCGTAAGTCCCTCAGTCTCGTAAGTCCCTCAGTCTCGTAAGTCCCTCAGTCTCGTAAGTCCCTCAATCTCGTAAGTCCCTCAGTCTCGTGAGTCCCTCAGTCTCATAAGTCCCTCAGTCTGTAAGTCCCTCAGTCTCGTAAGTCCCTCAGTCTGTAAGTCCCTCAGTCTCGTAAGTCCCTCAGTCTCGTAAGTCCCTCAATCTCGTAAGTCCCTCAGTCTCGTAAGTCCCTCAATCTCGTAAGTCCCTCAGTCTCGTGAGTCCCTCAGTCTCGTAAGTCCCTCAGTCTGTAAGTCCCTCAGTCTCGTAAGTCCCTCAGTCTGTAAGTCCCTCAGTCTCGTAAGTCCCTCAGTCTCGTAAGTCCCTCAATCTCGTAAGTCCCTCAGTCTCGTAAGTCCAAGTCCCTCAGTCTCGTAAGTCCCTCAGTCTGTAAGTCCCTCAGTCTCGTAAGTCCCTCAGTCTCGTAAGTCCAAGTCCCTCAGTCTCGTAAGTCCCTCAGTCTGTAAGTCCCTCAGTCTCGTAAGTCCCTCAGTCTGTAAGTCCCTCAGTCTCGTAAGTCCCTCAGTCTGTAAGTCCCTCAGTCTCGTAAGTCCCGCCTCTCTCAGTCTCTTAGACCTCCTGCGTCCACGTCCTGTCCTCAGCCGGGTGTGGAGAGCACCAGGCCGTGAGCTCTCGTAGAAACCTCATCACTTTTTGGATAGAAATTTAATTTTACTTCCTGGGGGATGAAAAAAAAAAAGATGGATGAAAGGATGACATTGGATGAATTCAGAAATGATGAAATGGTAACTGTACTTCACAGCTGTGACAGGAACACATTTGTGAGAAATATTGTGTGAGTAGGAGCAGTTTATGTTTGAACTGCCGCTCCTCCTTACCTAATCCTTTGAGGAACCTGTTCACCCTGCGATGTTCGTTATCATGAATTGAGTTCAGATACTCCTGTACCCTCACTTCAAACAACCCTACGCAGAGAGCAGTCATCGCATCAGAACACACCACAAACAGACAGACACACACACTGGCATTACAGTTCAGAGCAGCGCTGATGTGAACGTGAGGGTATGGTGATGCTTTTGTTTTGAATCAGAAGACCAATTTCCGTTTCACTCCAAAACGAACAAAAAAAACATGAACGTCGGGACATTGAAATTGACCTTTGACCCCTAGCCTAGCTTAGCCTACCTCTCAGGGCCTGGTTGTGGTGCTCTCTCTCCTGGATGAACCCTCCGAACATCTGGGTCTCCATGAAGACCTCCAGGAAGCGCCGCAGGCTCTTGGAGGAGATGGCTTTACGGAAGGCCTCGCGCTGGAATGAGGAGGGGATGGGAGAGGAGGAGGAGGAGGAAGACTCGTCCTCTCGTTCGCTGATGAAGAGTGGGTAGTGGCCCACCAGCTCCACGAAGAAGCGCACGAAGGCTTCAGAAACAACCGTGCTGAGATGGCCAGAGTCTGAGGAGAGAGAGTGAGGAAATACAAAAACAAATCCATATTTTTTTCGGGCATTTTCAAAAATTTTCAAAAATGAACTATAAAAAAAA
Organism: Argentina silus; assembly: GCF_951799395.1. Lineage (NCBI taxonomy): Eukaryota > Metazoa > Chordata > Actinopteri > Argentiniformes > Argentinidae > Argentina > Argentina silus. The sequence continues at coordinate 14,204,977 of NC_139674.1, forward strand.
CCCAGAGGATCCAAACTATATATGCCATTTAAGCTGATGCTTTTATCCAAAGCGACTTACACTGCAGTGGGTGCATACATTTCAGTATATACGGTCCCAGCAGGAATCAAACCCACAACCTAAGCGTTGTTAGCGCCATGCTCCACCAACTGAGCCACAGAGGACCACAGTGATACGTACAAAGAGAAGCAGGAACATGTGAAGAAGAGGTTGTGTATCAAATGTAACCATCAAATACACCATAAACTAATATACTGTATAAATGATCTAATTATCTAAAAACATGTTGTTGTCATCTCACCATTGGGGATGTCTCCTCCCCTCTCATTGGCCAGCTCCCTCCTCCTCTCCAGAACGTTCTCTAGAGCTGACTGAAGCTTGGAGGGCAGAATAGAGTCCTCATCATCCAGCTGCCAGGGGCACAAGGAACACACATGACCAACCAAAACACGGGACCCAATTCCACCCTCTGGAATGACGCATTTTGAACCCAATTCACTTCCAGTGGAACCCAGTCTATTGCTGGTTCGACTGGACGGCTATGAATGTGACATATCATAATCATATACTGTAGATGTGTTAGTTAGTTCTACTGATTATGAAGTCAAGAGTCAGCAGGTGTTTGCCGACATTACCGTACCTGTCTGAGAAAGCGACTATGAACCAAGTCGACCACGAGCACCTGTGGACAGAGACAGAGACAGAGACAGAGACAGAGACAGGGACAGAGAGAGACAGAGACAGAGACAGAGACAGAGACAGAGACAGAGACAGAGACAGAGACAGAGATAGAGACAGAGACAGGGACAGAGAGAGACAGAGACAGAGACAGAGACAGAGACAGAGACAGGGACAGAGAGAGACAGAGACAGAGACAGAGACAGAGACAGGGACAGAGACAGAGACAGAGACAGAGACAGAGACAGAGACAGAGATGACCAGAGACAGAGACAGAGACAGAGACAGAGACAGGGACAGAGACAGAGACAGAGACAGAGACAGAGACAGAGACAGAGATGACCAGAGACAGAGACAGAGACAGGGACAGGGACAGAGACAGAGACAGAGACAGAGACAGGGACAGAGACAGAGACAGAGACAGAGACAGAGACAGAGACAGGGACAGGGACAGGGACAGAGACAGGGACAGGGACAGGGACAGAGACAGAGACAGGGACAGGGACAGGGACAGGGACAGGGACAGGGACAGAGACAGGGACAGGGACAGGGACAGAGACAGAGACAGAAGGGATGTTTAATGTACAGCAGTAGTGGTACCAAACTGGACGTCACAAACTGTACGTTACGATTCTATGTTTTACTGTATCTAGTGCAGTAGGTCTGTCCTCTGTCCTCACCTCCTCCAGAGGCAGCTCAGTGAGCTGGGGCAGGGAGCTGGACAGCAGGCCCACGATGAAGGGCGTGGGGGTGCACACAATGTCCAGCATGGCGGAGGGCAGCACGGGGATGTAGGTGTGCTGCCACACGAACGGGTAGAGCAGCGCCACCATGGCATGGCAGCACTGGGACAGGGTACTGCACCAGGAGAACACAGTACAACACGGTACCAGTCAAAGGTTTGGACACAAACTTGCCGAGAGTGTGCAAAGCTGTCATCAAAGCAAAAGGTGGCTACTTTGAAGAATCTAAAATATCAAACATATTCTGGTTTGTTTAACACTTTTTTTGTTTACTACATAATTCCATATGTGTTCATAGTTTTGATGTGTTCGATATTAATCTACAATGTAGAAAATAATAAAAATAAAGAAAAACCATTGAACAAGAAGGTGTGTCCAAACGTTTGACTGGTACTGTATGTTATACTTTATGATAACAGGTTACATTTATTTACATTTATGGCATTTAGCAGACGCCTTTATCCAAAGCGACTTACGACAAATACATTTGTTTAAGTAAGTGAATCATCTATCCAACAGTCATCATAAGATAAGTAATCAATACTCGGACCAGGGCTCATAGGCACTAGCAGGAGAGAAACTTGTACAGGGGGGTAGTGGGGATGAAGAGGTCTTTAGGAGGGACCGAAGAGGTGTGTTTCGATATATTGAATATACGTTAATATGCTGTTTGCTGCTTAGTAACATACTCAAAGCATATAAAAAGTGTATGTGGGTGTGTTCATTTTTACCAGATGGTGGCAGTGTGGTGTAAAATACATGTATTGTATCCATTGCTACAAATTCCTTCAGTCATTACACGGTTGGCCACAAGGGGACGCACTACCTAACACTTTTCTGCACGTCATCCCATTCTGCATTCTTCCTTTATGTGCTACTATGCTGACCCCTTCTTTGGCTCTCACCAGAGGTTCACAAAGAGAAGATAAACAGTTCCAAAAACAGCCTTTCAACACAGCAGAAGGCCTCTGTCAAAGCTGCCCCTGTCAAAAATGTGAGCACTAACTCTTTCTTGCTACTCTTTTTCCCGGTCACTTCTGTCCCTTTCTAATTCTCTTGTGTTTCTCCTCTATACCGGATCTCCTCTATACCCACTCCCCCAGCTCATTCGTTCCCTTGTTCTAGAACAGTAGAATAGTAGACTCCTGTTGAATTTAATGGCATAAACATACAAAAATAAACATACAAAAAAAAGCTAGTTCATCAACTACAGCTAAGGTAAATGAAAAACAAGGAGAAAACTTAAAAAAAAAAAGTTTAAAAAAAAAGTGGAACGTCCCTTTAACTGCAACCCATTGTGCGGTACAGACCTGAGTATGAGGGCGTAGACAGACCCACCTGAGCTTGTCTGCTGTGAAGATGACCCTGCGCTCCAACAGGAGGGAGCTGAAGATCCTCAGGAGCAGACGCAGACTCAGGCAGGAGAACAGACACTCGAAGTCCACGTGCTCCAATCGCGAGTCAGGCGGCCTGCAAAGCTCCATCATCTAGGAGAGAGAGAGAGAGAGAGGGGGGGGGGGGGGGGGAGAGAGAGAGGGAAGGAGGGAGAGAGAGAGGGAGAGAGAGAGAGAGAGAGAGAGAGAGAGAGAGAGAGAGAGAGAGAGAGGGGGAGAGAGAGAGGGAGAGGGAGAGGGAGAGAGAGGGGGGGGGGGGAGAGAGAGGGAAGGAGGGAGAGAGAGAGAGAGGGAAGGAGGGAGAGAGAGAGGGAGGGAGGGAGAGGGTAAATGGGGTGTTTATCTTTTAACTTTAAACATACTACAAAATGGAAACTATGTGGGGATTGATCAGGCTCAAACACTACTCAGCACTGGGGTTCCACTTGGCTAGTCTTGTACACTATCTGCTGGTCTTTGTGAAACAAACGACTCACACACAAACGTTCGTTTCAAGTCATCCACTTTGTGGACATATTACCAAATATTTCTTATGTCAGGTTTTTGTTTTCGAACCACAATCGGCTGCACGCTGGCTTGTCCCTGTAGGAGAACACTTTAAAGAACCCTTTTTGTTTTCTAAGAGTGTGGTCCCACCTCAGTGCCTGAGCCTGGCAGGAAGGTTTTGATGGAGATGGTTCTGCCAGGAGCAGGGAAAGGAGCTTCCATGATGGCTCTCATGAAGGGCTGGACCAGGGCAGGGGAGAGGGCCCTCCTCCTCTCCACCTCATCCAGCACCTGCATGGGGGACACGGGTTAGGGCAGGGGGTGGTAGTCGTGGATGGTAGTACACACACACACACACACACACACACACACACACACACACACACACACACACACAGGAGCATGGGAGTTCACAACACCAAATTAGTACGCTTTATTTCAGCATAGGTCACTTACACTGAACTACTAAAGCTCTTTCGGTAAGAGATGGCTGTATCTTACAGGCTTCACCATAGGGGAACAGTTTACCTTGGAGAACAGGTTGAAACAGCCCAGGTGACTGACAATGCAGTAGACCTCAGGCAGACGCTTCCCTTTCCCAGTGGGCTGAGAAAAGAGAGGAGGGGAGGAAAGGAGAGGAGAGGAGAGGAGGAGAGGAGAGGAGAGGAGGAGAGTTAATGTAAGCACTAGGGCAAATCCCCTTCAGGACAAATCTAGCCATGTGAAAGAGTGAAAGAGATGTTCACAAAAATAACGACTCAGAATCACATAAACATTCATAAACACGTACACATACACGCACACACACGCACACACACACACACGCACATACACACACTTCCTCTTTAGCTAAATCCATTTTAGGAATGAACCGTTTTTTCCCACAATCTCTATTTGCAGTGAGATTATTTATTCAGCTGACATCATGGCAGATAACCACTTCCTGTGTGTGGCTCTGGGTAGGAGTCATCTTCTAAATGAATGAAATGTAAATGTCATCTGTTCCACCGTTCCTGTTTACCAGCAGACGACGACAATATCCAAACCTCCTGCTGCCGTCTTCGCCAGTCAAAACAAAGGAGAACATTTCACTGTGGGAAACGCACACAAGACAAACAATTGTTACGATGGTTTCTATGGATGATGGTATTACATTACTGTTGACGCATGCATGCATGCATGCATGCACACACACGCACGCACGCACGTGTGCGCACACACACACAAACAGACAAACACACAAACACACAAACACACTCCCACGGCCCACGCACCAAGGGTCAGTGGATTTGATTGTGTGGCTATATTAGGAGCACTAAAGTACAGTTTGTCTCTTCCAGGTCCGGCACCAGCGTACGGACATGACCCGGCTCACCTCGGGTAGTTCTCCACTGGCTCCCAGTCCCGAGCATCGGGGAAGCAGAACTGGGGGATGATCCTCAGCTGATCTTCGGTCTCCCTCATAAACTTGAAGCTCCTCTCCAGCTGATCCCCAGAGCAGAGTTCAGTTAGACTCACAAGACCCACCTTAACACACTTCTTTTTTTCTAAAATATGTTTTTAGGGCATTTCTGCTTTATTGGGATAGAGACCGTAGAGATTGACAGGAAGGATGGGAGGGGGAGAGAGAGGAGGGATGACATGCAAGATAGGTCGAGGGTCGGAATCCAACCAGGAACCTTGCGATTACGTGGTAAGCGCATTAGTGTGCTACGCCACTAAGCGCCCCCACCGTAACACTTCGGTGTACACTTCAATGTAACCCCCTCATAGATCTGACTGCTAAAATGTCGGCCTAAGCAAAAGGACATCAACATTTTGCTCACACCCATCCAGGTCTTCTTTTTATTGGCAGATGTAAGAGTAGGAACTAGGTGTTGATTTGGAACTAACAGGCTACAGGCTAACTAACATGCTAATGCCTGCCCCGCCATTCCTGCCCCGCTCTGCTCCTCCTCACCTTCAGTGGGAAGTGCTGTGTGACCTCCGGCAGATAGTGGGCGCCAGCCTTGGCCTTGTGCAATGCCACTACCAGGAAGTACTCAAAGAGCTGTCGCTTGTGTAGTTCCTGTTGGTCCCGGTCCAGGCTGCTGTTATTGTACTGCCCCGCCTGGCCCGGCTTACTCAGGATGGACTGGACCGACGCCAGGCGCTGGCGGTGGGCTGGGAGAGAAAAGTAGGGAAGGAGGGAAAGAAGGAGGGAAGGAAAGAGAGAGAGAGAGAGAGAGAGAAGGAGAGAGAAAGGGAGAGAAGGGAGAAGGGGTAGTATAAGATGTCAGAGTGTCTACAGTAAGTGGTATCCTAGCAACAACAGATGTCAACTCTTCATCACCCTGTACCTTTCACTCTGTCCTCTGATTCGCTCTCTGTGTCACTGTTGTCATCGGTGACTGGAAACAGAAGTTAAAAAAAACAATGTGTGAATACAAGGGAACAAGAGAATGGGAGAAAAACTAAAACGTTTTGACGATGCCTCTGAGGTGCAGGCCAGGGGAGGCTCGTGGAGGTAGCGAAAGTATGATACCATTCCTGATTCCATTCCATGCATTACGATGAGCCCATCCTCCGATTTCTACCTCCACCAGCCTCTACTGGTACAGGCCTATCTGTACCGTTAAGTCAGAGAAGCAGTGTTCTGGTGGACTCTCTCACTCACCTCTCCCTGAGCTGGTCTCAGCAAACTGGTAGACCGTCCTCAAATGCTTCTTTCCAATCCGAGACTCAAAGACACCGTTGATCTTCAACACATCCTGTTGACGACATTCTATCAATATCAAATAAACCCAATATATTGTATATCAATACATCTGGATCAATATGGATGTCCATTACAGCCACATTCAGACAGTACTAGAACGTGCTATTCAGAAAGCAATAGGGAAATACAGTAGAGTTCAGATGAATATGTCACACACATCTCTCTCTCTCTCTCTCTATCCCTCTCTCTTCCTTCCTCCCTTTTTCCCCCTCTCTCCATCTCTCCCTTCCTCTCTCTCTCTTCCTCACTCCCTCTCTCTCTCCCTTCCTTCCTTCCTCCCTCCCTCCCTCCCTTCCTTCCTCTCTCTCTCTCTCTCTTTCCTACCGTTGGGATCCTCCTGCAGGTTCGGTTGTAGGGGTCTCCCGGGAGCCAGGTCATGTGATCAGGGCTGCCGGGGGTGGAGGTGGGGCTGAGCTGGGGGGGCGATGCCACTCCTCCACCCGTGTGGTGGTTGGTCTTCCGCAGGTCCAAGAGTTTGAAGCTCCGCCTCCCAGAGTTCTGTCTGAAGAAGCCCGGCCTAGAGGTCTGGTTAGAAGACAACACGGCAGGGGCAACACGTGAGGGAGACAACCATACATGGTCATGTGTTGCCTATGTGTGGTACTATTGTGTGAGGTAGATAACAATACCGTTTGTGTCTATGTAGTGCAATACTGGGTAGTGTAGTGCATACTGGGTAGTGTAGTGCATACTGGGTAGTGTAGTGCATACTGGGTACCTTGTTGCTTTCTGGGCCAGGAGAAGAGGGCAGAGACTGCTGCGAGCACTGACTGTCCACCTCAATGTCCTCGTAGGGGTTCTCCTTTGACGAGTCTGCCAGAGAAAAGATAAAGTTGTGTTGAACTAGAACAATAAATAAATAATAAATAAATAAATCAATATCACATTCATTGTTGGTTATGCCTTAGTATTGTAGCGTAACAGCGTGGGGTAGAGTAGTGAGCTGCACTAACTAGCTGCACTAACTAGCTGCGCTAACTACTGCCCCAAGAGAGCTAGCTCACTTAGCAGAGATGCTAACAGGCCTGATATAGGGTTGTTACAGTGTTGAATGGTTTACCTGGGATGTCTTCATAGTGATGGTGTTCCTGGGATAATGTTCGAGACAGGAGAGGGATCTTGGACTTTGACAGTGGAATGTCTTCAAACTCAAACGATTTCCTGAGAGAGAGAGAGAGAGAGAGAGAGACACACACACACGGGGGTGAAAGCGTATAGTCTTTTGTTATCTCTATGACTGCGTGTCTATGCGTGTGTAATAACTGCCGTACCGTGTCAGTGTGAAATCACGGTATCCTTGTGCGTGTGTATGCGTGTGTATGCGTGTGTATGCGTGTGTATGCATGTGTGTGATTCATTGATGTCTGCCTACGTGGTGTAGGAAGCCTACCTGTTGCCGTTGTCTCGGTGTCTGTCTGTCCTGGGTCTCCTGTAGACATTGGGGGGAGGATGGCTAGGCAGAGGCGGGGGGAAGACAGAGGAGGGAAGTGGGGGCAGGTTCCTCTGGCCTCTCCCTTGCCTCTGGGCTGGGTTGGTCTTCCCACGGTGGGTGGGGGTGGGGGTGGGGGTGGGGGTGGGGGTGGGGGTGGGGCTGGGGGTGGGGGTGGGGGGGTGCTGGAAGGTGCGCTGGGGTTTGGGCAGGGGGTTGATCGGGGGTGCCCCCGGTTCTGTGTACACATTGTCTGGATCTTGATCCTTTTGCGTCGCCCCATCTGGCTGGTCGGCTGCCAACGTTCCAAACAAGGACTCCAGCTCTCTCCTCTTGGCCTCCACCTGCCTGTCTTTGTTCGGGGGGCAAAAGTAGTTACCTGGCAGCTCTAGAGGGGCCGTACTAGACTTCTCCCCCATGGTCTGCTCCAGCTTTCTAAAGAGAGTG
>NC_139674.1:14217911-14222911 GCF_951799395.1 Argentina silus
GTGAATAGAAGAGGTACGTGTAAGTCATTATTCATTTGACCGCTAATTAAATGAAAATATGTACATTTCCATTTTATTATATGAGGTCTTTAGACGTATTTGATCCAACAACAAAAAAAAAGCGACCTAGTGAAATCAGTGAACGTATTGAACGCTGTGCCTCGTCACTTGCTTGGTCAACGGAGCCCGTACAGAAGATGCTTGCTTTTTTTTCTTAATTTCATATTCTGTCATTGACTTTATCTCTCTGGAAAGGAAATATTGGTTTGAAGAAATGTAATGAGATGTCATGTTTCGATGCTTTTTGGCAGAGGAAGGTTTAGTGAGACCAGATAAGCTATTGGGCCTGAATCCACATTTTGTTGGCAGTTAATCGGCTGACAGTGGCAGTAATGTCCCATGAGAGGTGCAATATTAACCTGCTTATCTCAAGATCATGTGGTATGTCATATGTGTGAGTTTTTTATTTTTTTATTGTTGTCGCATGTAAGAGGAGAAACCTATTGCTGTTCTTCAGACCTAGTTGTCTGTTATCTAACTAGAGGACTTCTCTATAGACCATAAACTCAAGTTCTTTCTTTTTCAGGGAAGTGTTGTGACTTTTAGACGTGTGATTGCTCCTGGTTACTGTAGTGGATGAACGTAGAGTGTGCTGTTTCCCCTTCTGAACTCCTTCCCTCTCCTGTCGCTGTTCCCCTGAAGACTATCCACCCCCTCTTCCTCCTCCTCTTCCTCCTCCTCCTCCTCCTCCTCCTCCTCTTCCTCCTCCTCCCGGCCACCCCTGTGATGTCGCCTCCCTGCTGTGGCTTCCTGTTGCAGTACACCCACCACCACCTGGCCGCCTTCCTCCTCACCTTCGTTAGGTAAACTACAGCTCAACTGCGTCGTTAATATGATAGTAGTTATTATCGTTAATATGATAGTAGTTTAACGAAAACGGCACTACCTTAGGTTTGGCACAAATGGATGGCTCGCTTGATAGCTCCCCGCTTGAGACTAAACAAACATTAAATACAAATAAAATACACGGCGGGGGGGGGGTCTGTAACTCCAAAAGTGCCTGCCTGAACCCTCATGAACTGCGGAACGCAGGAGTGAACAGCTGCTAGCAGACAGCAGGGCACAGCCGCCCTCAAGAGGCTCACGCACAGGAGAAAACGGGAACAAGTTGATAACACGTTAGCATTCTTCATGAACAGGTTTCAGGTTGCAGGCTATAAGCCTACCTAGCTCTCCTTTGCTGCCCTTTCATGCTCAATTTTGAATGCAAACCAGGTGCGCTGTTGGTTTCTGCTCAGACACGTGCACCAACCTGAGATGTCAGATTGAGTCTTGTGCTCAGACACACACACTGTGTCCCTAGGTAAATACTTAACAGGAGGCCCCAAAACCAAACACAGGTGTGTCTACCTAGAGTTAGCTTACTGGTAATCTCACACTCAGCACAGTTAAGCTTTAACTGTAACATGTGACCAGTCCTGATAGCGTCATGGTAAGGCTTTGTATTCTGATACTGGGAAAGGGAAAGCAAACCATGGAGGGAGGGAGGGAGGGAAGAGATGAGAGAGAGAGAGAGAGAGAGAGACAGACAGACAGACAGACAGACAGACAGACAGACAGACAGACAGACAGACAGACAGAGAGAGAGAGACAGTGAGAGAGAGAGAGACAGAGAGAGAGAGAGAGAGTGTGTGTGTGTGTGTGTATAACCAAAGACATAAAAGTACAGTCTGATGAGAGAGATGGTCCCTTGAGTCTTAATTAGTCTAGCTTGGTCAGATCTCTCAGTTTAAAGTCTAATAAGATCAGGCCTCCAAAAGACTCAAATTACAGGCCTTACCCTCTGAGATTTTCTCATTTTAGGAAAAATGTATACTGTGAAATGACACATGCTGGCTCTCACGCTCTCTCTTCCGAGTCTGACCTAACCTGACCTTTTTCCACTCTGACCTTTGACCCCACCTCAGCTAGCCTTGTATCACCCTGAAGTGAAATAGAGTTGCTGTTATAGGTTATACATAAAGGATAGTCATTATTACAGTGTTATTACAGTGTTATTGCAGAGGGATTGTTATTACATTGCAATGAAAGCCCCAGAACCGTGTCCCTCGATATTATTAACTAGTGGCTCCTTATGGACCTGTAGGGGATATTTAAACATGAACACAGTCATGGTGCTTGGTCCAACCCTTTCCTCTCTTCCTCTCTCCCTCTCTCCCTCTCTCCCTCAGCTATGTCCTCCTGCACGCCTCAAGGAAGACCTTCAGCAATGTGAAAGTGAGCCTCATCGCCCAGTGGACACCATCTTTGGAGAATGGCAGCACTTTCTACCCTAAGGAGGTATGCATTGTACTCAGAATGCAGATAGACCTACAGCTCTTTCTACCCTAGGGAGGTATGTACTGTACTCAGGTTACAGATAGACCTACAGCTCTTTCTACCCTAAGGAGGTATGCATTGTACTCAGAATGCAGATAGACCTACAGCTCTTTCTACCCTAGGGAGGTATGTACTGTACTCAGGTTACAGATAGACCTACAGCTCTTTCTACCCTAAGGAGGTATGCATTGTACTCAGATTGCAGATAGACCTACAGCTCTTTCTACAGTATGGTATGCACTGTACTCAGGTTACAGATAGACCTACAGTGCAAACATTTCTAAAAAACCTGTTCTGGCTTTGTCATTATGGGGTATTGTGTGTAGATTGATGAGGAAAAAAATGAATTGAATCAATTTTAGAATAAGGCTGTAACATAACAAAATGTGGAAAAAGTGAAAGGGTCTGAATACTTTCCGAATGCACCCTAACCCTGCCCTCTGCCCTCAAATGATGACCTATGACAACTTCTTCTCTGAGGTGTTGTTTGCCCTCAGACCAGACAGTCTGCTGTATTGGGTTTGTTCAGACCTCTTCATGGCCAAACCCCTTTATTGACTGGTAGTGGATGGAGGAATGTTGTCAAGTGACCAGCTGCCTTGTAACGATCAAAGCCAGAGCTATGCACCGCTATCAGGGGCTGCCTCATGTCAAAGTAGTCAAATCAGTTTTTACTCCAATTATTCTAAAGGGCTTTTCACTTTATGGTACACATGCTTTTGGCTTAGCCTTGGGTTAACAGGTGTGTGTGTGTGTGTGTGTGTGTGTGTGTGTGTGTGTGTGTGTGTGTGTGTGTGTGTGTGTGTGTGTGTGTGTGTGTGTGTGTGTGTGTGTGTGTGTGTGTGTGTGTGTGTGTGTGTGTGTGTGTGAACGGAGAGTAAGCTAGCCCTGGTCTAGTCTTAGTTTTTAGTTTAAGGAATAAGAAAGTGGGCTAAGAAAGTGCTGACTTTAAACCATGTGTGAGGCTGTGTGGGAGCCTTCCAGGCTTTTAGAGATTGACATTTATACAACGTTGAACTGGTTTGTTTACATTTGAAAGCAAGTAAAACTGCTTGTACCAGTTCACCTAAGAGATATGCTCAGATTTTGCCTGGTTTATGTAAATTCAAGATTTGTGTGTTTGTGGAAAAAAAAAAAACTGAATCATTTAGTAGTGCGTGTGTGTGTGTGTGTGTGTGATCATTAAGATAGTAGTTTATTCATGTATGTTTGTGTGTATTTGACCTGTTGTTTCAGACATGGGAGGAGAACACGCTGTTTGCAGATGAAAAGGAGGCCACCCTGTTCCTGGGACTCCTGGACACCATCTTCCTCTTCTGCTACGCAGTGGTGAGTGTCAGGGCCAGCTGGGGGGGGGGGGGGGGGGCGGAGGTCAACCATCTGTAACCCCCCCACATAGAATAACCACAGGACTTCAGGGAGGTGGGATCTAGGCTCGTACTGTAGTTCAGATTGAGAATCAACATTTGAATCCTAGTATTGACCATGTATGTGTCACATGGTGATCATGTATGTGTTATTCATGTATCATGTATGTGTTAATCATGTATCATGTATGTGTTAATCATGTATGTGTCATATGGTGATCATATATGTGTTATTCATGTATCATGTATGTGTTATTCATGTATCATGTATGTGTTATTCATGTATCATGTATGTGTTGCAGGGCCTGTACGTGAGTGGGGTGATTGGTGACAGGCTCAACCTGCGGTATGTGCTCTGCTTCGGCCTGTGTGGCTCCGCCATCGTGGTGAGTTTCACATCTCTTCATGACGTGCAAAAAAAGTCATGGAAAACAGGCAGAAAAAAACAGGTTGTACACTGTACACAGTAAAACAGGTTGTACACTGTACACGTCTCTGAATGAGACACAAGTACATCGCAATGCCGTGGGCCTGGTTTGACTCCTAAAACAAGCACACTGAAACACCGTACACAAACACACTGATACACCGTACACACACACACTGATACACACACACACACACTGATACACCGTACACACACACACACTGATACACCGTACACACACACACTGATACACCGTACACACACACACTGATACACACACACACACACTGATACACCGTACATACACACACTGATACACCGTACACACACACACTGATACACCGTACACACACACACTGATACACACACACACACACTCTCCCAGCCGGCTCTTCTCCTTGAAGTAACCGTCACAAATGTGTATTCTTTTTCCTCGGTACAGGAGTTTGTGTTCGGTACTCTGACTGAGTGGCTGCATTTCTACAACGTCTACCTGTACTGTGGGTTGTGGGTGCTAAACGGCCTGCTGCAGTCCACCGTCTGGCCCTGCGTCGTGGCTGTCATGGGGAACTGGTTCGGCAAGTCAGGGTATCACTCTCCACCTCCGTCTCCGTCCGCACCAGTGGGAGAGGCTGGTGGAGGTAGAAACCGGAGGACGGGCTCATTGTAATGCATGGCGTCGGTCCCATTCTTCATTCCAGGCTATGTGTTACAATGAGCCCTTCCTCCGGTTTCTACCTCTCCACCAGCCTCCCCTGCCACACACACATTTGGGCTGATACTGTACCTGCCCTGGCCTGAAACCCTCTGTCAATCACTCTGCAGCA
>NC_139674.1:14227911-14290411 GCF_951799395.1 Argentina silus
CGGCAGCCATGTTGTTGTGGCTCCTCCTCCCCCTCGGGGGGTCGTTACCTGTCCAGGTGGTCTGCCAGTCAGTCTGCTTCTCTGTCAGTCTGTCTGTCAGTCCAACCTGTCTGTCTACCTGTCTGTCAGTCTACCTGTCTGTCAGTCTACCTGTCAGTCAGTCTACCTGTCTGTCCGTCAGGTTCTGTGGCTGCTTTCCTGACAGGGTTGTCTCAGAATATATACAATATGTATATGTCTCTGTCTGTGTGCAATCCATGTATGTATTTGATTTGAAACTTCTTTTTTTTTAAACTACTTGAGCGCCTTTTGGGAGGGAGGGAAGGAGGGAGGAAGGAAGGAAGGAAGTGAGGGAGGGGGTGGCGGGACGCTCTCCTCCTGTCTGTGGTGTCTGGAGTAAGAGGCCCCAAGCAGCTGTCAATCATTCCAATTACCTGTTTACTGGAGTGAGAAGAATGATTGTAACTCTCCGGGTGCTTTTAGTAGAAGAAACCTATGTTAACACACACACACACACACACACACACACACACACACACACACACACACACACTCACACTCACACACACACACACACACACACACTCACTCACACTCACACTCACAGTCACACTCACACACACACACACACTCTCGTCTGTACTAGCCTGCCACTCTTACTAAACCTCAACCTGCCTCTTTGTTGATTTTCACTCATAGTGCAAAGCACATACCGGTACTGTCGAATGGTCTGAATGCTTTTGTGAACTTTCTAAGTCTTAATTGTCCGTCATAAAAACTCCTGTGAACAAGTTTCTCCAAGGGGGTATTTATCTTAAATGAACACTAAGCATCAATGTAAAACGATTATATATATTTATATATATATATATAATATGTATATAGCCTTCTCAAATGCATTCACTACTGTCAGATATTGGTAATAATGGGGAATACAGAAATTATTTATAGTTTGATAAATAATAATGGTACGAGTTTGTAAAGTTGACCTGGGATCAGTAGCTAAGGGGGTCACAAGTGCATTGTAGGCCGTTCCTGAACCTGGTCAAGAAAAGGAATGTTTATTTTATCTGTTGAATGTATCTGTTCTTAATCTGTGGTCAGTGGTTTTTTTGTGTTATCTTCATATGTGCACTTTAAATTACATGTACAGTAAATTATGATTTTTTTTCAATACAAGCGGATGGGCATTTTCAAACTTTTATCTCAAGTCTTTTCTTTCAACTAAGCACAACTCTGTATATAAAAGGGAACTGAAGGGAAATCTTTCATCACACGTAATGCAGTTGATGACCTCCTGGGTCTCTCCTATACATGACACCACATTCAGTAACTGACCTCCATGTAGCTTTGATATCGCAACAAACTCAGCATACGTCACATATAAAGATGAATACATATAAAGGTGGACACATAAAGATGATCTCTACATTTTTCAACTAGGGCAAATATGAATGGGATAAACATCTATTTTAGAGGCCTATGGGGAATAAGTTGCTCATTGCACTACAGTGACAAATGTGTCATGTCTATAGTAGACCACCAGAGGGAGCCCTTGAGTCAAACGTTCAGTTGAAATGGGTCTACCAACAGTAACCTACAGAATAAGTCATTGCTTTTTCAGATGTTGACACTACAAATAATATGGATGTGTAAGAGAATGTTGATTATTGAATAAAAAGCAAGTCAGGACAGTACTTTGTTATATATAAATCATCATTTTATTAACATGTTAACATGTTCTTAACACACACTGTAAGAAAACAATACCAAAGTCAACAGTGCACTAAAAAATTGTAATAGAATCTTCCAGAAATTACAAAACTCGTAATTTTCCTATCAAAATATGACCAAACCAAATCAAATGAAATTATTCTGTATCCATATACATATTATTGTCATTTTTACACTTCAAGTACATACATGAACCAACATTAAATTGGCATAACAGTATCAAAAACTACACGGCTACCTTCCATTCATGCATACAAGGCATAAAATACTATGTTTTGATATACCTGGCTGGGACATGTATAAGAAAAGCAAAGTATCTGTTGGGACCATGAGACACAGACTGGAGGGCAGGTAGATACGTGACTGAACAGGTGTAGGATCTGCAATGACCAACTTCTCTGGGTTAGTCAAGTTGTTGTTTTTTTTAAATGTTTTAGTAAAAGTGCTTTTAGTACTTTTAAACAATTCTGTTTAAAAGTACTAAAAAAAGGCACAGTACTTATTTTCGTGATGCCGTTATAATACCCAAAATATACCAAATATCTATTTACCATTTTGTGCCAAACTTTACGAGCCCACAGTCTGTTTCAGCCAATCGTCTGTTTCTGTTTCAGCCAATCGTCTGTTTCTGTTTCAGCCAATCGCGAAGGCTATTATCAGAACACGCCCCTCACATGAGAACCCTTTAACATCGATCATGTTAAAGTAGTGCAAAGACAGTTCCAAAAATAATACATCATCAGTTAGTTATACCAAAGGGCATTTGTAATTATTTCCCTACTAACAAAAAGATACAATGTCAAAATAAGTTAATATATATATACTTCTGTTTGTTTGAAAGACACATATAAACCCACATACACACACAAGACACACAAAAACAACACAATTCGGTATTCTTAAATACCAAAAAAAAAAGAACCAAGAAGCTGATAAAAGTTTAATTTCTGAGGTGAAGTATGTAAACTTACACGATTACCAACAGAAGAAACGGAAAAAACTTTTATAAAAAAAAACGGAACAATCGGAATCTGAACAGATACTGAGGCGGTTGGTTGTCAAGTCAAAAGGGGGGGGGGGGGGGGGGTAGTTAAGATAAGGAGTTAGTTCCATGGAACACACAAAAGGCTGGTAGAACACAGCCCACTTGTCTGGCCATAGAAGTCCTTTGATTCAGGCTGAGACATCACTGGGCCTATTAATAAAGACCCTGCCCCCCCTCATCCGTATTCTGTTTATTTCTGGGAAAGTTGTCGACCCAAAGCAGGCCAGAGAACGAGAGACAACAAAGCCTTTGGCTCCCGAAGGACTTGAGTTTACTTCGTTCAGCTCTGCGCTGGGAATGAGTGGGCCTCTCTGTGACGCTCTGACTCTTCTACCTGGTGGTGAAACTGAAGACCGAGACCGTTTTCTCTTCCACAACTTGTGAAGAAAAAAAAAAGACCTCGTCTTGTCTTGCCACCCGCCCCCACATCTTTTTATTTTTTTATTTTATTTTTTTATATAAATGTTTTTTTGAGAAAGAAGAAAAACTTGATGAGGTAGACAATCCAAATTATGGCTATTTGTCCAAGCATTCAGAAACAGGCACTCTGTATAGAAAGCCATCTGATTGGTTGTCTGAGATACATTTAGAGTATTGCACTGTGACCAAAGCTATGGGGAAAGATATACAATTTGGGATGACAGACATTTACAGGTACTGTATTTCTGAGGGGTAGTTGGAGACCCAAACGGAATTTCTAAAGCTGAATCCTTTGACTCAAACAGCAGTCAGTGGCTTGAAGATTATATATGTATATGCGTGTGTATATATTATATATGTATGTGTGTGTGTGTGTGTGTGTATATATATATATATATACACACACACACATATATATATATATATATATATATATATATATATATAGTCAAATGGCATAGCATGTGTGAAAACCACAAACACACACACACACACGACAAACACACACAACAAGCACACGAAAATTAAAAAAAAAAAAACGTTGTTCATTACTTGTGTGAGCTGCAACAAGAGAATAAACTCTCCTACTAAATGTCTATGCTACATTCCCTTCATGAAGACAACAGGTGTGTTCAAAACCTATTGGCTGCCATTACACAAAGACAGGAGCAGATTGTTAAAGTATTTAGCTAACAAAGCCACATACAAGGTATGCTCAGGACTGTTACCGAAACGCTTTCAAGTATAGATTTTACAACCCTATAATGCGAGTAAAGCAAAGCAGAAAGGACATAGTTTTGGCTCTGTGTAGAAATATGTTCGCTCTTAATTACTTTGTTTCTTTTGTTTCATACAAGATGGACACGGACGCCAGATCGGTCATAAATGGAAGAGAATGATAAATGGTGGAGTTTATGTCAGACATAATTGTTCTAATCTCGATCAACAGCTTCCTCTTACTTTGTGAAATGCTTGGTATAGTACAGCTTAGTTTGCTTCTAAATGCTTGACATGATGCCCTAGCAGTGGTCTTAATATTACCAACAATAAATAAATAAACGTGGTTACAGCTACGTCATGATGAAATGTTGGCCTCTACCAAAGCAGGCGCAGCTAGATCGCTGGAGCTCCACCATTGACCTTTGACCTCAGACTAATCATAGCCGCGTTGCCAATTTGACCCTGGGTGATGTTTTGACCCCCGGCCCGCGGCCCGCGGCCTCTGCTCATCTAGCTGAGAGGTTTGAAGCTGTAGTGAAACTGAAGACTAAGTGTGGAGGGAAGCCAGGAATAGCTGCTCAGCTGATCAATAACCGAGAGGGCGAGTTTCACTCCACAGGCCCATTGCTGTAACAAGATCTCCTCCAGTCCATGGTAGCTAATGGACGAAAGATGATCTCAGACTAGAACCGCGAAGCTCTGAGAAAGAGAGTTTTGAGAGAGCGGGTCAGGGAACAACATACTCTTTCAACAGAGCCATTTTGTTTTCGCCCTGATCAGAAGAGTGCACTTGAGTTATTTCACAGTAAAATCAAAAGCTTAGAAAAAAAAACAAAAAAAACAATGCAAGCTTTGAAAACATAGATTGATTATATAAACCTATATACACAAAACAAAATTCAAAACTGTATCGATGTCTGAGAGGATGCTCCCATGTACTGGAAACCAAGTGTTCGTCAGGAGTTTTCAAAGCCCATATTGTATGAGGTTTTTATACATTTACGATTGCTACAATCAGCAGATATGATTTATATTCATTGACGTGAGGTGGTTTTACAAACAGACCCTGAACACGGACACTGGGTGGCGCTCTGCTGCTGCTCACTGTGAGTCACTATTGCCGGGACGGCCCTTTGTGATTCAGGAACCTGTTCCTCTTCACGGAGTAGAAGTCTGCGGATGACAAGCAGAGAGAAGAAAACAGATTTTACTACATTACTCGAGCGTGACGTGAACTGAGGTGACTGCACTACTGTTTGGGGATCGTAGCATAGCAACCAAGATCATAATGCTTCTGCTGTTCAGTTCGTACTGTTCTTTTGCTAGAACACTCAGGAGGTACTTAACGCTGTCAATCAGTGGCTAATAACACCAATTGAGAACCAGGGCAAAGCCGGTGTAATAGTTTTACACTTTTGGTATTTACAACACTATAATTCAAGAGAGGACCTTTAGGGCAGATGGTTACAATGGTGTTTATTCAAGTCAACCTCTTGACACAGGCACACTTAGTCTCTAGGCACACCAACTATCTGACTTGACCCCTGAACCCCGTCCCCTTCACTAACCTGTCATGGTGGCCTGTCTGCGTTTTGAAGCCCTGAGGTTGACCGTCCTCTTCTGGATCCTGTAGCTCCCCCTAGTGGTCACCTCAAGATACTCGTCTCCAGAGCTGCCCGAGGAAGGCGACGCCGAGCCGTTGCTGTCCGCCTTCTGCCCCACGACCACGCCCACCGGCGCCACGCCTCTCTTTCCCCTCACGCAGCTGCGGTAGAACGCTGGCACATCCTGGCACTTGAGCTCCTCCCATTCCACGGTGGAGCCCTGGGCGGGGCGGTCGGTCTGGAAGTCGAAGTCCCAGCGCTTCTTGGCCACCTCCACGCTCATACACAGCAGCATCTGGAAGTCCTGCTGAAGCTGCTGGTGGTCCACAGGCCCAAACAGGTTCCGCCTGACGGGCCCGGCTCCCAGCTTACGGGTCAGGGCCTCCACGCCCACAGAGCACAGCTCAGCGACCTCGGCCCGCTCCGACTCAGATGATGATGAAGATGCCATCTCAATGTCCCTGAAAGAGACGGAAACAGAGGGCGGAGGTTTAGTATCAGGACTGTGGCTTCTCCATGAGATGTGGCGCACACACACACACACACACACACACACACACCTGCTCAGCATTTACCCTGTTGGGCGTCGTTGAGTTTTATGTGATCAAACACATGTGTGCCTTAACCCACGTTGTAATTAAGTAGGTAACAAGACTCCACACCACATCAATCTCCAACATCCACTGAATCAGAACACCTGAACCCTGTAACTATGAACCTGCTCCACCTGCTCTGGGTGCTGCTAGGTGTCAGAGGTCGAGGGGTCAAGAGGAAAGGTCACACAGAAACGACCAGGAAATGTATGGGGAATGTTTCACTCCACAGAGAATTGATGTGCGTTGCCCCTTTCTACCCCATGTATTTTGAAGGATACATTTAGAATCCCAAGAATGTTATTTTACAGTTTAATCAAAAAGCTGTGTTGACATTTTCTTCCACTTTCCAGTTTGAATTTCATACTTAAAAGTAATAGCAAACTGAATTTGCAATTGCATCACCTTAAATCAAATCCAACTTCATTTAGAGTACATATACAGGTGCAATACCATGAATCCTAAGTATCCTACCCCGATACTAAAATACTTCCAATTACTAGGAAATAACTACTAGGAAATAACTACTAAACTAATAAGTCACCAATATTACCTGAAGTACACTGAAAACCTGAGTTTCAACTCTACCTGCTGACGGTGGTTGCTTGCCGAGTCTATCCCTGGTCTGAGACAGTTTGCCTCAAAAGAAGAAAAAAAAAGAAAGAAAAAAAAATCTAATTTTGCCTCCTTAACATACAGTTTTACCCGCCAGTGTTTAACAGCTCTCCACTGTCAGGGGAACGAGCAGCAGTAAAAAGGTGTGCCAGGCTGATATTAATCATTTGAGCGCCTTGGCTTATCAAGAGTCGTTGCACGGTGTGGTTAAGCAAATTTAACAGCGTCTGGGACGGTACTATAAATAGTCTGCATTGTACTCCCTCATACTCTATAAAGCGCTTTGAGTAAGAGAAAAGTGCTATATAAATGCAAATCATTATTTCACCGTGCGACCGTTAGATTTTACGCATCAGATGCGGCCAATGGGTTTTCAGATATAGAAACTCCGGCAATAGGCCCGCAACACCTCCGAATTCACAAAACACCATACGAGTTCATTTGAATGAAACTAGAGAAAATAAGCCCATGTATGTTCAACTGAGGACATGCTCATGTTTAAGTCTTGAAACAACATGGGACAAAGGCACGGGGTGATAAAGGGTGGGGGTTGATTTGAGCGTTGCGCAATGGTCTGTCAATTCTTATAGCCCACAACAAATAGCAAGTATGTTCATATCAATATAGCCTACTGTGCATCATTTCATATGAAGACTAATCTTTATACTCTTACAAATAGGAGGAGTCACCCTAGAACTCCATTTTGCCTTCCCTCCCGCATTTAACACATCTCTCGCGGAATTTAGTTGGACCGACTTATTTGACCTATTTTGATAAAACAATAAACTTAGAAACTTGGCGTGGTTATATCAGAGGAATATTAAGAATAATCATTATACTCATACAAATAAAACACTTTTGACAGTTTTATCTGCGTTATTGTGAAATGTCTTATGTAATCTGCGTGTTGGAAACAACTTTCAGGGGAAACACTTTTATGACATTTATGTTTCCTTCCAGCTGAGTAACTTTATATTTACACAAGAAAAAACCCCTGAAGATTCCAAAAGAATATCTGTGCCTATCTGTATCTCCATCTCTTTTATATAACCTCTAGTGAAAGTTGTTTGTGTCGAAAAAGTGGGCGCGGTATGCGGATCACATTAGCCTCCTTCTCTCCGGGGTCGCCAGATCCACACAAACATCACCGATCTCCGATACAATCTGTAGTTCTGGCCAAATTCTCCAAGTAAACCACGAGAAAAACTTTCTGTGCACTCTCACGGAAAGCACGCCGTGTTTTTTCCACCAATTATTAAAATAGAATCAACAAGTAATCTTGACGGAAGCAAAAGCACAGATTCAATTACCCAGTATCTTTACAATACTACAATAATAGTGTTCAGGCTGCTATACATGCATTTGTAAATGTTAGTCTAATTATCAGCTCGTTCAAGTAATTGAATAAGCAGAGAAAAAAATAAGTAAAGGATACAAATATATAAAAGTACATCGAGAATAGGCATATATAAAAACATTTTACGTTACAGAAAGAATACAAACGATGCATGCTTACCATCAGTTGTCAATAATGCAAACAAATCTGAAACAAAGTTGCAATCTCTCGTCGTGACTAACAAAAATGATGCGTCTCGGTAAAGGTAGTAAAACGTCCTCTGGACAACCAAAGATAAACTCAAATCACGTTGAAACTCCGTAAATGACCACAATTATTGCGTCCGCGTGTCCCCGTATCTGTGGCTTGTTTGTTATGGACTTAGAGGGCAGTGGTGGGGCCAACGGGTGGGACGTCCCACAGCAGTCCATCACGTGATAAGATCAACAATCAGGGGGTCCTGAGAGTTGGACCGTAGCCAAGACGTAAACAAGACTATCCTTGATCGGTTGATTTCTGATGTTGACAGATGGGCATTTCATGCAAAGATTGAATATGTTGCTAAAGTCAAGTCCATGTGGTATTTGCATTCTACACTAATGTAAAACCATGCCCGCAGTATAAACAACTATCTGTTGCAACACCTATTTTCAATCAACAGTTATTAAGTTGATGATTTTGAATACTGCGCTTACCTTGTTTTCATCATTAGAAACCTCCGCGGTTGTCAGGGTGATGCGCAGCGAACGGTTATTTGTTGTACTGCGTCGTAGACGAGTAACACGCTTCTCATTCACTTTTGGAACGAGGCCAAAAATATTTCTCCGCTTCCTGAATGTGACAAACATACTTTCGAACATTTTCTGAAGGTAATAGCACATCTCCCGCGGAATTTTGTTGGACCAATTTATTTGACCTACTTTGATAACACAGTGAATTTAGAACACCCTAATCTAGGATAATCTGTGTATGCATAGTGGTTTGTATACATTGTAATGTTTGAATTATCCCCAGCAGACAATGAGGCCCTCATGGTGTGATTGTTTGTGGACAGGGGATTCCTCCTTTGTTTTCCTCCTTCCCAGTGCTGTATTTACTGCCTGCCTATTGTTCTCAGACCAGACCTGTCACATATTGTTGCAATACTTTTTTCAATCAACAGTTATTAAGTTGATCATTTTGAATACTGCGCGTACCTAGTTTTCATCATAAGAAACCTCTGCGGTTGTCAGGGTGATGCGCAGCGAATGGGCATTTGTGGTACTGCGCTGTAGACTAGTAACACTTCTCATTCACTTTTGGAACTAGGCCAAATTTTCAAAACATTTCTCCTCTTCCAGAATGTGACAAACTTTTTGTCTTATGCGTATAGCGTCACTTTTGACCTTGGCACGTATCCAAGCACCCCTAGTCACGTTGAGTTGCAACGTGAGCAGGAGGAGTAGCCCTAGAACTCCATTTTCCCTTTTCTCCCGCATTTATTTAAACATCTCTCGCGGAATTCTGACCTACTTGTTTGACCTACTTATGTAACCCACTTATGTCACCCACTTTGATAAAATAGTACACTTAGAAGACGGCGTGCTTTCCGCCATCAGAACATAGTGTACAGATCACGACTAAGGCCTTTTCTATTAGTCCTTATGAACAGCAATTACATATTTGAACTAGTGAACCAGTAACTGCTGCATTTACAAAGTCATTGTATTAGTGGATACTGTATAACTTGATATGAATGTGAATGTATCATTGTTGAGGGAAATTAGGCTCATGCATAATGTAAGTTAGGCCAATGTCTTTGTTAACCACTTAATCACATAAATACTTTATAAACATTTACTAAATGCGTATTAGGCTACCCTATTTATTAGATCATGTAATCTGAGGAGTCGGACTCTACAGTACCTACATATAGGTATGAGTAGGAAGCTAGTATGTGCTTAAGATACATAGAATATACATTTTTTAAAAACTGCATTGGTTTATATAATTGAAATAAACAGTTACTGAATCAGTCCTCCCTAACCCAAAACGTAAATACTTCCTTATCACATAGATGATAAGGTTATGAGGCCTTTTGTTTCAATGTTGACAGTTATGCAAGTCATGATCCGGTTCTGTCAAGTATAGCGTGTGCACACATTCCAGTGTAAAGACATTAGATGAAGTTATTTAACCTTTTCCCTTCTTTCTTTCTCCCTCCTTTCACTATCATTCTTTTTTTTTTTATCGTTCTCTCTCTCCCTCTCTCCCCTCCTTTATTACGGTACACAGGTTCTACTGTATATCCTAACTACTTTACACAGTCCTCTTGTTCTTATGTCTTATATCATACCTAGGTTTTTTCCCCTTTTATGGAACTCTTCTGTGTCATAGATTCTTTGAGATGTTTCACAGGGTGTTCCGTTCTTCCCTGTTTGGACTGTTACATCATAAGACCTGTCGGTTGGGAGGCCTTCGCGCCAAATCCCTTCAGTGAGGAGGTTGTTCCAGGTTTCCGGGCCAACGTTTGTTGCTATTCATAGGCATGAGTCAGCTTGTGTTCTGTCCCACATTGATCACATCCCCAGTCATTGTGAATATGTTAGTCACGGCCTCAGTCAAAGCCAATACTGTACAGGCATTGATTAAGTAGTTGATTGTATAATAATGAAACAATAATAATGTGTTTATTGTGTATAGCAAGACACCAGAAATGGAGAGAAGAAGAATAGATAGATGCATAAAAAGTCAAACAAAAGCAAAGTAAAAAGGTCAGTAAAAACAACAATAAAAGTTAGTTAATGCATTCTGTATGGTCATTGTTTACATAATGGTCATTCTGTATGGTCATTGTTTACATAATGGTCATTCTGTATGGTCATTGTTTACATAATGGTCTAGTATTGTCATTGTTCACTGACCCATTGCACAAGGTCAGATGTGTTTCTCCCAGGAGTGAATAACATTTGTGTTTTTTGAGTGATTTCTACGTAGTCATAGTGACCGAGCCTATTGCGGTCACCTTGAGTCTTGTTTACGCTGACACGCTTCCTCCTTGAGTAAATGTCTTACTCAGCTCTGCATCGCCATGCTAAAACAGTGTTCATATAGTTCTCTGAATTACGCTGGTCAGGCCCAACCTAATCTAGGATAATCTGTGTATGCATAGTGGTTTGTACACATTGTAATGTTTGAATTATCCCCAGGAGACAATGAGGCCCTCATGGTGTGATTGTTTGTGGACAGGGGATTCCTCCTTTGTTTTCCTCCTTCCCAGTGCTGTATTTACTGCCTGCCTATTGTTCTCAGACCAGTCCTTAATCCTTCTGTTTCTCTGTCTGTACAATTTAACCTTAATCTCCTTGTTTCTTCTGTTCACAGTATTGTTAAGCAAGCACAACACATTTAGATTGACGGTCATTAACCTACTCTGCAGGACAGTCCCTCTTAATACAAAACACTTAACTCAAAACAGCCCCAATACCCTGACAACTGTGTCAGAGGTTATTGTGACTCAGAATATGATACAATGGCTTGTACTGTATGATATCATATGAGAAAAATGCAATGAATTATTTGTCAACAGTGCCTTTTTGCAGCTATCAGTACAGGAATGTTTGACACTGAACTGAACTAATTGATCAAACTCAGGCTCAGGCAACGTGGCTCAGGGCTGACATTCTAAAAGAGAATACTCTGGAAAGTGGCATTCTGGTTCTGAGGAAGCTCTGAATTGGAACGCCTTGGTGCCTGTTAGGCTGGGGGGGGGGGTTTGTGAATGATGATGCCAGCAAAAACCACAGAAGTCACATAGCTTCCCTTCTACAGGAAGTCCTCGTAGTAAAAGGGAAATCGAGATGAACCACAGAGAGAGGAGGACATCAGTGAACAGCGCTTGGGGGTTTCCATGGCCCTGTCGTACCCTTCACTACAGATGTGACTGCAGGCCAGAAGGCAGGCCCATGTGTTTCTACAGCACCCACTGCATCGTTAAGCAAGCACAACACATTTAGATTGACACTCATTAACCTACTCTACAGGACAGTCCCTCTTAATACAAAACACTTAGCTCAAAACAGCCCCAATACCCTGACGACTGTGTCAGAGGTTATTGTGACTCAGAATATGAGTGTGCCTTTTTGCAACTATCAGTACAGTAATGTTTGACACCGAACTGAACTAATTGATCAAACTCAGGCTCAGGCAACACAGCACAGGGATGACATTCTAAAAGAGAATATTCTGGAAAGAGGCCGCCTGTTACTCTGGGGGGGTTTGTGAATGATGATGTCTGCGAAAAACAACAGAAGTCACATAGCTGTGTACAGGAAGTCCCCGTAGTAAAAGGGAAGTCGAGATGAACCACAGAGAGAGGAGGGCATCAGTGAACAGCGCTTGGGGGTTTCCACGGCCCTGTCGTACCCTTCACTTGCGGATGTGACTGCAGGCGGGAAGGCAGGCCCACGTGTTTCTACAGGAAAGAGATGGTGAGTATTCTGATAGGTAGGCTGGGCCAGAGATGTGCCGCATCCTGGTGTCAGTGGCACGAAGGTTCACTTGGTCAGCATGGTTGAGAGAGAGAGAGAGAGAGAGAGAGAGAGTGAATGAAAGACAGACAGACAGACAGAGAGAGAAAGAGAGAAGGCTGGAGAGAATAGTCATGACATGCCTCTTGCTACTGCAGATGATGAATTGAGAGATATGATTTATTGACTAATGCTCTGGTTATCTGATGCTCTGGTTATCTAATTCTCTGGTTATGTAATGCTCTGGTTATGTAATGTTCTGGTTATCTAATTCTCTGGTTATGTAATGCTCTGGTTATGTAATGTTCTGGTTATCTGATGCTCTGGTTATCTAATTCTCTGGTTATCTGATGCTCTGGTTATCTAATTCTCTGGTTATCTAATTCTCTGGTTATCTAATGCTCTGGTTATCTCTCGGCTCACAAACTGATTATCCATCTGCAAGTTGTGCAGAGCAACAATGACATGTCAGTCATATATAGACCCAGTCGCTAAAGGTGAGGATTGGGGGAGGGTAGGCTGATCACAGAACTATGCCAAAGGGCAGCTTCTACTTGGAGCAATAACAAGCAGGCAGCCAAGCCTTCTAGGAACAGAGAATGCCCCTCCCCCTCTCCCTTGCCCAAGAGGTGAAAGAGGAGGAGCTCTTCTCCCTACAGCTGGGGGAGTCAAGGGTGGGGGGGGGGGGGGGGGGAGTGGGACCAGCTCCAGTTTCAGGGGTATGAGTGGGAATGGAGGATGGTGGGGGTGCAAGTGTTATGAGGCAGCAGCTGGATATTGTCAAGGGTATGGTGGGTGGGGGGGGGGGTTGAACGGGTTTAAGATTAAATGTGGCCTGGGGAGGCCTGGCGAAGTGTTTGTTTTGGGGGGCTGGGAGGGGTGGGGGTGGGGGGGGGTTTGGGGTGGTGTTGTAGCAAAGAGGGGTTTAAAATGGTCTCTCTCTACTCTGATTGGGCTGTGTGCACAAGTGTGTGTGCGTGTGTGTGTTTATATTTACATTTACATTTATGGCATTTACCAGACGCCTTTATCCAAAGCGACTTACAACAAATACATTTGTTTAAGTAAGTGAATCATCTATCCAACAGTCATCACAAGACAAAGTAATCAATGCTCACACCAGGGGCCATTGGCAGTCGTAATGCCAGTTGGCTAATTATTTTTTATTTTTTATTTTTTTTAAATATATTTCATTAGCAGGAGAGAACTTGTACAGGGGGGTAGCAGGGGAGAAGAGGTCTCGGGGTTAGGGTTAGTATAGGGGGGGTAGTGAGGGTGAAGCGGTCTTTAGGAGGGACTGTTAAGATGTGTGTGTGTGTGTGTGTGTGTGTGTGGGTGGGTGTGGTTCTATGTCCGTGTGTGTATTTGTAGAGAGGTACAGACACAGTTGCCTTTTTTCAGAGCGAGTCTGTGGTTTGAGGTGCTAAAGTTGCTGCTGTTTGAGATGTTGTTTTTTGAGTAAACGTATTTGAGGGGCGTGCAGAGGGGAGGGGGAAAGCTAGACTCAGGGGCGGGGCAACGAGGTAAAACAATCCTTTGTTTTTGTCCCAACATGTGTGCATGAGGGGCTGTGACAGGGTATGTTTTGGTCTCGCTAAGCAGCCTGTATGACTTTGTAGCCCCCCTCAATGGCAACCCAAAATAACAGCAAGAACCGTACTTTATTCAGTTTATATAATCTTATTAGATAACCTGTATATTTCAAATGTGTTTGCATGTCAGACCACCCAAAACTCTTTCACAATCAACTCTTTCACAATCTACCGTCCCTCGACCGTGGGCCTATGTCATGTCTGTTTGTGGTCTGTTGGGGAGGTGAGGTGAAGCAGTGTTGTGATTTATATGGTGTGTCTTTGTCCTTATCTTCATCTGGGCTCCATCTGGTTTCCATCTGGTTGTGGTCCTCATCACAGTGTAAGGCCTGCGTGTGTGTGTGTGTGTGTGTGTGTGTGTGTGTGTGTGTGTGTGTGTGAACGCCTGAATGAGCTGGGCACACCAACCTGTGCTCATGAGCAGCTGGATGGAGTTTGTTTGGACACGGGGCAGCGGTGAGCCTTGATAGGACGGAGGTGGACCTCCAGATGTTGGGGTGTCTCCAGTGGGGAGGGGTCTTTACTGGGGTCTGCTGTGTCGGGGGCCAAGGGTGTTGATGGTAACTGGGCCAGCTGGCTTTGCCTACGGTCTGCAGTTTGCAGTTAGTGTGTGTGTGTGTGTGTGTGTGGGGGGGGGGTGTCAGTGTCATGGTCATGGGGTGTGTGTGTGTGTGTGTCACTATAGAACACAGTCTTCCTTATTCCTCAAAGCTTAATGAGTGTACACTTTTTTTTATAAATGTTTTTACGGCATTTCTGCTTTATTGGGATAGAGACGGTAGAGATTGACAGGGAGGATGGGTGAGAGAGAGGAGGGATGACATGCAAGACATGTCGAGGGTCGGAATCGGACCAGGAACCTTGCGATTACGTGGTATGAGCATTAGTGTGCTACGCCACGAAGCGCCCCGAGTGTAAACTTAAATATGTTACGTTGTGTTGAACAACTTCTCCTATAAGCTTTGCAATAGGGAAGCCCCTGAGGCTGTGTTCTATGGTTTGTGGGTGTGTGTGTGTGTGCCTGCAAGTGCATGTGTGTGTGTGTGGGGCACCTAAAGTTGGGATTCCTCAAAGCTGCTCTCTGGAACAGTGGTCCTTGAGCAGTGAGCTGACGTTGGTGCCCCCAGAATAATGATTGAATTATGCCTCTTTCAGCAAAGAGAGAGAGCCCTCGGTGAGCTCTGTTCCACAGCCCCCATCTATGGCAGGATCTACCATCACAGAGGCTCTGGTCAGGGGGTTTAGAGAAATGTGTGAGTGTGTGTGTGTGAGAGCATGTGCATACCTCTGTGGATGCTTGTCTGTAACATTTACATCGGGTAGGGTGTGTGTGTGTGTGTGTGTGTGTGTGTGTGTGTGTGTGTGTGTGTGTGCATATCTCTGTGGTTTGAGTGTATTATTGACATGGCGTGTAAATTCTTATGTGTGTATGTGCATTTGTTTTAGAGAGCTTGACAGGAAGCAGGGGCCTGTTCAAAGCCACTAAGCAGAGGTACTGACAGATTCAGTCCAGAGGAAGCGTGTCTGTGCCTGTGTCTGTGTCTGTGTCTGTGTCTGTGTCTGTGTACTGTATGCGTGTCTTAAAGTAAAACACAGAAGAAACATTGGCAGTTCAACAACACTATGAAAAAGTTGTTGCTTTGCTTTGGGTGTGGTAAAAACGTTGAGCTGCATTCTGACCGAAATCAGTTTTATCTTGATACCAATACAAACTATAACCATCATTATTCCTTATAACTCTTGGTACCAGCACAGGTTTGGATAGAGACAATGGTGATGAGTGATTGTGTGTTTACAACAAGGGTTACCCCCGTCAAAGTGCTAGATACAAACACAACTGCCGTAGATTGAAGACCCATTTCTTCAGGCTACATCTTAACGGTCCCTCCTAAAGACCTCTTCACCCCCACTACGTACACCCCTGTACAAGTTGCTCTCCTATTAATATAAAAAAGCATTGTGACTGCCTATGGCCCCTGGTGTGAGCATTGTGACTGCCTATGGCCCCTGGTCTGAGCATTGTGACTGCCTATGGCCCCTGGTCTGAGCATTGTGACTGCCTATGGCCCCTGGTCTGAGCATTGTGACTGCCTATGACCCCTGGTCTGAGCATTGTGACTGCCTATGGCCCCTGGTCTGAGCATTGTGACTGCCTATGACCCCTGGTCTGAGCATTGTGACTGCCTATGGCCCCTGGTCTGAACATTGTGACTGCCTATGGCCCCTGGTCTGAGCATTGTGACTGCCTATGGCCCCTGGTCTGAACATTGTGACTGCCTATGGCCCCTGGTCTGAGCATTGTGACTGCCTATGGCCCCTGGTCTGAACATTGTGACTGCCTATGGCCCCTGGTCTGAACATTGTGACTGCCTATGGCCCCTGGTCTGAGCATTGTGACTGCCTATGGCCCCTGGTCTGAGCATTGTGACTGCCTATGGCCCCTGGTCTGAGCATTGTGACTGCCTATGGCCCCTGGTCTGAGCATTGATTACTTTATCTTATGATGACTGATGGACAGATGATTCACTTACTTAAACAAATGTATTTGTTGTAAGTCGCTTTGGATAAAGGCGTCTGCTAAATGCCATGAATGTAAATGTAAATGTAAAATGCAACATGTGTCAGTTCTCATTCAGACATTAGTCCCAATACTGACCACTGTGGGAGCAGCCAATCAGAGACTACGTAGCCTACAGGGAGGGTAAAGTTGAAGTATGTTTTCTTATAAATCAAATCAAATCCAATTGTATTTGTCACGTCCATCGCATACAGCCATAATTAACATAGTGAAATGCTTTGGGATGTTGCTCCTCGTTCAACAACAACAGTCAGCACAATACAATATAACAACATTATAACAATATAATAACAAGTCAACAATACAATATAGCAACATTATAACAGTATAATAAGTCAACAATACAATAGTAATAGTAGTAATCAGAAAAAAGTGACAATAGTACCAGTGCTAGTAATAAAATAATAAATAAGATATACATATTACTCAACAGTGTAAGCCCATCTGAGGTGAAATACGAAGACAGAAAACACAGCCAATGACTCATAATATCCATAACAGCTGGAATTTCATGCTCTATTTTCCCCCCACCCACACCCAGAGCAGTAGGGAAGCCCTTGCAGGCTGTGTTTCATGGTGACGGCTTATTGCAGTGGTTTAGTATTACACAATGTTTACGTTGCTGGAGTCATACAGCCTATGGTGTGACACAAGGTCACAGGCTCTCTCTCTCCAGCCCCACACATCTGCCATATTCCAACATTTACATTTACATTTATGGCATTTAGCAGACGCCTTTATCCAAAGCGACTTACAACAATACATTTGTTTAAGTAAGTGAATCATTTGTCCATCAGTCATCATAAGACAAAGTAATCAATGCTCGGACCAGGGGCCGTTGGCAGTCGTAAAGCCAGTAGGCTATTATTATTATTATTATTATTATTATTATTATTATTATTATTATTATTTTTATTTTTTTCTTTCTTTATTACTTTTATTAGCAGGAGAGAACTTGTACAGGGGGGTAGTGAGGGTGAAGAGGTCTCGGGGTTGGGGTTAGGGTTAGTATAGGGGGGGGGGTAGTGAGGGTGAAGCAGTCTTTAGGAGGGACTGTTAAGATGTAGCCTGAAGAGATGGGGTTTTCAATCTACGGCTAGTTCCTGTGGGTCAGGTTAATCCCTGTGTTGATCTGGACCCCCGTCTCTAAGCGTTTGGTTGATTGCCCTCAGCTGAGGTCGACGTATACGTTAGAGTCACACAGGGCTTAGTTGTGAAGCTGAGGGCCACCGCCCCTATTTCTCAGTACCTCTCCAAATATCTTTGTGTTTCTGTTATGTCATTGCCAGCTGAATTTAATTAATTCTCTACTGCCACCCGGTGGTCATGGAAATGCATTGCATTTTGTTTGGGCATGAACCTTCAAGTTCCAACATGTCAGCCTGTGTGTGTGTGAGAGTTTTCACTGTCATTGCTACACAATGTTACACTGGTAGCGCCATCTGCTGGAGATGTAGTGTGGCGAGTAGAGGCCACATTTTGAAGGAATTGTGCTTTCTGTGATAAAAGCACCAAATTTGACACCCACATCAAAGAGAGTATTCACCCAGATTACTACACCATGTTACACTAGTAGTGCCCTGCACCCTCTGCTGGCTTGTCTGGGAAGCTAAGCAGGCTTTGTCTTGGTTGATCCTTGGTTGGGGGACAAAACAGGCTGCTGGAAGTGGTGTTGGAGGACCAGTAGGTGGCACTCCTCCCTCTGGCCTAGGGACCCTAATGCCCCAGGGCAGTGAATGGGGCACTGTTCCGCAGAGAATGCCGTCCCTTCGGATGAGAAATTGAAATCTGAGGTCCCAACTCCCGAAAGATACCATGGCATATATCCCAAGTTAATATTCCCAATCTGGCCTACGTACTATCTTATATGTATGCCATTTAGCTGACGCTTTTATCCAAAGCAACTTACATTGCAGTGAGTGCATACATTTCAGTATATGTGGTCCCAGCGGGAATCAAACCCACAACCTAAGCGTTGTTAGCGCCGTGCTCTACCGACTGAGCCACACAGGGCCACATCTTGGCCACATCATCATCTAACCCTGCTTTCAATTGGCTCATTCCTCCCCTCTCCTCTCCCCTGCATCCATTCCCCCGGGGCGTTGCTGCAGATGACAGTATGTATTCAGTCAACTTTCCTGGTAAAATAAGGGTGTGGAAGATAATAATCTGCTGGAGATGTGGTGTCAGGACATCTACACGCTACACCTCTGCCAACTGGTGAGCAAGAGGGAGTAATCGGGAGCCGCCCATATAAGGGAACCGCCCATATAAGGGAGCCGCCCATATCAGGGAGCCGCCCATATAAGGGAGCCGCCTATAGGGTGGCAAAGGGAGTGTCCTAGTGTGCTGTAGGCTGTCAAGTATGACTCCTTTTTCGTCACACCCTCTAAAAAAGCAAGCCAGGCCAACTGCTGTAGCAGCCTTTCTCTCCTTAGCACTTTCCCCTTTCCTTTCTTGGGATGACCTTTAGCCTCTGTGCTGTTATGTTACAGCCAATGGCCCCTGGTCTGAGGAATAGGGCGGTGGCCCTCAGCTTCACAACTAAGCCCTGTGTGACTCTAACGTATACGTCGACCTCAGCTGAGGGCAGTCAACCAAACGCTTAGAGACGGGGGTCCAGATCAACACAGGGATTAACCTGACCCACAGGAACTAGCCGTAGATTGCGTCTTCTAAATGCCATAAGTGTAAATGTAAGGTGTATTGCCTAACCCTTGTGGTCCCGTCAACAGACACAGCATGTTCACTGTATTGATCAGGGTGACATTTCCTTTCACTGGTGGTTCATTTGGCCATGGGCGTAAGTAACACCCGATGGTACCCATTGATCTCCACGCCGTGTTTCGATTGGCCGACTGGGTGGGCTGGCGGGGTTTAGTTCACGTGGATGTGCATGTTTGCTTTGCTCATACTGCTTACCCTTGTGTGCTGTGCATTTGTGTGCACTGTGTACTATCTTCCAACGTAGATTGAAGACCTATCTCTTCAGGCTACGTCTTAACTGCCCCTCCGAAAGACCTCTTCATCCCCACTACCCCCCTGTGCAAGTTTCTCTCCTGTAAAAGAAATAAAAAATAAAAAAAATTCTTCCTTCTTCTAGCATTGTGACTGCCAATGGCCCCTGGTCCTAGCATAGATTACTTTTTCTTAGGATGACTGATGGATAGACGATTCATTTACTTAAACAAATGTGTTTGTTGTAAGTCGCTTTGGATAAAGGCGTCTGCTAAGTGCCGCAAATGTAAATGTATTCTATTGTAAAGACACAACCAGTCCAACTACTACTACAACGAGAATTATGCCAATTATCGTCTGTTTTGACAGCCATTGTGACCGTGGTCAACAGCCGGCTTACAGTACCACACCTCCTTTGTGTTTTGAGTTGCGTGATCTCTCTGCGTCTCTCCCCAGGTTGTGTCACATTCCACGACGTGCTGGAACATGGTTTGCCTGTAACTAGGAATAACTCTCCCTGTCTCTCTCTGTTTCTCTTTCTCTCTCCCTCTGTTTCTCTCTCTCTCTCTCTCTCTCTCTCTCTCTCTCTCCAGGCACGGCTGCTCTCTGTCAGACATGTCTGTTCTGTTCCAGAGAGAGAACATTATTGATGGTTCCCAGAGGGAGAGGTGGCCTATCTCCATGCCTGTGTCATCTCCCCTGTCCTGTCTGTGGCGGGGACAAAAATACCCCCAGCCCCACTTTCCATTTCCTGTTTTCTGTCACTGACTCTGACCCCCCCCCCCCCGCCATGTTCAGTCCCAAAGTCTGTCTGTCAATACCAGTCATCGCAATGACACGTGGAATTTTTCATCACCTTGCCCCGAGGCAGTGTGCCTGCCCATGTTGCACTCCCTCTCTCTCTCTCTCTCTCTCCCCCTCTCTCTCCCTCCCTCTCTCTCTCTCTCTCTCTCTGTGAGTTTGTTTCCCACCTGTCCTGTGTTCAGTGGAAGCCTGTGGTGTGCTCTGGCTAGCTGTGTGGTGTGGTGCGGTGCGGTGCGGTGCGGTGGTGTGTTTGCTGCGTGAGGCTCCCCTCCCCATGGCCTGCCCTCCCGAGTCTTACACCGTGGTCATCATCCCCCTGCGGAGCAGCCTCTACAGCCTCGATGCCCTGCGCTTCTACCTATGGGTGAGACCTGTGTGTGTGTGTGTGTGTGTGTGTGTGTGTGTGTGAGGGTAGAGTATGGGAGGGGTTGATGGTAGAATGTGTGGGTGCTTGGTAGAAGCGTCTGTATGTTTTAACATTGTCAGGGCTTGCAGATCGTAAACAAAATGTGAGCTCGCGTGAGCCCGGTACATTTCTGTCTACAACTGCTACTTACCATAGTGACAGATTGTACAGTCATGATCTGCAAACATGTCTTTGTGAGCACGTCACCTTTGCCTGAAAAGAGGATAACACAAACTATAGTCAAGTTGAACTACAGGCCCGCTGACTGACTGAAGTGCGCACACACACACACACACACACACACACACACACACACACACACACACGAACTGTACTTCAGTTACATTTCTATTAAGGTTATGCTATTTCAATGTTCCCAATCAATCAAAGCCACGATTTGACTCTTTTTTTAACCACTGTTAAAAAATAACAAATTATACTCTATGTACAAAGATCAAATGTTAGTCAAGTTGGGATGAAGGGAGAGGGTGGGAGTTGCTGTGAGCTAATCAATTGGAAACTATAGTAACCACACATTGTATTGGGTTTTCATTGAGTGGCCACAGCCAGAGAGTGAAGGCCTCCAGCCATACCTCACTCATATGGTGCTGAGATGTAAACATGGGCCTGGATGTTACTGTTTAAAACACCTTCATTTTGTCTGTCTTGTGGGTTTCTGTGGAACCGGGATCATCATCTGGAAACAAATGTCCAAATTCTATTTTATTCTATTTGGAATAGAATAGAATATCAATGATATTATATTATTTTATCGTTGTTTCTTGTTGTACTATTTTAAATAGTCTTGTGTTCGGCATTGGCGTGACAACAGCCACCCCGATGACAAATTCCCATGTGTGGAGTCCTGCTCCTCACAGCCTCCTGCCAAGAGACTAAAGATAGATAGCATTCTTGTTGCTATGTTTGAACTCTGCGTACATCATCCATCTAGATGGTTCCATAACAGCCTTCATTGGCAACGGCAAGAATGAATTTTTAGCAGGGGAGGCTGGTGGAGGCAGAAATCTGATGTTTGGGCTCATTGTAATGCATGGACTGGAATAGGGAATGGTGTCAAACGTACGACAGCCTTCATTGGCGAAGACATGCTTCTTTTTTCGCTGTGGATGGACAATAAAGATCTTTGAATTCAAATTTGAACATGGTCCATATTGTTGCTTTAGCAGGGGAGGCTGGTGTTTGATACCATTCCTCATTCCATTCAATGCATTACAATGAGCTCGTCCTCCGATTTCTACCTCCACCAGCCTCCCCTGAGCTTTAGTTATAAAGATAGGGTCAAATAGCAGGTTTATTACAGTTTTAAGAATTATATGCGGTCCAACCTTTGACAATAAAGAATCCACTGGCCCGATCCACTGAGCTATCAGAACCTCTTCAGTACATCCCATCTCCTGTTCCTGCAGATTAAGAGGCTGAAGGACCTGGAGAGGGAGAAGGACTCCCTGTGGGCGGGGATACAGGTTCTGGAGCAGGCCCGGCTCTGGTACCGCCAACGGCTGGAAGACAACCGAACCCGCCAGGTGGGGGCCAAGGCCGGGCCAGGGGCCTTGGCAGAGGTGTGGGGAGAAGAGGTGAGTTGGTGCTATGGGAGGGGGGGAACGTGGCCCCAACCCAAAGACTCTTTGATTCACGGACATCTGAAAGATTTGGATGGCCCCCAGGGAGCTAGAAGGAGCTCTGTACCGTATTGTAAAAGCTTTTAATGATCCACTTATGTTCATACTGTAGGTAGGGGTTCGGGATGGATTTTGAAGTAAACAATGGAGGTTTTCTTTTTGCACAAAACTGACTGACAGTCCTAGCCCACAATCCTCCCACCGTCCTTTTTGAGGTGAAACGTGTCACTGCCTCTCAGCAGGGAACGTCATCCTGTCACCTGAGGTCTTGTATCCAGAGAGTGAACGGCTCCCTGGGTAGCCTGATGAGCGAGCCTAATGCGACGAGCAGCGTCCAACACCTGGAGGATGGACGGTCGGACAGCGGCCTCCGGTGGCAGAACACGGTACTGGTACAGGTGAGGAGCGGTCAGGTCGGCAGCTTGCTCTTTTGGGGTCAAAGGTTAGGGTCAATTAGTCACAGAACTGTCACAGAAATAGTTATGCAAATGATGTTTAATCTATTAATCAGATCTGTCTTAGTCACTATGGTACTGGAGTGTGATGTGGTTAACAGGCCTTTGACCAGCCCGGCCCTGAAATGCCCGGTGTTGTTAATATGGTCTTGATGGAGTGATGTGATGTGTTTCTGTTGCATGGAGATTGTGAACATTTTCCTGTGGTTTGTTTGGACAGGAGGTGGGTGAGAAGAATCGTCAGATCTCCCTGTTGGAGCTGGAGAGACAATATCTTCTTCAACAGCTGGGTGAACTACAGGCGCACTGACTGACTGAAACACACACACACACACACACACACACACACACACACACACACACACACACACACATGCACTGTACTTCATGTTTTGTACTTCATGATTTAACTATTTTTTAACCACTGTAAATGTGTTTGTAAAATAACAAATTCTACTCAATCTATGTACAAAGATTCTGCTATGTTGTCTATTGTGTGTCTCCTGAATTGTCTGGTTCAGTCCTGCTGAAATGGTTGGCTTATAACAGGATGAATCATCTTCGTCTGTCTGTTATTTACCTGCTTCTGCTTACTGTCATGTAAATGTCAGCTACAGCTGTAGCACTACCCATTAAGCACATTGCAGCACTGAAGATGCCCAGCAGGGGGCAGTATGATACTGGTTCTGGTGAAAAGTGAGGGTAGTTTCGGCATTCATCAACGACAGTTCAAGGTGACTGAGCTGAATAACATCAGTAGAGAGGAACTGTTTTTTTTAGAATAATTATATACTTCAAAGTAATCAATTATTAGCATTACCATACAGTCATTCTGTATCATTCTAATCATGCCAATCAATAATCACACAAAAAAGTTCTACTAGATCGCTAACGATGGCATTGTCGTTCGTGCCAGGGCAGAACCATTGTAAGCCTCTAAGAACGCTGCATCCAAGTGTACAGACTCCTTGGTAAATGGATGAGTGTCTGGACGGTGTAGTTAGTATATAACCTGTATCCTGTCAGCGTTCATCAACCTTCACATTTCCGTCCCTGCCTGTGAGGACTGTGTTGAAACACGTTGCAGCTCTCTCCCTGGTGGTCCCGCACTGATGTTGCCTCAGCTGATAAGACTTATGTCTAACCTGCCCATCACTGACACACAGGCTGGCTCACACACACACACACACACACACACACTCTCTCTCTCTATCTCTCTCTATCTCTCTCTCTCACATGCACACACACGTGCACACATATGCACACAAGCATGCAGACATGCACACACACACACATGCGCAAACATGCCATGCATGCAAGCGTGCACACACACACACACACACACACACACACACACAGTCACGCAAAAGGGCACAACTTACCCCCCAAAAAAACCCTCCACCCTCCATTCTATTTCCTTTGTTCCTCTCTTCATAAACACACTTAGGAAGCCCCCCCCCCCCCCCCCCCCCCCCACGGCCCAGCTCCTTACAGAAAAACACTGTCAGACTAAATATCATTTTCTGTTTCTTTATGTGGTGTGGTTGCATGCTGGCTCCCATGGGAGGATGTCAGATTAAGAGGACAGTGAGGGCGATGAATCATCACTTCTGGCGCGCAAACTACTTTGTCTACTCTTACAGTAAGACCGTATCCAGTCATCTAATCATCACGTATGGCTATTTACTCACCGGCACTCGATTTTATTTAATTTTTTTCCTGTTTTAATTTTTCCTCCTGTGCATCTTGATGTGGAATCTTGTGGTGGGCGATCCACCTCGGATAGGGAGAATGGCGGTGTCATTGTCCCTAAGTGTGTATTTATCCTGTGCCTATGCCGGCTCACTGTCTGGCCCGGAGGTTGTTGTTGTTGTTGTTGGTTGTCTGTGTTGTGGGTTGATAAGTCTCCTACCTAAGACTTACAGTGGTTTCTTAAACAGAGGAGAGGCTGGAAGTTGAGGATTGGGGACTGGGGAAGTCATACAAATGTGCTACGGCTACATATGTTTAGACTCTTGACTTGTACAAAGTGAATAGTTGACTCACAAAACTTTGGTGGTGTAATGTGTGTCTGAATCTTTAAAGGCACACAACTGAGATCTGCTCAGTCATGTTGGGCAAAGTGAGACAACTGAATGATACAAAATGTTTGAGTCAATAAGACAGATTATAATTGCCGTCAAAGGTTCAAGTGTTGCTGTTAAACTATACCTGCAATGACTCAGGTTGTCAAATGTTAGTTGGATATGGTTATGTTGTGCACAGGTTTATGACTAAACAATGATTAAAGATGATTGTATCTGATTTTAACTTTCATTACACAATCACACAATCACATCCATGAATTACCAACAGCAAGAATGATGAAATTCCACACCGCCAGATAGACATGCAACTGAGGAATCTGTGCTAGTCTCTGATTAACATCTCAGTGGAAAAAAAAAAAAAAGAAAACATCCATTATGGAAGCAGGATTTCACATAAGTAGCTGCTGTTCCGTTTCCACAGACTGCCACTGAACCATCAAGACCAGGGTACCAGCAGTCTGCTAATTGTCAGGTCTAATTCACGCTACAGAGCCAAACATAACTTTTGTTAGCATTGTCATGCCTCTGTGACACTGAACATCACTCCTTCCTTACCGGCACGGTTCACTGGCTCTCAACCCTTATACATAAAAGTCTCTCAACTCTTCTTCTGGCCTGCCCCCGGCCCGCCTGCACTACGACTTTGTTTTTCTTCTTCTGTGGTTTTCCTATGAGAGAGAGAGAATTAGGAAGTACCTGCCTCCTCCTCCCTGCAGGTCTGAGGAGGTGTGAAACATAATCAGATAAACAGAAGGAGGGAGAGGTTTTAATGGGTTCTTCTCGTGTTTACGTCTGAGCTTCCTCTCGGAGTTCTGAGGGTGACCTTCTTTAATGCATTCCTCAGGCTTTTGGGAAGGAGCACATCCAGGGCACCCTGAGATGGCCGCTGTAGATGGCCTTTGAAGAGTACTCTGGGAGTCTAATAGGCTTCAGAGAGGGTTGGGATTCATCTGTAACATCGCCGAGACGTAGAGTGGAATAAAACATGGGATGTGGATATTTGTCAGTTTTGTTTTGGTGTTATTTCTTGAGACTGCAGTGCCTACCTGGGACTTTGATGCTCAGTGTAATGTCAGTTTGACGGAGGCGTTTTTAGGCAATCCAATTGGCTATGATTAGGGCCATGGGTTTTTCCTCAACTCGTGACCTTACTTGGAATAGCTCTGGGCCTTAGTTCTGGCCTTTTCACGCCTCCAACTCCAACAATTGTGATGTTTATGAATACTGCAAGTGCTGGACCATGTGGGTTAAATGAAATAACAGTGTACTGAGAAAATCATACACTTTATTAACAAACAGATTGAAAATACTATACATCATCCCTTAGACCTTTTCCCCTTTTCTTTTCCTTTGAACCCAGTACCCCTATAGGGCATAAAACAATGAAAACAAGTGTCACCTTTCATTAGCACCAAAAGATTACACTGACGGAAATTAAAAAGTGTCAGAGTTTAGGTCTCCTCCGCTTATAATAAGGGATTGGTTTGTGCCGTGTAAACAGACATGAAACAGACATCACATTTTCCCATAGAGTGAAATCACTCGGGGCGCTGCTGTCATCAGAAGGCAAGGTTATCTCCCCAGAGGGTTCCAATGCTGAAAGGATGAATGACTGGACAACTTAAGTTGCCTTTGTCAATTAGTGTCAGAAAGATGAGGATTAAAACATCACAAGTTTCTACTATGTTTGGAGACATTTTCTAATCTTTTCAGCTTGACTCACTGTACACACAGCGGCAACCAGGTCCATTAACTATGAACGTGTCGCCGGATTTTTTTGGCCTGAGAATCACAAGAATGTTAGAACGATACTGTACATAGGCAGCCATTCATACTGTACAAACCACTTGTGCTAAAGATATGTGGGTTTAAGGAATTCTAAGACTCTGATTCACAAAGGCAAACACAAACACCCTCATGCGTGGCGGACACGATCTCCACTGAGAAACATTGTGCAACTGTAAACCTGATTGAGCGTCGGAGGCTTGTGTCAGAGTCCCGCGACCACACACACTGACAGATAATGTGAGAAGCTGTTCTTCTAATATGTCGAAAGTCAATTAGATCCAACATTTTAAACATCATGTTTTATGACACATTAGTTAGGCTACTCTGTGGTATTTCCATAAATGTAACTTTTATGGCATTTCTTTCTGGACTGTACAAACTGATGAGACATGGTGTTGGGTAATCGGTTACAGATTTCGCTCAGTTCCTCTAATAACTCATTTCCCCACAGTCGCTTAAACTGTTCTTGGACTCGCCGTCACTGTTGCATTCAGTCCTCAGTGGCGCAGGCACAGATGCTGCGCATCTCCCCAGGTGACATGTCACATACTCCTCCACTGGAAACATTGAAATCCAACAGACTCTGCAAGTGTTTTATGTAGTCTATGGCCGCACGCAATGTCTCCACCTTGCTCAACCTCTTGTCCTCGAATTCTTCGGGCAGATGCTCTCGGAGACGCGCGTAACCTTCGTTGACGCACCGCACCCGTTGCCGCTCTCTCTCGTTCCGTTTTCGGATGAACGCAGGCTCGAAGGAATAGTCATAGACACCAAGGTGCCCGTGGAAAGGGAAATAAGAGAGCCGCCCGGAAAACCGCTGGCCATACACTGGATCTAGGTACGTTGCGTCTAAGTGAAAGGGCAGTCCAAGCGTGTCCTTGTAGTGCGCTCTGTGGGGATCAATAAGACCAAGCGCAATGGGTCGGACGCATGGTACTCTCTCCAGTAATTCCTTTGTGTGGTCAGCCATGTCTCTGTAAAGGACAAATTAATTAGGTCAATCATATCCATTACATTATATCTAGCAATTATTATAGCATTATATCAATATCCTGTATATGGGCTATGGAAATGAAACTCGCGGTTTCTCCTATGAGTTTTACGCATGATTTTCTGAACATCTCCGGAATTACAGTGTTCAAAATGTAAATACATATGGCGTATATATCCCTTATATGACTCAAATACCTTATCGTCTGCCCCTTTACAGTTTGATTAATAAAAACATACACCGTCTTACCTCCTCACGGTTTCTTCATAATCATCTCTCATCATGTGTTGATATCTCCTTTTCCCCCGTTATGTTGGACGTCCTGGACTTGTTTCAGGTGATTTTGTTAAGCCTACCTGTTTTTAGAATACAAGTTGTCACTTTACCATAGCCCCCTGTCTCTGTGACAAGTTAAGGTTTCTTTTGGTTATGACCTGATGGTTATGACGCTGCGTGTCAGAGGGTGGGTGCACGATCTTAAACTGGGCGGAGAGATAAGAAAACATTCTCTGGAAAGAGACATAACCCACACATTTTCCAGTAGCCTATTTTCCAGCCTCTCTTATAACCAAACTATGGTATAGTGAACCATGACTGCAGATTTCTGTTTTATGTGGAGCCGCAAAAACACGCTTGCAGTTTGCAAGCTACACAATAAGTGGTTTGAATAGCTACAGTAGGCTTACTGAAAACCAATTACATTGAACAAACTGTGGACCAGAATAAAACTTTGTGTTGGTTTTGTTGAAAACTCCAAACTGACCTTAGATCAGTGATGGGACAGGGCAGTTCTGGTTTGCGCATGCTCAGTTTGTCAAAGTACCCTGTCATGGACCTGAGCAGAGGGCAGCTCTTTTGGTATGTTATTGTTTTCGTACGTTTCCGTTTAGTGTGCAGCTCGATCGTCATTTGTTCCTTACACAACTGAGCAACGTTATCCCTTTGAATTGACATCGCAATGCGGTCAAATATGGATTTTAATATATGCTTTGTCGACCCTTTGTTTTTGTTTTTGAGTGTCAGGATATGCTAGCCCAGGTTAGCATAGCTAGCTGTAGCTGCAAGTGCAAGGCATGGTTTAACGTTTTCGCGGCCAGTTTAACGCAATATTAGCTGGAGTTGAAGATGTTGAATGGGTAGCTAACTAATGCTTGCAGCTAGTGACCAAGTACAAAACTAACGTCATATCTGGGTCTCTCCTATCCAGTGTGAAGAATGCGTTTTCTTCAGTGTTGTTGATGAGCAGAAACTGCTGAAGTCAGGTACCACAGTTTTCACACACGTCATAATGGGATCCCTTGGTATTTCGAGGACACAGCTTTCTGCATAAGACTCCTTGATTCTTCTTTAGAATGAATGACATGAACCTTAGTCCTGTTGGTGTGGGGATGGACCAGCTCAACGTGCCTTCTGTGAGTGCAAGTCACCTTGGTCTACCCACCTCCCCAACCCACAACCCTATAGGCGTTCCAGGTAAAAAAACAACAACATATTTACTAACGTTTCTTTAACATACTGGCACTGTGATTAAATCATGTTGTTTGCTATTGACAATAAACTTCAATTCTCTCTCTCTTTCTCCCTCCCTCCCTCCCTCCCTCTCTCTGCAGGCATGCCGGTGGCTATCCCAAGCCTAGGGCCCTCCCTTGGGTCTCTGCCCTCAGCCCTGTCCCTGATGCTGCCCATGGGTCCCCTGGGGGATAGAGGGGTGATGTGTGGCCTTCCAGAGAGGAACTACTCCCTACCCCCTCCTCCCTATCCACACCTGGAGAGTAGCTACTTTAGACACATCCTGCCCGGTAGGTTGTGTTCATCACTGCTCTCCTCCTCTGTATCCTGGGCTCTTACTCCAACCTCCCATCCCTAGGGGATGAGTGATAATGGTGACCATATTAGGTTCTGTTTTGTGCTTTGCCAGGTGCTCAAGTGGTTTACATTGTAAGGGCCTCTCCTCATTCACTACCCCTATTGCACATGTGATACGTTTGGCTACATCTCCTCTCTCTCTCTCTCTCCCCCCCTCTCTCTCTCTCTCCTCCTCCTCCTCCCTCTCTCTCTCTCTCTCGCTCCTCCTCCTCTCTCTCTCCTCCCTCTCTCTCTCTGTGAAGGTATCCTGTCCTACCTGGCAGACCGACCCCCACCTCAGTACATCCACCCCAGCAGCCTTAACATGGACGGGACTCTCTCTGTGCCCGGCAACAACCCCTCTGGCCTGGACCCGTACAGCGGTCCCGGGGGGCCTCTGGAGCAGGGCCTGGTGACCCTGGACTCCCGGCAGGTCGGAGGCCAAGGAGACCTCCACCAGGGCGGCGCTCACGACGTGCAGTTGGACTCTACGGGCCTGGCCATGGAGTCTCGTGTCAGCAGCCCCATGTCCCCGGACAGGATGGGGGAAGAGCTGGCCAGCATGGAGGGGGTGGTGGCTGAGAGCCAGCAGCAGCTAGGGGGCAGGCCTCAGACCCACGAGGGCCTGGGTGGAGTGGACTCCTCTGGGGGGGTGATGCCCCTGCACGGGGCCGGCCTGGAGCTGGCCGTGGTGATGGAGCCGGAGCACCTAGGGGGCAGGGTGGGGAACGCAGGGGGAGGAGGCGGGCTGGGGGAGTCTTTGCACGCCACTGGGGAGCTGAACTCTGGGGTGGTGAGTGTGGTCCTCACAGGCTCCATGGCCTCCCAGTCCCAGCTGGAGCCCCTCCACGGTCACTCTGGCATGGGCTTGGAGCCGGTCAACGTGTCCCCCATCACAGCGGAGGTGTCCCTGGGACCGGAGAACAGCCTGGTGCTGGTCAACTCTACCCTGCAGCTGGAGGACTCCACCTCCAACAAGGAGAACATGGTCACAGCCTACACCATCTGTGAGTGGACGGGGGAGAAATAACGTTTCTGTGAAATAATGTATTCAATGTTGCTTAGGCAGAGAAGTAACCCACGAGTGCACTGCCATCTTCCAGGTCTGTGTGGGGATAATGACGATCCATACCTTTTAACTCTCTGTGTGTGTGTGTGAGAACAGGGTGCACGCTGTGTGAGCGCTCGTATCCCTCAGACTGCCCTGAGCACGGCCCCGTGACCTTCATCCCGGACACGCCCATCCAGAGCCGCGCCCGCCTGTCCCTGCCCCGCCCACTCTCCCTCCGCATCTCCGTAGCTGACGAACCTCTCGGTAGGGGACGTCCAGGGGAGACAGACGCATGTACAGATGTGATTTTTTTTCCAGTTCAATTTGGAATGAGCTCTTGGTCATCTCATCGTGTGTGTGTCTCACTCTCTTAGGAGTGTTTGCGCGGGACATTATTACTCCCCGGACCTGCTTCGGGCCCATGGTGGGTCAGCACTGTAGTAACGTGGACCTGTCTGATTGGCCAGACAAGGACACTCCACAGATATGGAAGGTCAGTAGCTAAGCCTTAGACCAGGATCTTTATTTTCACTTCTAATGTTGACCCGTGTGAAGAACTCTACAGCCGTGCTCATTCACCTGAATGAAATGATCTGCTTTTAATTATAACTCATTACAATGTTATTCAAGTGAAAAAGCAATGTTTATTCGGATGTAAGCATCATTCTGTCCAGTAGGTGGCGGTGTTTGTATAGGAATTGTGGCACATTGCTCAGCAAGTCAGAGTAACGTGCTATTAACCCTAACCCTACCTGCACAAATGATGAACAGATAAGTCCTCATCTGTGAAAATATATGAATCAAAAAGCCTGAACTAGGGGGCGTTCAGTGGCGTAGCACACTAAGGCGCATACCATATCATCGCATGGTCCCTGGTTCGATTCCGGCCATCGACACATCCCGCATGTCGTCCCTCCTCTCTCACCCATCCTTCCTGTCAATCTCTACTCTCTCTATCCCAATAAAGCAGAAATGCCCTAAAAATATATTTACATTTGTTTAATCTTTTTTTAATGAATCCTCGTCTTAGATGTTCCACAACAACGTGTTGGAGTTCTGCATCGTGACGACGGATGAGAATGAGTGCAACTGGATGATGTTTGTCCGTAAGGCGAGGTAATTTAACCCCAACCCTAATCCTAACCCCAACCCTAATCCTAACGCCAACCCCAACTGAATTTAAACTCCATCACGGGTACAACCCATCGACATCAATACATGATTTTTTGCTACACTATCTAGTTG
Organism: Argentina silus; assembly: GCF_951799395.1. Classification (NCBI taxonomy): domain Eukaryota; kingdom Metazoa; phylum Chordata; class Actinopteri; order Argentiniformes; family Argentinidae; genus Argentina; species Argentina silus. The sequence continues at coordinate 14,259,927 of NC_139674.1, forward strand.
CCTGCTACACTATCTAGTTGTCCTCTACACTATCTAGTTGCAACCTGAGGTGTTTCTGTGTGGTAGGACTGGTGAGGAGCAGAACCTGGTGGCCTACCATGACAACGGCAAGCTGTTCTTCTGCACGTCGGTGGAGGTCCTGCCAGACCAGGAGCTTCTCTTCTACTACAGCAGAGACTACTGCAGGCAGATGGGTGAGATGGACCACACACACAACCATCCTGTCACCACGGTCACGGTTCACCACCACAGCTAGGCTTGTCTGTCATCTGTTTGATACCAGTGGTCCTCTGTGGCTCAGTTGGTCGAACATGGCACAAACAACGCTTAGGTCGTGGGTTTGATTCCTGCTGGGACCATATATATACTGAAATGTATGTACTCACTGCAATGTAAGTCGCTTTGGATAAAAGCGTCAGCAAAATGGCATATATTATTATTATTATTATATTGACCAGAGGACCGTTTAGATAAGAACTAGCGCTTGAAGTCTGTCTGAATATTTTGTGAGCTCTAAACCATCAAGGGGATTGGTCAGCAACCTCCCAACAACAGACCCAGAGAGGAAACCGTGCATTGAAGCGTTGCTCCCCAAATAAAACGATTTTCCCTCCGTCGGGTTGTGAGTGTAGGGGTTACACTGCGATTGGATGCTTACTGTACTGTCCCTCCTCTTCCTGTCTCCCCAGGTGTCCCCCAGGTCCCCGAGGGCCAGCTGTGTCAGTGCGGCAAGGAGTGCTCCTCATTCGCCGAGCTCAAGTCCCACCTGACCAGCCACAACACCAACCACAGCCACCCCCACAGCCACAGCCCCGCCCACCAGGACCACGCCCAACAGCACGGCCACGCCCACCAGGAAGGCAAGCTGACCGGTGGGACGTCCAGCTCCTCCTCCTCCTCCCCCTGGCCCTGCCACTCCCACTCCCACAGCAGTGGCCACTCCCACTCCCACAGCGGCGCGGGCTCCAACGGACACGTGCGGGAGAGGAAGTTCAAGTGCAGCATGTGTTCGCGGGCGTTCACCACGTCCACCAAGCTCAACGTGCACTTCATGGGTCACGTGGGGATGAAGCCGCACAAGTGCGAGTACTGCAGCAAGGCCTTCAGCGACCCCAGCAACCTGCGGACGCACCTCAAGATTCACACAGGTACGGGATGGGAGTCTATACACACACACACACACACCTCAAGATTCACACAGGTACGGGATGGGAGTCTGTTACACACACACTGATGCAGGACTGTCATTATCATATCATTGGTGCATCAACATTAGGTAAACATGTAGATGTCACATGTAAAGGTAATGTAGAGGTAACATTAGGTGTAGATGTCACATGCACATTTGATGGATTGATGGTTGCATTCATCCACTGTCACTCGTGTCCTCTACCTGAACAGGTCAGAAGAACTACAGGTGTACCGTGTGTGAGAAGTCGTTTACCCAGAAGGCCCACGTGGCGTCCCACATGGTGATACACACGGGCGCCAAGAACCTCAAGTGTGACCTCTGTGACAGGATGTTCATCAGGAAGCAGGACCTCAAGCAACACATGTTTACACACACACAGTAAGACAACAACAACAACACCACCATTCACAGTTATTAATTGGCATAACACAAAAGCGGGTTGGAATTCCACTCTATTAAGATTATATATTCTAAAAAAAATAAAAAGTTTAAATATACTAAAGCCAGGTAAGTCATTGAGAAGAAATTCTATAAATAGAAGTGAAATAAGAAATATTAAAAAATAGTAAGTGAATCTAAATGTTCACTAATCTGTTCCCCTCTGCCTCCCTCCCTGCACTCCTCTATTCCTCTCCCCTTTCTTTGGCATCACTCCATCCTACCCTAATCCACAGAGAGCGTCAGATCCACTGCCCAAAGTGTGATAAACACTTCCTGCGGACCAACCACCTGAAGAAGCACATGAACTCCCACGAGGGCCGCAGAGACTACATCTGTGAGAAGTGCAACAAGGCCTTCCTCACCAAGTACCACCTCACCCGCCACCTCAAGATATGCAAGGGCCCCAAGACGGAGAGAGGGGCCCAAGAGGAGGAGGAGGAAGAGGAGGATGAGGAGGAGGAGGATGATGAAGAGGAGGAGGAGGAGGAGGAAGGGGGTGAAGGAGGGGTAGAGAGACTGATTGACCCGTCTAGCAGAGAGGACTGCGGGTTGGAGGCGGGTGGGTATACTCCAGAGAAACCCCTGTCACCACATCGCTGACTGTGACTCTCCACTGTGCCACTCTAGATTATATTTATTTATTTACTTTTATGAAAAGTGTTCTTTGTTTTTGTATTCTGTCCTATCTTTGTGTTCTCACGCCAAAACCCCCAGCTGTTGCGTCAGGATTACGTTTTCCCCGCAAGCGTAGTCGGCTCAACATTCGGCACAAACGTTGCTCAGACACGTAACACAGATCGTGGTTCTATATTACAAGCATAGTGTTATTTATTTTGTTCCTAATGTTTCGTGAAAATGCGACGTCATTGCCTGCGGCGGCCATCTTGTTTGTTATTGCAGCTCGTCCAAATATGCCATAGGAATTGAACAAGGAATGTGAATCATGGAAGATGCGTCATCCATGTCCAGAGAAAGGAATTGCTTCCATCTGTTAAATGCAGTGAGTTCGAACGACAATGACATGACATTTAACTCACGATGATATTTTTTTACAGTTATGACTTTTTAAGTATGTATGTATGTAATAGATTTTAAATCTGTATCAGCATTATGGCTCGCCTGCAGGTTGAATGTCGAAGAGGGAAAATGCATTATGATGTGTGAGTCATACATCCGTGTGTATGTGCAAATAAATTAGTAATACATAAAACATCTCAGCGTTGATAAAGATTGTGATATTCAACACACAGCGAATCACATCTCAGCGCTTGTGGCCTGAGATATCCGATATGAGACTTGAGCGAGAGACTATTTAGGACAGCTCTACATTCTTCAATCGATACATTGCCAGTGTAGATGGCCTTTCACAGTGCTAGAATGAGTCCATCCAACATACCCCTTACACTAAATGAGTTAAGTTCAGTTGCGTCAGAACTAGATCCACCCACTGGGATATGGAGCACTGAATGAAAATTTGATCACAGAGTCTAGTTGTGTGTCAAGGCAGCACACATTTTGAATGAAATTAAATAAACGTATGTTATTGTTCCAATTATGTGGTCGAGTTAAACAAATCAAATTAATCCAATGAGCGAAGACCTTGCCATCTTTGAAGAACTGTGGTCAAATTGCATATTCCAGACTATTGTTTTGCTGTAAACGTACAGCTGTATGGTACAATGCAGAAACAAAAACCCACAACTCTGTTAAACTGCTCATATTATTTTTTATTTATTTAGGCACATTGAGGGACCGTCTCCTCCATAGTGAATATTAATCTGTTGTGAAGCTTGACTGTCTCTTTTGACACCATAGCCCAACACCCAACCATTTCACCCTACACCTCAGGACAGCAAGGCAGCATTGAACATATTTAGCAAAGTGCCTAGCATTGTCAAGTAAAGTCAGTAACATCCCACACAAGCCATTCAAGGATATTCAGTCAGTCATCCAATAGCAGACATTCAGAAAAACAAACCAAAAGGCACAAATTCATAACATTGTAGCCAATGCTGACCTCCTACTACAACAAAATATATATCTGACATCAATATCTGATACAGTACAAGAATTTACAGCCGTTGTAGTGCAGAGTAGAAGTTGAACACTCATTTGGTCAATGTGCAACAATCATTAGTGATCAAACTTTTTTGGGGGGGCGGTGTTGGGGGGGGGGGGGGGCAGTCTGAAAGCACCACAATGCAAAATTCATAAGAAAAATGCACAAATGATCGGTCATGAAGGGGAAGTCATACCTTCAGCTCCCTGGTCACCTGGTCCAGAAGTAGGAAGTGGTTGTAAATTAGTGAAAAAAAGGACGACTCTGAAAGGTTTGAACATTGATGAAGAATCAGGAACAAGGGGGTGGGGTGGAGGTGGTGGTGGGGGGGGGGGGTCGACAATGAGAAAAGGCATGCTGTCTGGGCCCAAGCCTGGTTGTCTGCATGCCGCTGACCACATGAAATGGAAAAAAGTCACAGTTTTCTTCCTTTGTAGTGCAAACCAATAAAGCCCTCCCTCACCTTTGTCCTCCGTGTCATGAGACGCCGGCCACAGTCACTCAGTCCTGGTAGAGCAGGAAGCCCGAGAAGGTGCTGTACTTCCAGCTGCTGCCATAGATGGCGCCGCGGTGCAGCCTCAGCCACACCTGGTCCCCCTGGTAGAGCGGCAGAATGGCGTGGTTGCTCGCCGTCTCGTGGTCCGGCGCCCCGTCGTTGGCGTACGCCGACACCATCACCTCCTCGTTGCGCATCATGTTGACGTAGAGCGGCACGTTGACGGCCAGCTTGAGGATGTGGAAGATGAAGACGTAGGTGCCGTTCGCCGGGCAGGTGAAGCGGCCCAGGTGGGTGTCGAACATGTCCCCCAGGTTGCTGTGCAGCAGGTCGAACGCGATGGGCTGGTCCAGGGTGCCCGGGGTGAAGTTGGCCGTGCGGGAAGCGGTGAAGGCCACGCGGAGGGGCTGGCTGAGCGGGTACAGGTGCATGGGCAGCAGGGTGGTAGTGTGGCCCTGGGGGGTGACTGGCACCTCCATGGTGGAGACGGACAGGGAGTCGCCAAGGGCCGAGTCCACCAGGGTGTAGTTCCCCTCCCGGTCAGGGCTGCTCAGCAGAGAGGAGTCGCTCCAGCCCGCTGGGGAGGACCAATTGGAGACCAGTTAGGAAGCTCACGAAAAACATCCCAAGCCCAATGACATTACTCTTTAACCTCTCAGAATTGGTCACATTAACAGTAATCTGACAATTAAAACAATTGAAGTAGAAATATTGAAAACTTGGAAATCAGAAATGAAAGAGGTATGGCTTTCTCTGTTACTGCTAGAGTTGTGCCTGGGTCCTCCTTGTCCCCCACGCTTGTAGCTGTGCTGGTATCCGGTGTCCTAATGGTGAAAAACACCATAGAGAACCACACACATGCCCAGTTTATACCAACAACATCTGATACTTAACCTATTCTGCCTTAGACGAAGAGAGAAGCCTTTTAAAATGTATTGCAACCCACCAAAATGAAAAAAAAAAAAAAAAAAAACTTTGGGGAAACTGCCTTACCCGAGCTCCGTACAGGATAGGCACGGAGTCCCTCATGTGAGCCTGGTGGATGAAGCTTCCCCCTGGGGACCGAAGACCACAGCGGTACCCATCAAACCTCCCTAACCAATGAGGAGGGGGTCAATATGCAGATGTAATGGGGTATGAAGGCAAACCATAGAGTCAAACACCAGAGGGCGCACTCCCCTAAATGAACTGCGATTGTATGGGAAGCACGATGTAGTCAACTTTCTTAATCTTCTGTGATTTGAGTAAGCGTAAATCAAACGATGATTCACTGCCACCTGCTGTGCTGGAGGGTAGCATCAACTGAGCACCAGTGTCTCAGGTCAGTAATTTACTGGCACCAGTAGATGGCGCCATGCGCCTGAAAGCCATTTTCAATCTATAGATAACCCTAAAGAAGAAGACCATGCATTGATCCAACTGGCTGATGCCCTCCCAGCTCATAGGAAGTCCCACCCTAGTTGACGACATGGCACCCCTTGTGCTGTCACAAATGCAATGAATGGGAAAGATAGCAGGTGCTTACTCTATCCATCTCTATGGAGGCAAACTGTCCAATAAAAATGTAATGTGGAAACTAAGTAGGACTGTAGCTTAGGGGAAAAATGTTTAAATGACTGATTGAGATTCAGAAGCTTTCATTCTGATGTGAATCTGCCAGACAAGGCAGGGTAGGAGTATCTACGTGATGACAGGGGGATAGAGAGAATGTGGGAGTGGAGGAGGAAGAGAGAAAAGAGGATAGATACCTCTATGCCAACCAGCAGAGCGAAAGGAGTGTGGGAGTCCCTTGCCACCACGTGTCATACCTCTCGCAGATCCTCTCGTGTAGTATGATTGGCCAGAACGGGCCGCCGTGCCGCCCGATTGGCTGGGGGACAGGAAGATCTGTCCATTGACCAGACATTCGGACTGGTACGCTGCCCAGAGAAATGACAGGACAAGAACAATGATTGGCTGACTTCACAGGTGCAATTTGACTGGAAATAACATCGTAAATATTACCTGAAAACAGTAAGTTTTGAGTTATACCTGGCTGGTCGTCCTCCGGGAGAGCGAATTCCGGTGGAGTCTGGGTGCTGGCAGTGCTAAATCTCATAACATTGGACTCAGAGAACGGACTTGAGACACATTTGAAGTCCAAGTCTCCACTTGGCGGTAAGGGAGCGTTTACCTTGAACACCTTCGGAAGCAAAATGGAGAATGGCTCAATAACAACCAACATGGCTCCAAATCCAACCCCACAGTTGCCCATAGAGTTAACCCATAGAGTTAGAAACGCTAGAGGGAGCCATGTGCCTTCTCTAGGGGCTATAAACTCTATGGGTCTTCAACAGATGAAAAGATGAGCATGTTAACTCACCAACTGCCAAAGAGTTCCGGAACACTCACCACCTAGAGTGCCAAGTGTTTTATGTGGTATCTGCCTAGCAACAGTACTTTGATTGGCTACATCAATGAAGCATCACAATTTATGAATTTTTGGGGAATAAAGTCACCCATGGCACTCTAGAATGTTGACAATTTGGGTGACTTTATTCACCCTCTGCACTAAATGAGTTAAACTAATGGTTGACTTACAGAGTGCATGTTCTGGAAGGGGGCTGGGGGGGGCATGCTGTGTGGGCGTCTGCTGGGGGGGGTTGAGAAGGGCCGTTCCTGAGGGACGGTGGGGGGGCGGGGCACCACTCCGTTACAGGGGGACTGCTTCCCGGATTCGGACACAGGTGTCTGGGTAAAGTCAAGGGATATGTTAAGAGGTGGCGCGCGCGTGCGCGCACACAGACACACACACACACACTGCTTTTACCTGAGCACGGGTCTTGTCCTCCAGGCTGATGGAGATGGGAGACTCCCTGCGGTACAGTGGAGGAGAGCTGAACGCCTGGCTCTCCGGCAGCTGCAGAGGCTCCTGGGAAACAACAGCCGATGGACAGAAACACTGAAGAACGGAGAGAGTAGAGAAAGAGTGTAGACATAACAGCAGGGGTGCAAGCATGGGACACACACACACACATCAGAGACAGAAATCATGTATAACAGTACATTTAACAGTTAGGCCAAATGTGGTCATTTACAAGAGCCAAGTCCTCTGCGGTGAAGGGCAAGTCACAGTTCTCTAGAGACTGGTCCCCATTGGTCAGATTAGCTTTGCCGCCATCGTCGACAGGGAGGAGTCTAGCGGGCAATTGGATGGACTGGAAAGAAGGAAACTACACTGAATGCATTTAATTGGAATTGAGAAATAACTGAATTCAGCAGTAATCGATGTCAGCATTTACACCAGACGGTCCACCACAGATCTCACATGCAGTGTTGTGGGGAGGACTTCTACTGGGCTTCTCCTTGGATCCATTACTGCTGTTAAGGGAACAGAAAGAGGAAATATTCCAGTGACAATCAGCTACTGAAGTGCACCACCGAAATCCATATAATATCATACCAGGAGTAAAATAAGTAATAAGTTGAAGCAGAGTGAAATGCAGGTCTATCGCGGTACCAAGAGGAGAGGGGGATCCAGAGGCCCGGCGACCCAGTCTAGGATGGCCCTTCGTCGGGGAACACTCTCCATCCAGTAGGGAATCCTAGTGGAGACAGAGAATGGAATTTCCAAGGCGATGACCCTTTGTCCAGTTGCGGGATTTCAAAAGATGTGAAATGGGGTGAAAACGGTTGGAAGTCCCTGGAATAAAGGATGGGATGTACCTGCATGAAGCTGTAGGAGCCGCAGATCTTGGTCATCAAATCCTCCAACTTCTGCTTACGCAGGATGGGGTCCTTTGGCAGGGCAGACGGTGAGTTGAACACCTCCACAGGGGTGTCCCCACGAGTTGCCTGATCGAAATTGGAATAGTTAGTTATGAGAAATTGTAACTGAACAGTCTAAAAAAACAAATGTTCGCAGTTTACTTACAGTTTTGGTATCCTGCGCCACTTTCGATTTCTTCTCTCTTTTCTGGGTGGGTGGGAGAAAACATTGAGTCCCATGACTAATTTCATCTCTGGCCACTACTGATACCCTTCTCCTGAGTTTGCTAGTTCAGGTACAAAGTAACGCCTTACCTGTTTGTGACCGGCGGCTGGTTTCTTGACAGATGCTGGCACTTTAGGGACAAACCCCACCGCCCCTCGCAAGGGTTTCTGGACTACAGGCTGAGGGGAGGCCGCCTTGTCCGTAAACTCCATGTCCCATGAGTCTGGAGGCTCCTGCTCCTTCATTGCCTGGAACTCCGCCTTCCAGTTGTGAGTGGGAGGAGTCTTGTCAGCCTGACTCCCCACACTGGGCTTAGTGTCAGGCAAGTAGAGTCTGTTGAGAAACTGGAAATCACCCAGAGAATATCAGTGCATCCTGAAAACCCTAACAAATGACTCTCTCTGTGTGTGTGTGTGTGTGTGTGTCTTTAAAAAGATTAAACTGTGGTTTAACAAAGAAAATAGTGACCGTCTATAGCCCCAACACGTTAGGTTGATCTTACCTCCCTGTTTGGCACGTCATTTGTGTTCAACTTGGATAGGGCTGCAAGGCAAAATAATGTCCATCTAAAATACATGAAATTCAGTACGTGCACTGTTCTTTCGACAGGACTGACAAAGTGGCTTTTGAGTGAGCTAGGTTAGGCTACGCTGCGGTAGGCTTACTAGAGAGGCTAGGTGCTCTGAGGGAGGCCTCCGTCTTTTTGACCGCAGGTGTCTCCGCTCCCTTCGGGTTCTTGCTGGGAGGAGGTGGGATGACGCGATCAAAGTACCCACAGTCCAACAGCTTGATCAGCTGCTCCTTCAGGCTCTTGTCTGCACACAAATGAATGGATGACATCAAAACAAAGTAAATTAATATTCCTAAACCGTAAAAAAAAAAAAAAGAAAAAAAAGGGTTACAAATGTTCAGGATACCAGTTATGGCAGACCGAACACCTCCACAGGTGAACAGAGCGACAGGTGGAGTTGAAACTCACAGGTGGAGCCCGCCACTGGCTTGTCTCGTCCCTCCAGCAGGTCCAGGTAGACCAGGGCTGCCCGTTCCATCTGATCCTCCAAACTGGGACACACAGGTAGAGGGGGATCAGACATTCTCCGATATGGGGCCCATGCATATCATCAAAGCTGGCAAAGCAAACCATCTCACTCAAGCACTAACTGACTACCACAGAGACTCCATGTTGGCTGTATTTGTGAAGGAGGACGATGCAGTAGTAAGTGTGTTTATACACCAGGGGAGGCTGGTGGAGGTAGAAATCGGAGGACAGGCTCATTGTAACTCATCCATTCCATTCATTACAATGAGCCCCATCCTTCGATTTCTACCTCCACCAGCCTCCCCCCTGGTGTACAAACATACTTCTACTCCATAGGCTGCATTGGTGAAAGGAGACAGCAGGGAGAACAAACGTGTGTGTGGGCATGCACCATGGGCCTGCACCGTGGGCATGCACCGTGGGCCTGCACCGTGGGCCTGCACCGCACACGCTTGCTTGTTTTAGTACCTCAACCTCTTGTCCCTCTTGGCACCCAGCAGGGCAGCGAGGTCGAGCAGGCTCTGCAGCTCAGGTGCGGGGAGGAAGGGGGCACGGTTGAGCCCAGAGAGGAGGTCCTTCCGGACGTGCTCTTGCTGCAGGCTGTGGAGGAGGTCCTGCACCTGCAGCACTGTGCACAGCCTCCTCCGCTCAGCCTCCACCTTAGCCACCTGCTCCTTCCTCACAACCTTCTTCTGGGCCTTCAGCAGCTGGCGAGGGTGAAGGAGAGGTTAACAAGATGGCCCAATTCCAAACTTAAAACCCCAACCTAGACCCTAAACCTACACATTTGTACCCCCCCCCCCCCCCCACCGTTGTAGATCAGAAATGACTGGTGTAAGTCATGTCGATTGTTATATTTTGTGATCTGTATCCTCGATACCTGACATCCGTCAGGGGCATTTATGTTGCCAAGAATTGTCCTTGTATTGACATTATATTATATATAATTATCATATTGATGCAATATTGAGAATTAGTTATCATTTGTGCCACCACCAGTAACACCTCTTGTGTTTCCTTCTTCTAGCATTCTGACTGCCAATGGCCCCTGGTCTGAGCATTGATTACTTTATCTTATGATGACTGACGGATAGATGATTCACTTACTTAGACAAATGTATTTGGTGTAAGTCGCTTTGGATAAAGGCGTCTGCTAAAAGCCATAAATGTAATGTAAACATAACAGTGGTGAGTCAACTGTGAAGCAGGTCGAAGCCTCCAGAGAGAGAGAGAGAGAGAGAGAGAGAGAGAGAGAGAGAGAGAGAGAGAGAGAGAGAGATTGAGAGAGACAGACAGAGAAAGAGAGAGAGAGAGACAGACAGAGAAAGAGAGAGAGAGAGCAAGAAAGAGAGAGAGAGAGCGAGAAAGAGAGAGAGAGAGCGAGAGAGCGAGAGAGCGAGAGAGCGAGAGAGCGAGAGAGCGACGTGATGACCAGAAGCTCAATACCAATCTCATGAGTCATCATCCCCACTGCCTAATGGCCTTTCCTCAAACAATCTCAAATGTTTGGGGAGTTTCTGGTCTTGCAATGGAAACTACAGTACCTATGGCGCACCGAAGGAGCCAATGCTGCTTCCCAAACCTATCCAGTCATGTCCAGGTCAGTGAGGGGGGACCCAACAGCATCATCATCATCATCCCCCCCACAGCAAACATCAGCAATTAATCAAAGACCCTTACATCTTGTTTGAGGTCTTCCAGGGTCTTATGTAGCTCCCGTGCAAATGCCAGGTTGTGGATCACCTCCTCGTACTTCTCCACTGCATCCTAGGACACACACACACACACACACACATTAAACAGAGCAACATCTCAAACCTTGGGATAAGCGTCCATCACTAACATTTGAGATTAAGATTCTTACCAGCTGGTCTTTATTGAGCGTCTGCCCATGTTTCAAACGAATCATGTAGTCTTTCAATTTAAGCTGTGGATAAAAACAAAAAAGGTAAAATGATCTCATAGGCAGAGCACATGTGTAGCTCTCTAGATACACTCACATAAAGCTACACAGTTCCTGTCCACAGTCCATCCTACCTTTTTTTTCTGTAGGTTGCGAATCTTGTGCTTGATGCAGATGAGGCCATCCTCAATGTACATGTCATAGCCTGGGTAGGTGGTGGAGGAGGCAGCCAGGGCTAGCTGGAGAGAGCTGAGGCCAGCAGGGGATCCCATCTTGGGGCTACCGGTCTTGGGGGTCCCCTGCCTCCCCTTCCCCTCTTCTGAGCACTCAGGTGGGGGAGAGACATCCAGGGCCGGGGATGGAGACAGCTGCACCATGCTCAGATACTCACTGAAAGTGGGTCAAAGACAGAAGGATTACAAGGGGTGTGTGGTGCAAGGTTGGCCACCATTACGTCTGATTGATGAGTGATGATGCAATTCTACATGAGGTTGTTGTTGTTACCATTAACTTGACATAATCTCTGAAATAAGCATGTCCAAAATCGTGATCATCTTCCAATAAGGTGTTGGCCTTTTCAGCCTTGGGTGAGGGCCAAACCCATGACAGTGCATTTTATCACCCACCGCACACCGGTGTGACTTTACGTGGCTACACGTACATTTGGAATAGAGAATCGTGAAAACAGCCGTCAGAAAACAGTTTATAGGCCACGGGACACCTAACAAAACAATCTTTTGAATGGATACCCAAAGACATACCCCATTTTCTGTGCGCGTTGTGTTTCACGGACGCGGTTCATCTCGTGCGCAAAGTAGCGTGTTATCCAGAAAGAAATGTCGGACGTGGATGAAAGGCCAAACTCTGTGACTGATCATCTCAAAAACATCTATATCACAGTCTTCCAAGACCGATCAACAAGATGCCAACATCCTTTCCCTAAAACCTGCTGTTTACAGCGCGCAGAGGCTCAAACCCAACCTCCCCAGTAATCATCAAGAACGCACATGGGACGCGAAAACTCCAAGCCCTCCTCCAGTTGGTTACGCCATTCTTAATATATTTAATATTTAAAACGCACGTCAGCCTTGACAAAACACAGTGCCACGCTCTGAAACAGCTGACTAACCTCGTGCCTTCGGTTTGTTAGGTGTGTTGAAAATGTTGTTGCTGCAAGTCCCGAATGCAGGCGCTTGACATCCAAAAATCAAAATAACCCAGGAGCCCCTTTCCAACCTGATCAAACGTGATGTTAGTTTACAGAGGGCCAAGCCGTGCCAACTCATACCTTTATATAGCGTACCCTTCCACTCCGACACATTCGAGCGGCTGGGGCGCAGAATATCGACGTGACGTCATCCAGTTTGGGCACCTGCCGCGGGTCGCGCATGCACCTTTAACCTCTCTGCACTTTCCTTGGCTTACACACACGTCGCCCCGTCAGTCAGGTGTGATGCATGTCGTTATAATATCTGATGTATAGGCTCATGTTTGAATGTTTAGTATGTATGAGGGTAGACAGTAGATCGATGCAGGGAGGAGGACCTAAATGCCTCTAGCCTTAATATTGCCTAGTTGTGATTACAAAGAGGTGACAGAATTAAAGATCTTGAGAAAGGGACAGTTGCATAGTCAGAGATGCAAAAGCAAGACACGGATACTCGAAGGCAAACTACACAAATTACATTTATTGAACAAGTAGAAATTACAATGTGTATAAAAAATACAAAAATTTGCCTCTAGAAATGTGACTTCTGATGAATAACAGTGCCAACCTACCTACCCGCTAGTAGCACTACACCGAGGAGAAGAGACAGAGAAGCACAACGTATGTCCACACTGGAGCTGGGTACAGTTTGGTTGGGTACAGGTTACTGCATTTTCCATTATGAACAAAAGTATACTTTTAATACAATCATTATCAATGTGTATAAATGATATCATTTTACTTGATCAAGTTAAAGTTCATTTAATTAAAGTTGACTGGAATCCCTCAATTTAGGAATTGGCCCAGTGGAATTGTGTTGAATAATGTGATGGCAGTTATCGGGGAACAAATGCGCAACCAGTCCACAAAAAAGCCAACCCCCCCCCCCCCCCCAAAAAAAAATAATTGCACATTAACTACATACAAATGAAATAAATAAGGTGTCCTATGACCAGTTTATCCCAAAAGGTTTAAACATTCACCAGAGACTCTCTCGGAGAGGAGAGGAGTCAATTCACTTTCACTTGAGTATCTTTCACTATGCCTGACGCTTTTTATATACAGATACACATTACAGACAAACAGGGTGGCAGTTTTCAGCATATGCCTGATAACAACAGCTGCCATCACGTAGTGCTATAGGCTACAGTATATGAGGCATCCATATTGAATCTGAACATGATAATGGAACATCATAATGAGACTGACATGGGAGAACTTCACATGAATATAACAAAACACTCGTTTTACTGAATGTACATGCATGTGAACGGAGCTCCGCAGCGCCACCTCCTGGTAGGAGATGTGAATGCAAGCTCCTCCTCATTGGCTTGTGCATTCATGCTGACGAATAAGAATACAAGCTTTAACATGGTTTAAAGAAAACTTAAATAACGTTACAAGAAAATATTGTAATAAAAGAAGAAACTGTGATTTTTGTGCCTTCCTAACCCTTATCTGAACTGACAAGTAACAGTCTAAAGCAGCTCTAAAACAAGAAACCTGAAATAAGAACGCATATTTAGATTATGGCACCGCCCCTTTCATCTACCAAAGACAACGACAGACTTGAGACACATTCACAATACAATGAGAAGAACAACATTTTGTGATTTCATTATCTTCTGAAACATGATGACATTTTTATTCGTTTATATACAAAAATATATCTTCAAGCTGTACAGCACCATAACCCAATTGTCGAGGCATGGTGAGACAAGAAAATAGTGTTCATGTCCAAGGACATCATGCAATTTTCATGCGAAAGAAATCCATAGATTTGCAAAAGTGTTGAAGGACTTCAGATAGTCCTTCGAAGGCTTCAAACTAAACTATATCAGCACAAACATTATTTCAAATTAAAGGGCATCAAATATGTCACAATGGGGGGTGGGGTGGGCAGGAAGCTTTTTGGATGGCCACAAGTCGACCAGGCTTTTCCTGACATCATCGGGAGGTGTCCGTGGGTCCCCATCCATTTAGCTCGCTAGCCCCTTCCTACGGCCTGCACCCTGGTGGTCACATCTGAGAGGGTTGACTAAGCGTTAACAATGTGGTGATGGCTCCACTTTGTCCTCCATTAGCGTAAGTGGGGCTTTTTCCATTTAATTTTGTTGTTGTAGTAGTAATAATATTACATTTATTTACATTTATGGCATTTAGCAGACACCTTTATCCAAAGCGACTTAGAACAAATACATTTGACTAAGTAAGTGAATCATCGATCCGTCAGTCATCATAAGAAACATGAATCTATGCTAGGACCAATAATACCCTAACCCTAATAATTTAATAGAAAATCCTCGTTGGGAGTATTTTTAGAATCTAGTCACCGTTCAGAACGTAGAGTTCTCAGATGCGTTCATTTCAAGGGGGCGGGACCGAAGTGAAGGGGCTAGACGGCCCATAGGCTGAGATAAGAAGTGCTTCAAAGTGCTGGTCCCAGGTCAGGTAAAGATCCTAGCTTATATTGGTTCAGGTGATGATTTGAGATGGCAAGAGCTGCTTCTGCACCAGTGCTTTGAGGGCACAATCTCCTTGAAATGTACATCCAGACATATATTCTTGGAACAGAGACTCAACAATTTGACTAGCCTTACATACGTTTTCCTGTAACTAAAATATTTACAGTGTCAAATAACACGAGCACTGAAAAGAGTAAATTATCACAATGTATTAACTGTAGTAAAGCATAACACAGGACTTAAAGGAGTGGTTCAACCTAAATATCATCTTACCCCGAGGTGTCCTCACAGGCCAGTGGTGAAAGCTTCTCCGGTTCTCTACTTTGCTACAGCAGCAGGCTAACAGTTAGCAGTGACCTTCAAGCAACAATAATAATAATAATAAATGCCATTTAGCTGATGCTTTTATCCAAAGCGACTTACATTGCAGTGAGTGCATACATTTCAGTATATATGGTCCCAGCGGGAAACAAACAAACAAAGTTAGCTAGCGGCCATATACTAGACGAACCTGTACATGCTTTCATTGTAGTTCGCAGACGACGTAGTTGTAATAACATGCAGTTGTCGGTTGTCACATACTTCCTGGATTCCATTTATTTAGGACACGGGCGACCTTTTGTTCACAGCTAGTAAATCACTCCGCGACCGAGTGCCTGCACTGTGAGGGGAGTGCTCGGCTGGTGAAACTGTCCCGAGCAAATCGATTATAGAGACTATTTGTTTTATTTTCAATATTACGCACATAAAAAAAAAATATATAATTTCGCGCTTAACTCGCCACTAAACTTTGTTTGAAGTTTCTCTGAGGAGACGTTGCCGTGTTATTTCAACAATGCTAACTTAAGGTCCATCTGTATCCTGTCTGTTGGAGAGGGCACCGCTAACTGTTAGCCTGTGCTGCTGTAGCAAAGTGGAGAACGGAGGAGCTTCCACTATTGGCCCATGGGGACAACTCAGGGTGAGATGACCTTTCACCTCAACATGAAAATAGGCTGAACCATCCCTTTAAGCAACAGAAGACAAGAGACGCTGGCTCTCAGAGGCATCCATTCTTCCCTCAGGCCTTAATCAAAATGATCCAAGATCAGAAAATGGATTAACAAGTGAGGGAGACAGGCAGGAGGGAAACAAAGAGAGCATCCTCTAGGAATGGGACCAGCGTGTGTACAATACAGGACAGGAGAAGGCAAACTTCGGAAGGCTGTTCTCTAGGTTATGGCTCTATATCCTAGAAGTAAAGGTTTTAGTTCGAGAGGTCTCACGTTTCTCCCCACACACACCCCCCCCATGCAGCTTTTGTAGATCCAGCATTTCGTACTGAAAACAAGCGTAATATTTACAATCTCATCGTGCTGAGACAGAGGAAAAGGGAAGAGTCCGGTATCGTGTTGGGTCCAGAGGCAGGGCAGTTGATGACGAAGACACTCACTCCATAAATTAACAGATAAAGAACGAACCTCATCACTTCCTGGTACAGAAAAACTTAACAAAAACTACACAATAGTTCCAGCTGCTCTTGAGTAGAAGAAAGCAATCCCAGTTGGGAATGCACAAAGATTGGAGAAAATCCCAAAACTTTTTTTGGGGGGGGGGGTGCCGCCATACGAGTTTCCACCGTGTCCGTCATGGCAGGTGCCCCGTCGTCTCGAGACGACATCACCACTCCCTCTGCTCCGCCTTCTCCTCCACCTGCACCTGGAGGGGCAGCGGGGTAATCTGTGGACGGGGGCTCATCACATTCTCTGAGCTTCCCTGCCCTTCCTCCTCCTCTTCCTCCTCCTCCTCCTCGTCTTCCTCCTCCACCTCTTCTTCTTCTTGCCGCTGCTCTTGTTTCTTCTGACAGCAGGGCTTGTAGAGGTGGGGGTCTATCAGGACCTCTCCGTACCGTCCTTTGTAGATGATCCCACAGCACACCTTCTGTCTGTAACCAGACAGACACAAGCACGGTCAGAAAGAGAGCGAGTCAAAAGCCAGCATATGCATCGATGCTGCAACAGGGTTAACTCATTTAGTGCCGAGGGTGAATAAAGTCACCCAAATTGTCAACGTTCTAGAGTGCCAAGGGTGACTTTATTGTCCAAAAATGCATCAATTATGACGCTTCATTTTGTAGCCAATCAATGTATTGTTGCTAGGTAGATACCACATAGAACACTTGGCACTCTAGGTGGTGAGTGTTCCGGAATTCTTTGGCAGTGATTGGTCTTTTAACATCACTAGGACAATATTACATATTCAGTAAAGCTTGAGCTAATAATGGGGAAATTGTATGCCTGAACCCAAACTGGATTAAAAACTACAAATACCATATTTCCATCATCTATAACCCAGGTGATAGGCCATTACCTTTTCCAGTAGGTGAGGTCCAGGAAGGAGAAGACTGGGGAGCGGGCAGCAGGTGAGAGCTCAGAGTCAGATCCCTCATCCGATTGGTTGCTGTAGCTGGGGGACTGGCCGGGGGAGGCACTGGAAGTGGTGCTGTGAGCATCCGAGTCTGTGAATGGTGGGGCAAAGCACAGCCAATCAATCAATCAGAGAGCTCATTTTAACTTGCAACAAAACAGCTACATTTACGGCATTTAGCAGACGCCTTTCTCTTCAAAGCGACTTACAACAAATACATTTGTCTAAGTAAGTGAACGATCTATCCATCAGTCATCATAAGAAAAAGTAATCTATGGTAATACAGCTAATACAGCACATTGGTGTGGTTCACATACAGTAAATGCACCCCCCCCCCCCCCCTCCCTTCCCCAAGGGTTTCACTGTTTTTAAGGCAGTATAGCCGATCACAGAGTGGCTCCCCTAAGATCAGCTGCTTACTGTGTCTCTTGAGCTCCTTCTGCACTCGGCTTGGCCTGGCTCTCTTCCGCTTTATCTTCTTGGACCTCACGGTGGTCTTCAGACTCGCCCCACCTTTGGCGTCAACAACCTGTGACGCATGAAGAGGGATTAGTGACATCAGAGCACGCGTCACCACAGTAACTGCATGAAGGTCAAGCCTGAAGGCCTCTCGGGCAGCAGAGCGCCAACGTTCCGGAACACTCGCCACCCAGAGTGCCAAGCGTTTTTTATGTGGCGTCTACCTAGCAACAGTACCTTGTCTACAAAATGAAGCGCCATAATTTATGAATTTCTGGTGAATAAGGTCACCCTTGGCACTCTAGGATGTGGACGACTTGGCCGACTTTATTCACCCTCGGCACTGAATGAGTTACTGGCTGCTAGGTGGACCTGGTAAGAGCTCTGGGACTATTCTCCTTACATGGTTCCAGTTCTTCTTGGATCCTACAGGGAGTTTCTTCCACCTCTTCACCAGGAGGACGCAGGCGTTACAGATCTCACCGCATCGCACCTCACTCAGCCTGGAGAACAACACAACGCACAAATAAGAGAGAGAGAGAGAGAGAGGAAGGTTTGAGTTTGAGGAGAGAGAGGGGGAAGGTCCTCAGTCTGTCTATCCTGTTCAGATCACCATGACACCAAGACAGAGTCTACAGGGACTGGATTGTGTGTGTGAATTGAACTGTATGAGTCTACCTCGGAGTGCGTGTGTGTAGTTGTATGTAAGTCTACCTAGAAGAGAGTGTGTGCTTGTGATTACCTAAGAGAGAGTGAGTGAGTGTGTGTGTGTGTCTCTACCTAGGTGTGTGTGTGTGTGTGTGTGTGTCTCTACCTAGGTGTGTGTGTGTGTGTGTGTGTGTGTCTCTACCTAGGTGTGTGTGCGTGCTATTAATATCCATGCTCCAGAGTGATTTGGAGCTATTTTCTCCTGCTGACTCACATCACTGGTAACCATGGTGATGGACCGAGGCATACTGCCAACTGCAGACCAGGAAGCAGCGAAGCCCGTGGCAGTGATAAGAGGACATGTGCACAACAAGCAATAACACAAAAAAATAGAAAGCTCCATCAACTCCTGGTCTACATAAAACTACTCTGTTACATAATAAACATGAAGTGTGTGTCCTAGTTTGATGCACAACTCCCGGGGTAAAAGACAGAGTCATCTATTATTTAAGTTTGTGTGTTTGTATTCGTTGTGGGGGGAAAAGCATTTCCAAATTGGAGCGCATGTTATCCTTAGTGTATGTCAGTGCATTGAAATAGAGGATTGTCACGTTGCATTTCATTCTGCACTCAAATTCCATATTCTACCAGTAGTGCCACATTCAAGAAGATGTCAGCGGAGGCCCATAGGCTCCAGAGTACTGACCCCCCAAACTGTCTCCTCGGCCGCAAGTCTGGGTAGGTCCACTGAGACCATGGCCCAGACTTTTTCTGGTCCGTCCTCAGAGATGTAAATGTCATTGTCTGCTTTCACTTCAGGCCAAACACTGGTGTTCAGTCCCATGGTGGCAATGTGCCATGAGGTTTACCCCCAGTTTCCCCAGGGCGAGGCTCTAGGGGGGACTCTAGGACCAAGGTATGCCCAGGGTCTGTGCTATTCAGCTGGGTGCGTGTGAAGGAGTGGGCCACTCACCCAAAGCAGGTCTGGAAGTCCCTCTCGTAGCGCTTGCTGTCTGTGAAACGGGAGCTGGAGGACTTGGCCCCACAGATGCAGCAGCCGTCTATGCTCCGGTACATCTTCGGCTTGTGGAAGCCGAACATCTGGGACAGGAGATGCAGAGCAGGGAGAGGGATGAACAGTGATCTCTCACAGGACAATAACACTTGCTCAATGTAAAGCTTCCTGATAAACCTCTTGTTTATGGGAGTTTATCGGGGCATGGGGTTATTCATAATTCAATAAGTATTCAAGGTCATAATATTCGGATGCATGTTACACGTGACGGAGGCGAGCCCCCTCTGTGCTTCAATGGACTGACCCAGACAGAGTAAACTGGGTTATCCGTCACCGCGTCACCGAGAGACGGGAACAGCGCGGCCTGGACGTGTTACCTAGGCTCTTACGCAACGGTGGTGCTGATGCAACTAAAAGCCATGTGGTCGCCAAGGCAGAGACGGGGCAGCATCCGTATGGTGCCTCGTGATCATAATCACAGAAGCGAAATCGAGTTTTAGGGCCTGAGTGGAGCCGCCGTAGCGGAAAGCAGTCTATGACTTTTAATCACCCATTAAAATTGGAGTTAGTGAACACGTAATATGTTCCCCGTAGTAGGCTGTTCAGTTGCAGTAGCCTAGAAAAATAGAGATACTAAACAATAGTCAACACGCCTGGTCACAAATCTTATGCGACGCAAGTGGTTGTATAATCCCGGCCCTGACGTAACTAATACGGCATGCTTCAAAGGCGGCAGGCGGGGCAGCACGGTGTCTACTGTAGCCTACATTGTAATATGATTGCTGGCGAAAATTAGGCTACTACGAACTAAACCGCTGGTTTTGACAGTCTCCATGAACAATTAGCTCGCGTGTAAGAGAGACTTTGTATTGCCGACGATTTGTTATAACAACATTCTTCAAGAAAATCCTTAGGCTACTTGGATCGAAGACGTCGCCGTCCACTGAGAAAGCATGGTCTCCCAGCATCGTGCGCATAGGCTATTCACAATTCGCCGCAGTTTGTTCGACCCTGCCAACACAGCCTGGGCGAGAAAACAACGTAAAAGCATCACAAAGAAAATACCATCTACCACTGATGCTGCTACATTGTATCAGTCACTTCAAAGGGCTTTGTTTCTGCGTCAGCGCACAGCGGGGTTCCAGTTTAAACCCCTCGGCCGAACTGTAAACACATGCACGTTTCCAGGGGAGCCGGGTGTAGCTACTTTTAGTAACTTTTACGCTTTTATTGGTAAATAGTTCCGAAATGGAAGACAACAATTAACAACCCTTCCTATATGCGATATGCTATGGCTATATGCGAACAGGAAATGTGAAAAAAGCAGCAATTTTTGCGGCAGGCTTTGTCTTTGGAATAACCGGACTAGCCTAGAATGCCCCATATCTTGTGTTAAGCAATGGATTTTAAAGTGACATTTCAGGCCATATTACAATTCCTAAGCTTTCGATATCGTCGTCTACAAGTTACATTTTCTAGGGGACGCTCGCTTCTGACGCAGACACACACCCACCCACCTGCCCAACTCCCCGACATCAACGTCAAGTCTTTTTCCACTTCGGAAATGTCATTTGATGAATACATGGAAATGTAGGTTTACATTTGATCTTTAATAAGGCCTAGGGCTGTGTGTAAAAGTTACAGTTTATGCGACAGTGAAAGCCTCGTTGACGACGCAAAGTCCTGATTTCTTTTAAAAATCTAGCTGGCTATAAGACGCCGAAGTTATTTGAAAAAACACTGCATATCACTCGCTGAAACGGTAGTATAGCCATCGTTTTCGCTTGGAAACATAGCCGTCCTTGACTCATGTCCTAATAAAAGAATGTCAGCGTTGTCGCCAGGACACCCGACACCAGGCAGAAGCGAGCGCGCCTTTTATCAGCATCATGAATGCATGTGCCACTCTAGAACGTAGAACGTCAATGTATCGAAGACATTCGAATAAACTGTTACATCTAAACATTGTTTAACCCATCAGAAAGTTACACAATTCATTCAAGGTAGTCAAATATGACTTGGTTCCGTTTTCTTTCGCGGTACTAAACCATTGAAACACATTCTTCCTCGAATAACTTGTGCACGCTGACAACACATTGACAACAGACAGAGCAAATTCCGGTTTAATGTGCTTACCTTGATTCACAGTTAAAGTTGGCAAATTAGTTGAAAAGGCGTTGAAATGGATCGTAGAGGTTGAAACTAATTTAACAATATACCGTTAACACGCAGACTGCTTGGTTGTTGCGTCGTTTGCTGTCTGGCAGTAGTAGAAATATTTACGCATGCGCATTTTACCGCTCCACCATTTTCTGATTTTCTTCAATCAAATCAATTTACATAGAGCGCTGACGTTTTCTCTGCGTCTGCATTCTATTGCCCATACAAGGACGCAACATTACGCGGGAAATGGGGGGTGGGACCAATTGCCACGGCCCCTGGAATCTGTGCGGAGGAGGGGCGTGGCGACTGCTTACTACACAAAGGCGCACGCAGCTATAACATTGTAGACAATTGTTTGAATATTTGATGAACTAAAATAATCTTAAACGATGCATCTCACTTCGTCTGCGCTATCGGGCATATTACTAAAAAGCCCTATCCCCCTCAATAACTTAGGGTTGGGCACTAAACATTCACTTGAAAAACTACGACTTGATCCTCCATGTAATAGGCTATACAAACTTGCGTGTGAGTGTTTGGGTTTCGTCATCAAAAGTTCATTATTGGAAAACATCTCTGTAGACGGATACTACCAATGGATTCTCATGACGATCGTAATCCATCATTTTAGTGGCTCCATTACAATGGGCAGGTAATCTACCTGAGACACACACAGACAGACAGACAGACAGACAGACAGAGAGAGAGAGAGAGAGAGAGACAATGTTCAACATCTTGAGCGTTTTTAATGAAATGCATCATAAATATCAGAACAGAACAGTGATCATTTCCTCTTACATGGACATGAGATTTCCATTGGTTTCACAATCCCTCCCACTGGAAATAGAGTTCACACTCGCGGGAGGGAAAGGAGGTGTCAGTAGCACTGTCACTGTAAATGTTAGGACAGAGACTCCACTCAGCGAGGGATAGCGTTTGTCACAAAGGTCAAAGGTTGAGGTAACATAAACAGATGTAACCATTGAAACAAAATGTACAGAACAGACCAGATGCACTCTTCCCCATGACATACGTCCTTTAATACGGCAGCTCTGCTGAACTGACACATCGGGTACACACTCCCACCTACGTGTGTGTGTGTGTGTGTTACCTAGTGGTTGTGGTAAAGCTAACAACCAATCACACACACACACACACACACACACTCAATGTTGACCTCCACCGTGTCCATGTTTCTCTCTATGGATAAGACTGAAGCACAGTGAACACTGAATACTGAGTCTAGCTTTAGCTTAAGAGAAATCCCACGTAGAGTAGAGAGGGCCACAGCATGCAGTAGCAGTTTGGGATAGGCGAATGGAGGAACCTACACCTACACACACACACCTGTACACACCTGCAGACACCTACACACACCTGTACACACTTGCAACACTAGACCTCCCTTACTTCTTGGCACTAGACCCCCATACATACCTTTACACACACTGCCCCCCCCCTACCCCCACCTTTGTGGTCCTCTGTGGCTCAGTTGGTAGAGCATGGTGCTAACAGCGCTTAGGTTGTGGGTTCGATCCCCGCTGGGACCATATATACTGAAACATGTACGCACTCACTGCAATGTCAGTCGCTTTGGATGAAAGCGTCAACTAAATGCCGTGTATATACCTTTGTGTGGCAGGTCACACATACAGGTAGTCTGGCCTTTGTATTGTCGGAATCCGTTATGCACAAGTGGAGACAGACAGCACACCGTCTCATGACCACACTGTAAGCGTGGTACAGGAAGTCACATTGGTCAGCAGACAGAATATTAACCTCCAGTTGTACTCATCATCCCAGTGTTATTTTTTTTGCAGGCTCTTTGCACCTGAAGCCACCAGTGTCTTATGAGAAGTCTGCCATCTCACTCTGCCCAAATTTAAAATAATAATAAATACATCAAATCAAAGTATTAAAAAAACAAACCCGGTGGAACCGACCGAACCAACAGTCTGGAAACGGTAAAATACCGTAAAACATTAAACTGTGGTTTAAACACTGAGTCAAGAGGAGGCTCTGAATACGACGCCTCTTCTTCTTTTTCTTTTTTTCTTCTTTTTTTTTGATTCAAATCTATTGTCTGGACATAGTTAGGGGGGGGGGGCAAGTCACAATAAATACACTTGTGTCTAAATTTGATCACTCTTCATAACATGCACACCTGCATCGCAGTATTTACACCTGTTGTTATAGACATGGGACAACACTTTCATCAAGCATTGATTTAGGTAAAATGGCAAACAGCATCAGCGCAGGTATCTATTTCAGATTGAATGACTAGAGTCTACATCTAGAAGCACTCTCTTAGATACTTCATCATTAAGTTGAAGCCAGTTCTGATAAGAATGTAGAAGAAATCGAGGGGCAAGGGACTAGCTTATTGCTATCTTTTGTATTCCCAGTGTATTTCACATGTATCACTCTTTGTATTAGTGGTCAAAACATTTAAGCAGGAGGCTGAGCTGTGGTCATCGATATTGGTGTCCGTTTGGGATCAACAATCACAGATCTGCCAGGGCTGAGCATGACAGAGACCACGTACGTACGCACGTATGCACGTACGCGCACACACACACACACACACACACACACAATACTGTGCATGACAGAAACCAGAGGATGAGTTTGAAAACATTGAGCATGACCGTTTCTAATACAAAAATAACGTTAGAGGAGCAAGCACACACACACACACACACACACACACACACACACACACACACACTTTGAGACAGGGTGAAGTCATTGCCTGTCATTTGGTAGGAATGTCCATGCAACCCTACAGAAGCTCCCGCCCCCCTTGCCAGACCCCCCTCAAATCCAGTGCAGTGGATGTGTCCACCAAGATCTGCATGCCAATCACAATGCAGTGCAAAGGTCCAGTCCAACGTAGTGGGAATCAGCCTACGTCCAATCACAAGCTACATTGCACGGCTCAGTTTGGTGTGGAAAGCAGAATAGTCCAGATATACATGATCATCTGTGTCATCATCATCATCTTCATCATCATCACCATCAGGTATTTCCCCATCTGACGATAGTTCAGTGCAGAGACTACGGCGAGGCATTAGGGACAAACAGTCATTTTCTGTTTCAGATTCCTTTTTTCATGGCCTACTATGACCCAGAGGCATGCTTGCTAATGCTAACACTAGCTGAAGATGAAGCAGCATCCAGCGGACAGAGAGAGGGAGAGAGAGAGAGAGAGAGAGAGGGAGAGAGAGAGAGAGAGAGAGAGAGAGAGAGAGAGAGAGAACGCAGGCAAGAGAGGATCTCCATCACACAGACTAAAGGTGTCCATGAGAGGGCTAGAGCTACCTACTGTCGGCTACACAC
Organism: Argentina silus; assembly: GCF_951799395.1. Lineage (NCBI taxonomy): Eukaryota > Metazoa > Chordata > Actinopteri > Argentiniformes > Argentinidae > Argentina > Argentina silus. The sequence goes on from NC_139674.1 coordinate 14,284,732, forward strand.
CACATCTAGCACAAAGAGGAAACATCCAAGGTTTTTTTTTTTTAAAAACAGTCTTTTACTAAATGTCAAAAAAGGATCTCTTAAAACCACAATCTAGGTTATAATACTGCATTCACACGCATCGCTGATCCAAAGCCCCAAGCTTTGGCTCCAAAGCAGCCCGAAGGAATCTGTTGCTTTGGTCGCTAACGGTAACTACCCTCTTTGTAAAGTCTGCTCAGTCTTCTCTTCCTCCTCCCATGGTCACGTGACTAATCCCAGAGCGAATCAGCTGAAGCGGGCCTCGACGACGGCGACAGCGAAGGATAAAGGGAACGGAGCGGCGGAGGGGGAATTGTGGGTAATGTAGTCCTGGCTGATTTGCCCAGCAGGCAGTTCGGCGGGCGGGGGGAGGGGTTAAAGGTTAAAGGTCAATGCCTTTGACGAGGGAGGCCTCCAGGGTGATGGGGAAGTCGTGGAGAGTCTCCAGAACGCCGATGAGGGCGTTGACCGTCGTCCGGTCCCGTAGCTGAGCGGACTCCTCGTACATGCGCAGGATCACGGGACACTCCACCAACAGGGGGAGCCACTGAGGCAGATGACGATCTCTGTAGAGAGAGGGAGAGAGAGAGAGAGATCGGAATGAGCATCAAGGTAACAATGAGTATTTTTTCCTCAATGTTTATCCACAATACCCAACAAAAACTAGCGTACATAGAGAGAAAATCATCAGCCATGTCACCAACATGTGACACATGACAACGACGTTTCCCAATGTCACCTCGTACTTTCTAACGCATCAGGGCTCAACCCTGGGCCCGATCGAATATGAGTCAATATGAGTCAAACAACAACAACTGACTCTGTGACGGTCTTACAGTGACCAGAGAGGATAGATGCATCATGCATACAGAGCATCCCCCATCCCCCCATCCCCCCTCCCGGCCTCACCTGGCCCCGAGACAGACGAGCAGCTGGAACTTTCCGTCCTTGCCGATGTTCCTTGGCGTGGAGTTGATGGCGTTGACGTAGTGACAGAGGGAGTCACAGGTCATCCCCAGGGGCTCGGCTGTCACCTGCATGTCCCCCATCTGGTCAGCCGTCTCCATGTAGGACACAGCCTTCTCTGTGGACGAGGGGGGGGGGGGGGTAGATGTGTTAAGAGAGGTGGGAGAGGAAGGGAGCGGAGGATGCCTCTAGGGCTAACATTTAAGAGATCTGTATAATCTCGATGAAAGCTGATTCCCTTCCCTCACTTCATCTCTCTCTCTCTCTCTCTCATATATTCACACTAATAAGTGTTCATTCAGAAGTCTGGCTTTCATATGACAGCTTACTTTAAAGATTTAACTTTGAACTTCTGACTGAACAGTTTTTAGTGTGAATTACCTATCAGAGAGAGAGAGAGATGAAGTGAGGGAGAAGAAATGAGCTTTCATGTACATACCTGCAGGTTTACTTCAAGCATTCTTTTTTTTACGGGAGTACTTTATCAGGAATTCCCAAATTTCACCGCTAGAGGGAGCCAGCGCCCATTTAATTGTTTCAATGGGAAATGAGTGCTGTTTCTAAGTTATCCAGTAGATGGCGCAGACACTCTGCACTTACCCACAAAGTCCCAAACAAAGACAGTCTTCTGGAAGAGACGGGCGGACTTGAAGCCGTTGTGGAAGAACTGCTCCAGAGCCCCGACCAGACCAATCTCACCACAGAGCAGAATGGTCAGACTGCCCCTCTGGAGGGAGAGAGAGAGAGAGAGAGAGAGAGAGAGGAGATAAGATAACAGTCAGAATGAGAAGATGAATAAACCTCATCTTACTTGCCTTCCTTTTAGATGAAAGGTATCAGGATGTAACACCATAACTCTTAAATAATAGCAAAGCGTCCCCTTGTAATCAATACATCATCAACACAGTAGGCCTTCTGCACATCTTCAAGGGTTAAAAAAAACAATAACGGGCTCAGTGCTTCTCCAGGGTTGTTACAGACTAGCTTGAGCCTGTCAGTGTGGAGAGCATTAATCCAGCACTAAAGAGAGTGGGCTTTTCCCTCTGCAGGCCCTGGGGTTAGCAAAGAATGACGCTATATTAGCCCTCCACTTAAAGTCTAATGTAGAGGCTGAGTTAATGGTCCTCTCTGGGTCTTCTGGCAGGGGGGCCGGGGAATTTAAAAACATGAACTTTCGTTAGGAGAGTTTCAGTCGATAGAAACATCATTGCGCTGGAGAGCAAGGGAGTCATAAAAGAGACACACTTAATGAACGCAGCCACCTCAGGGGGAGGGAGGGGGGGAGGGAGGGGGAGGGTAGAGGGGGGGAAGGGAAGTAGGGGGGGAGAGAGACAGAGAGAGAGAGAGAGGAGGAGGGAGAGAGAGATAGAGGGGGAGAGGGGGTGGGAAGGAGAGAGAGAGAGAGAGAAAGAGAGGAGAGAGAGAGGGGGGGAGGAGGCAGAGGGAAAGGGAGAGAGGGAGATACAGATAGAGAAAGAGAAAGAGAAGAGAGAGAGGGGGGGGAGGAGGCAGAGGGAAAGGGAGAGAGGGAGATACAGATAGAGAGGGAGGGTAGGAAGGAGAAGGGGATAGAGAGGGGGGGAAGGGAAGTAGGGGGGGAGAGAGACAGAGAGAGAGAGAGAGGAGGAGGGAGAGAGAGATAGAGGGGGAGAGGGGGTGGGAAGGAGAGAGAGAGAGAGAGAAAGAGAGGAGAGAGAGAGGGGGGGAGGAGGCAGAGGGAAAGGGAGAGAGGGAGATACAGATAGAGAAAGAGAAAGAGAAGAGAGAGAGGGGGGGGGAGGAGGCAGAGGGAAAGGGAGAGAGGGAGATACAGATAGAGAAAGAGAAAGAGAGGAGAGAGAGAGGGGGGGAGGAGGCAGAGGGAAAGGGAGAGAGGGAGATACAGATAGAGAAAGAGAAAGAGACAGAGAGAGAGAGAGAGGAGGAGGGAGAGAGAGATAGAGGGGGAGAGGGGGTGGGAAGGAGAGAGAGAGGGGGGGAGGAGACAGAGGGAAAGGGAGAGAGGGAGATACAGATAGAGAAAGAGAAAGAGAAGAGAGAGAGAGAGAGGGGGGGAGGAGACAGAGGGAAAGGGAGAGAGGGAGATACAGATAGAGAAAGAGAAAGAGAAGAGAGAGAGAGAGAGGGGGGGAGGAGACAGAGGGAAAGGGAGAGAGGGAGATACAGATAGAGAAAGAGAAAGAGAAGAGAGAGGGTATAAAGTGAGAATTAAGGGAGATGGCGCACAGAATTCTGGGGCTCGGATCCTAATGAACCGCAGTTTGCTCACAGTAGAAATAATGAGAGAAAAACAGCATCTGCTCCGTGTCTCGACTTCCTAGCCTAAATGAGACATAGCACCACCGACACAATTAGCCTCCCAGAAAGGAGGGAGGAGCCAGGAGCACGGCGGTAGTCAGCGACCCATTTAACAGGCCTTCAGATATCAGAATGGAAAAGTACAGCTGCCCATGGAGAACAGAAGAGGCTATTCTCTATCTCTCTCTCTTGTGCGCGCACACACACATACACACGCACGCGCACGCGCACACACACACACACACACACACACACACACACCTCTTTCTCGGGCTTGTGGAAGTGTTTTATGATGTTGTTCACTGCCTCCCCGATGGCCTCCTGAATCTGAGCAGATGTGGGCTCTGGAAGAGAAGACAAGAGATCATGAGGTTTGTGGTTATGGACCGTTATGATGGTGATGATGATGGTGGTGATCATGATGATGATGGTGGTGGTGGTGGTGATGGTGATGGTGATGATGATGATGGTGATGGTGGTGGTGATGATGATGGTGATGATGATGATGGTGGTGGTGACTCACTGTATCCGCGGCCCGCCAGCGAGGTGATGCTGATGCGTCTGGCCGTGGAGGGCGACCGCTGCATGGGGGGCGTGCGGCACCCTCTCCCAGAATCCTCCTCTCCACAGGGCACCAGAATCTCACCAATCAGAACGCGCTCCAGGCTGCCGTCGTCCACGCCCTTACCCAGCCACCTCCCACACGGGAACCTGGGGGGGAGAGGGGGAGAGAGGGGGAGGAGAGGTGGTGGGAAAGAAAGGGGGGCCACGAGAGTGTAAACAGAGAAAGGGGGGAACAGGGTTAGAGTGAACAAAGTCATAAAAGTATAGAGTGAAGAAGAGAGAGAGAGAGAAAGAGAGAGAGAGAGAGAGAGAGATGGGGAGAGGGAGAGAGGGAGAGAGAGAGATGGGGAGAGAGAGAGAGGGAGGGAGAGAGAGAGGGAGAGAGAGAGAGAGAGAGGGGAGATAAAGAGAGGTAACATACTTGTAGGTGTGTCCTGTGATCTCGTTGCGGACCATGACGCAGTCCACCAACCATTTAGCCAGGAGGCCGGAGTTATCATGACCCAACTGAACTGTGGTCAGCTTCCCCAAGTTCTGACACTACAGGGAGAGAGAGAGAGAGGGAGGAGGGGGAGAGAGAGAGAGAGAGAGAGAGAGAGAGAGAGGGAGGAGGAGGAGAGAGAGAGAGAATCAAGACGACAGTGAGTATTCTCCTCAATGTCTTTCCACGATACTTAACACAAAGAAGTGTACATATGTTACCTCTAGTCTTAGTTCTAATCTAATCTACGAACGACCAATCGTCATGACTACCGAACAGTCAATCTAGTGCTACAAACAGGTGACTAATGCTACCTCTTATGCCATAACCGTGCCCTTGAATGCCACTTAGATGAAACACACGTCCCCCCACATCGTAGTTAAACATGAGTTGGGAGGATTGAAGGATAAACAGAGATGATCTTGTTGCGTCAGATGTGTTTATAACCAGAATCACCACAGTCTCGTTACTATGGTGACGCTAATGAACTGCCGAGTAGCAAAAGTGACATTCAAAGGCAAAGGCATAACTCTACATAATTCTAGTGAGTAACAACAACAACGACAACAACGACAATGACAACAACAACAACAACAACGACATGCACAGCAGATTGTACCAGGACCTACAGATCTACAAGGAGGCCTTTCGACCCAGAGAGAAAACTACACAGAGGACTAGGCAGAGAACGTAACGGCTGAGTGAACACAACCAGTCCTGGGGAGAGAGAGAGAGAGAGGGGGGGGGGGGAAGAGAGAGGGGGAAGGGAGAGAGGGGGATATGTCTAACCTTGAACATGGCGGAGATGTGCGTGTGAGGCCTGAAAGCAGACTGGGGGAGATGAAGACACGGGTTAGGACATGATGGATGACAGAGCATGAATGTGGGTGTGTGTGTGTGGGTGTGTGTGTGTGTGTGCGTGTGTAGATGTGTGGGTGGGGTGTGTGTGTGGGTGGGTGGGTGTGTGTGTGGGTGTGTGGGTGTGTGGGGAAGAAAGGGACTGGGGTCGCTGGTGAGACGGGCACCTCACCTGGGCACTACCACCCCCCTACCTCCCCCCACCCCCCACCTAAACACCTGGCCACCAACACACACTTGTAGGTGTGTGAGAAGAGGACAAGGTGTGTATCCCAAATGACCACTCAAACTGAACATGTTCAAAGCATCACCACCACAACCAATCTCTGTCACCGTAACAGTGCCATTACAAGACGCAGCGCTTCAGTGGGTAGATGGTTTATACTGTAGAATATTCTATCACCCAAACAGCAACCCCACTACCACTATCTGACCGACCACAACACCACCCAGTGGAGAATAGAAGGACTACAGGAGGACTACACAGGGATC